>NW_026606828.1:600000-942500 GCF_029890125.1 Rhinichthys klamathensis goyatoka
CTCATTAGAGTATTATTTGAGTATTAGTATAGACTTTAAGGGTTTGTAGAATAAGTTGACATGTACTTGCAAAGTTACTTATAGTCAGTTGAACATTTATTCACATTTATTTGTATAGCGCTTTTCACAATACATATCGTTTCAAAGCAGCTTTACAGAAAATGCATGTCTACATTACAATTTAGAGTGATCTGCAATCAGAGGTGACTATGTTATGTATTTCAGAAATGTACATCACACAGTTAGCTAACAATGTATTAAAGGCAGAAAACAATGAGCTCATTGAAATAATGAATACACGTTGTTATCAAATTATTAGGATGTATAGAAAATTTAGCTTTGCTGTATGTTGATTCAGAGTTTGTTTTCAACTGAAGTCCTTGCAGGAGTTGGAGTCCTCTATTCACTGGCGTAGGGGAATCTGAACTCTTCATAAGAGGCTGGATCCAAACTGGAGCTGACATACTCTCTAGTTGCCTCAGGATGGGCAATAATCATGTGCATTTAATCTGATATAACTGGAGTACAAGGTTATGAGATGCATTATGTGAATGCTTGGCTAAAGAGATCCATCTTTAATCTAGATTTAAACTGGGAGAGTGAGTCTGAGCCCCGAAACATATCAGGAAGGCTCTTCCAGAGTTTAGGAGCCAATTGCGAAAACACTCTCCCTCCTTCAGTGGACTTTGATATCCTGGGTACTACCAAAAGCCCAGAGATTTGTGACCTTAAAGAGTCTGATGGATTGTAAGGCGATAGAAGATCTGTTAAATACACAGGAGCTAAACCGTTTAGGGCCTTATAGGTCAGTAGCAATATTTAAGAGGTAACCAGTGTAGAGATGATAAAATTGGTGTTATATGATTACATTTTCTTGATTTAGTAAGAACTAGCAGCTGCATTTTGGACTAATTGTAGCTTGTTTATTGAGGATGCAGGACAACTAATGCATTACAGTAATCTAGTCTAGAGCTCATGAATGCGTGAACTAACTTTTCTGCATCAGAAACAGATAGCATGTTCCGGAGCTTAGCGATGTTTCTGAGGTGGAAGAAAGCTGTTTTTGTAACATATGAAATATGATTTGCTGTCTAATATAACTCCCAGGTCTTTAACTGTAAAGGATGAAGTAACAGTATATCCTTCTAAATGCAAATTGGATTCTAAGAGATTTTGTGTACAAGTTTTTGGTCCAATAAGTAATACCTCAGTCTTGTCTGAATTTAATAGAAGAAAATGACAAGTCATCCAATATTTTATATCTTTAACACACTCTGTCAACTTGGATAATTTGGAGATATCATCGGCATAACAGTGCAAACTAATTCCATGTTTTCTTATAATATTACCAGGTGGCAGCATATATATTGAAAATAACAGAGGGCCTAACACAGATCCTTGCGGCACTCCATAATTTACTGACGTTATTTTTCCCCATTTAAATATAAAATGGTAGCGATCTGATAGGTACGATCTAAACCTCCTTAATGCCTCTCCCTGAATACCAGTGTAATTTATGATCTATAGTGTCAAACGCAACCCGAAGATCAAGTAAAACTAGTATTGAGATACTGAGATATTAAGCAGACAGTCTACTAATACTCAACTAATACTCTTATGAGTGTTAGTTAACATGTAGGTGCAACATTACTTATAGTCAACAGAATGTCTAAAGTGGACCATCAAAATAAATAGTTTTTTATTTATATTTCACTTAACAAAATGAAACGAAATTATATTTTCATGTAATTTTAATTTGACAACAATCTGGGACACAAAGCTGCAAGCTACAGATTGTAATTTCTTATTTAAAGTCAACATGAAATAAAAATAGTATTTAATAGCCTTTTAAAAAAATACGTTACTATAAACAATAGTATATACAGTATGTACTATACTAATACTATAAACTGATAAAATCAAATCCTGCTCTGCATTTTTTTTCCCCCTCTTTGCATTTTTCTATCTTACAATATGTAACATTATGGAAGTGAAATGAGTTGCGAATGCAGTTTCATGTTAACTTGTGCAAAATGAACCCATTATGCTAGTTAATTTTTGCAAATAATAAGACAATACATTTTAATATTGTGTTTGCATCAAGGGCCTCTCCACTAAACATTTCAATGCATTTAGTAATGTTCAGATGATTTGCCTATACTTCACGGTTAAGCCTTTCTGACCTGTTAAAGTCCTTCTGCAGACTCGATAAGCATACTTCAGTGGGCTTTAACTCTATTGTCTGGACGCATTGATTAAGCCAACACATTTAGTTAATTAAGGTGATACACAGCACAGATGTCTCAAGTCATCCGTCCCCACAGTACAGAGGTCGAAGGTTAGGCAACACACCCAGGACTTGTTTGAAATGTTCAGCTATTTTCCTTTTTTATTAATTACCAGAAGCCCTCATAATCATGCGTGTGCATATCTCTCTGTGTTTATGCCGCTTCATTATTATGGTCTGTTTCAATTAGTATGCTAATTTAAAACAGATTTTTTTTTTTTTTGCAGAGTGTTCCTCAGGTGGTATCAGCATTAAGTAATGTTATTCCGTTCTGGATCAAAACAGGGATGAAAGGAATTACGTACTGTGTCATGGATGTTAATTAACTGATGGGTGGTGTGGATTCGTTTGCATGTGTGCGACGACACAGCCATGACACTTTCTATCAATCACCTTCAAGGAAATATATATACGTATATATATACATATATATATATAACTATAGATACACTTAAATATAGTACACTTTGTTTAAACATATTATTATTATTATTATATTATAGCCTATAAATGCACAAATGCAATAGCTTAATCACAAAATACTGTAATTAAACTCCATTACTCCTTTAATACATTTAATACATGTCTACATTAATAATATAATAAAATTCTATCGACTGCTTCTCACTGGATCTCACAGCGCTGTTTAGTGCTCGTGTGACCAAGTCCAAGACTGATCAATATGAAAAGCCAAACACACCAAATGTGGGACAAAATGGCGCAGTGTTACAAAGCTTGTGCCGCGCTGCCATTGGAACTTTTAGCCAAACGGATAAATGGTCAATGTGGAGCGGTTCAAATAAGTAACGCTGTTTCGTTCCGCTTTTGGCGCATAAGCATGGTTTCGAACGTTTATCGATTACTTGTTATCGTTTTATCGAGGAAAATTATATTGCGATAATTCTCGTTATCGTTTTATCTCCCAGCCCAAGATGAAACGATAACGATAATTATCGCGATATAATTTTCCTTTTTTTTTTATATCGCGATAATTATCGTTATCGTTTTATCTCCCAGCCCAAGATGAAACCAGACCCGAAAGTGCCAGTCGATGCAGCTGAGCTGGGTTATATGCTTTAATGGTTTGTTGACTTTAGTCTGTAGAGGTCCAGACTCCTGCAGTCCCGAGACTTTTCCACACGCTGACAGCAGATATGTCCTCATTTTGTCCTTTTTGTCCAGGAAAAAAGCAGTGCCTCTTCCCATTTTCGCGGTTACATTACCGCGTTGTCCACAGTCTTTATTTTATTCTAGACCACTGTGCTACAGAGATTTTGACCCCGTTGGCTCTGTGAGACTAATTGCTCCATAAATTGGCCTGGAGACATGCTATCCGCATCGCTCCCAGCTGGAGTTCAGAATCACTCGCATATACGCTTTTTACTAATGGTCGTAAATGCTGGGAAAAGGAGAGACTTTAAAAGGCGGCAGACAGCAGGCTCTGCCGGGTCAGCAAGTAGACATATTTGAGAAGAATATTTGAGTCAAAAGAATAACAAAATTTGCCTATAATAAGAAGCAGTTTTTGCTCCAGGGCTGCAAAGATGTATTTAGTCTAGGGCTTGAGGCTGAAGAATACTTTAGGGATGCAGCAGTGTTGAAATTCTTGGTTTTGAATCTGATAATCAACAGTTTGATAACCCTTTTGAAAAGGAGCAGCTAAATTAACAAATTAATGACCAAAAATCTTGCTTCGACACAAAATGTGTAATCTAAAATGTATGAAATATGATCACAATAATGAATGTAATAATTGTGACTTTTTATCTCATTTTATTTCATGCAATTCCGAGTTCAATGAAGCTTAAAAAATTGAGTTAATAGAATGAAGGAGATTGGTTTAATTGACAGAAACTCAAAATATTGTTATCTGAACCACATAGTTGATTTGACAAAAAAAAAAAATGTTGTGATTACAAATCATGAAAATATTTTTTTACAGTAGGCCTGAATTGTGAGATGTTACCTGAAAAAATATGAGAAATAAAGTTAAAATTCTGTGTTATAAACTTGCTATTCTGACTTTATCCAAGATACAGGATTCCAGTGTTCACACACAACAACATGCATTCAAAAACTGCACAAAATGGTACATAATGCTTTTAAAAAAAGTTAAACTATTCATTTGATCCAGCATCTTAAAAATGCAGTGTTTTTGGCATGAGATGCAGCACAATAGGCAAACATATCGCACATGTGTCCAACAGCACATAAGTTTACAGGGGTTCACAGTTTACAGAGGTTGCTTTTTGCTTTTTCTCTATCGTTACTTAAAGCATATGTGCTTTTCTTTTTTTTTTATGATCACTGAATAATATTAGCCACCGGTATTGTACATTTCTTTGTTTTGTGGAAAGTGTCTTCACTGAATATGACTCTATAGAGATGTGAGCTGGCTTGCGCTTTGAATCCTCATGAATGTCCCTGGCATACTTAAATGAGACGCGCACTGTGATCTTAATGTAAATTCGTTGCTTATTTGCATAGAGTTAATACTTCCGATGCTATACAATTATTGTAAAAGCACCGCAATCAATCAAAAATTAATCCAAAAAGTGGAGTTTTTGAGGTATTGTACATCAGACATGAGGTATAACGGCGATAAATAGGTGCAATGAGTCATGCGTTCCTGCATTTAATTATACACTATACATCTTATACATATTTAATTTATTCATTATTCAAGACTGGCATTGTGACACAATAGTAATTGACTAAATAAAAGTGTTGCATAGGTGATTAGTGTGATGGCTTGGAAGTGTGTTTACAGTGCTCTACTTTCCCTTCCACTTTCTTCTACTGCGGTTGTGGGACGTTTTATCTGATTCCTCTAGTCAGCATAAAACACAAGGGATTGGTACTATCTGTCCTATAACAACCTCTTCTCCTCTGTACACCAGGCCACTGGGACGCGTGCATATACGAATTTTGCTAATGAAATGCATTCATTGGTGCCCGTTTTAAAGGAATAATTCAACTAAAAATAAAAATTCTTTCATCATTTATTCAGCCCGAATGACTTTTGTTCTACTGTAGAAGAGTCAATGACAAATGACAGTGTCTGCCATAAAGAAGAAGAAATATCTTTTTGAAATCTAATTTAAAACAAGTGTCAGGTTGTAAGAAATTGTAAAAAACTTTAATTAAACTTTTTTTAATGTCATGTGGTGAAACCAAGTAAAAAGTATTAGCATTTTCCTTATTAAATCAGTGTTAGGGGTAATGTGTTACAAGTAACGTGAGTTTTGTAATCAGATTACTTTTTCAAGTGACTCATTACTTTTAAATTTACAACATTTTGAAGAAAAAAATCACCTTTGATAACACCATTGAAGAGGTCTACTCAAGGCATTAAATATTGTATTTATAATGCATTTTTGAATATGGTGAGCGTTTAGCAGAATGTTAATGCTGCTCTTTTCTATATACAGTGCATACTATCGAGTGCTAGTTAGCAGTTTTGGTAAATGAATGGAGCAGCTTTGCGGGTTCTTCCCTTTAACACATCCCACACATCAATACAAGACCCAGATGAATATTTAGGAGATCATTTATCTTATCATTACCTTTCATTAAGTCTCAGAAGCCATTCACACCCCGGCCTGACACCGTAGCCGAGCGATAACTAATTTCTGAACAGTGACCTAGGTGGGCAATTAAGCATAGGCAGAGGGCTGAAAGTGAGAAAACATCTAACATACATGCCACTAATTGAGGCGCCAAGACAAGAATGACTAATGTGGAGGCATGCAGTTGAGGGAATTAGAAGCGTACTGCACCGCTTTCACTCTCGCTCTCTTTCTTTTCTCTGTGCGAATGTCTCGGGATGCTGGTGGACAGTCAAAGGCACATGTGCTTTCATTACCAGACGGCGCTGAGCTCTATTACATTTGAGAGACTGAGATCTGTACAAATGAGTGAGACAGTGGCTTCCCTAAGCCAGAAGATGCTGTTTACTAAAACATAAATGGGTAGTTAGCCCCCCAAAATAATATTTTTTATTTTTTATGATTTACTCATGCTCATATTATTCCACATTGTTTCTACAGTTGAACAGAAAAGGATATGTTTTGCAGAATGTCCAAGCTGCTGTCTTCCATATAATGAAAGTGGATAGGGACTGACTTTTTTTGTAGTGTCAATGACAAATATGAGTGTAAAGAAGAAAAAAGTCTACACCAAAAGTTTGTGGTGGATAAGATTTTATTTTAATCTTATGCTCACCAAGGCTGTATTTATTTGATCAAAAATACAGTAAAAACAGTAATATTGTGGAATATTATTGCAATTTAAAATAACTTTTTTTCTATTTTTTATACATTTTAAGATGTAATTTATTCATGTGATGTCACATGATCCTTCAGAAATCCTTCTAATATACTGATTTGCTGCTCAATAAATGTTTCCTCTTCTTATCAATGTTGAAAACAGATGTGCTGCTTCATATTTTTGTGGAAACAGTGATGCTTTTTTCTTACTAAAAGTGGATGGGGACTGGCTCTATCCGGGTCCAAAGTGACAAAAGCACAATAAAAGTATTATAATTGTGGTCCATATGACTAGTGTTGTAGTCAAGACCACCTAAACCAAGACCAGAGTTCATTTGAAAGATTCTCTATTACTGCCTGAAAATGTCTTGAATATTTGTGGCTTTTTTATTTATTTATTTATTTATTTATTTTTAGACAAGGCCTTCAAAAAAGTCGAGTACTACAACAATATGACTTGTGGATGATATTTCAAGTCTTCTGAAGCCTTGCTTTTTACGAGAAACATAATTTAAGTCAATATTAACTGAGAATCTTGCTTGGAATCATGTTCACCATTCACTTTCATTATGTGGAAAAGAGCAGCTTGGACATTCTGATATAAATATCTGTATTCATCAAGTCATACAGTTTTCTAAAGACAGGAATGTGTGCACCTTTAAATATGATAAAACTCGACCTGAGTGTGAAACCTTCCCTGGGATATAAAATGAGAATCTTTAATTGGTCTATATGGTCATTTCACTCCTGAGTTCTTCATAAATAAACACCAACACCAAATACACAAGGCTGCAGGAACTGACAGGAACATCTTGCGTTTGTTATTTGGATATCTCCCAGGACCATTATTGAAAACTTCTCCTGCAACAGTGTTTTCTCTCCCTCTTCTGTGCCTGTTGGTTATTTCTTCACAGTCTTAGTTCACAGCTATAAACAGTCACCAGAACAGATGGCTCCTCCAACTACAAGCTGTAGTCATGTCAGATCCATCTGCTCTTACTCAATATCACTTCCTGCTTAGGTGGGGCTCCACAGGGCCCGTGTCACTTCCTGTTTCCCCTCACCTCATTTCTGGCTTCACTGCCCCTGCTGTGATCACTTTTCTTCAAATATGAAATGTGCTGTTTAGGGGGGAATTCTATGAATGAACGGATGGTTTGATGGATATATATATATATGTGACTATAGAGGAATGGATGGTTTCATGGATGGATGGATGTGCAAATGAAATTGGGCTCATTTGGTGGTTTACATAATGTCTTTTTATAAATGTTCCCAAAAGAATGCGTGTTTCAATAATATCTTAAAGGGATAGTGCACCCAAAAATGAAAAATCTCTTACCCTCATGTTGTTCTAAATCCCTAGTACTTTCTTCCTTCTGTGGAACTTTGATGAATATTCTGACCGTTTGTTTTTTTCTCGTTATATGAAAATTCGTCTCCATTAACGTTCATTATGGACAAGAACACCCAGAATACTATTGAAAATTCACTTTTTCTGTTTTACTTAACAATGTAAAAGTCCTTTTCATTAATAATCTCGTTTTTCAATATAACAGCGTTAAAGTCAGAAGCAAATTATTATTTATAGCTGACTTTAGAATTTATCTTGAATTTTCCCAATGGAAAATCTTGTTTTAAGCATAAACCTGTCTAACCTTAGTATTATTATTATTATTATTGGTGGTGGCATTATAAATTGTAATATTAATACATTTTAATACGTACTAGTCATAAAAATAATAATAATGAACTGTAACCATAAAACTTGCTAACTTTAATATTAATAATAAAAATGAGCTGTTACCATAAAACATGCTAACTTTAATATTTGCCATAATAATATAGTAAATAAAAATAGTTGTTGTTGTTGATAATAATAATTATCCGTAACCACAAACCTGGTTAATATGTAATAAGAAATGTACTTTAAAATTAGCTATAATATTATAGTAAATATAAAAATAATAATAAAACAACTGTTATTGTTATTAATAATAGTATTAATAATAATTAACTGTAGCCAAAAAATTGCTAATATTCACAATAATGACGATGATAATAAACCATAATCTTGCAAACTTGAATATTTACTGTAATTATAATAATTATTGTTGTTTATTTTTTATTTCATTATTATTTTATTTTATTAGATCTTCGTATAGATTTAGAACAACCTGATAAGCCGGAGAGTGATTAAATGATGATAGAATTGTCATTTGTTTAGGGTGAACTTACTTAAAGAGTATATTTGGCAACAAAGTCTGGCACAATCAGAGACGCTATACGGCAAAGTCAAACCTCTACCGTCGGGCGAATGCCGTAAACAATTTTACTTTAGTTGTTAAGAAGTAAAGTATTCTCCGCAGGATGCCTGATGAGAAGAATCCAGGAGATCGTCTCACACTGTGCAGGGGAATGTCACTCACTCTCAAGAGGCAGTTACCGTTCCTCATCAGCATATCAACCACCGCACATAATCTCAGAAACAAAACACATTTACATACTCGTGTGTCAGTCATTCATAATCTTGAATTTAAATAATGGGGAGAAAGGTAAGTGGCAGGCGAAATATGGAAGAGCTGGAGTGTTTATGGGTCTATGTGTGATTGGTAATTAAGCTTGGGCTCTGTGTGGGTAATGTGTGTTGATTACTGGGCACTGACCAGTGAGATGTGAAGGACAGAGAGAACGGTGGCTGCTGTGAGGGACCTACATTGAGTGCTTTTAAAGAGCCCGAGTCTCTTGTAAGCACAGAGGCATCCATATTTAGAGCCTTACGGGACACATTTGCATTTTATAATTCGTATTTCAGGGCAAGGTTTGCATCTTTTCTGAAAGAAGCAAGTTATTATTAAAAATGAATTGCAGAACGTTTTTTGCATATTTTATATCACTGTAGAAATGGCCAAAAAAAACATGGTAGCATCTAAATTTACTGGTTTTATTCAAGTCAAATATAATATTTAATATGTCTAATGCAACCTGGTTACATTACGTTAACACCTATAAAAGTAATTTTGGTGTGATCAGGTATAAATATTTCCTTCATTTCTGTTGGAAGCTTAAGATGATATTCAGAGTTCAGTTCAAGTTAATTTTCACAAAAATAGTTTCTACTTATCCCTTGTTTTCTTTAAAAAAAATTTGGTGAAGCTTATAATTGTATTAAAGCACTTACATGAATTTAAATGTGTATTATTTGAGCTGTAAAGCTTTTTAAATCTTTTCTTCTTTTTTACTGTGGTTTTAGGGTTCAATGTGTTATGTTGTCATGGCAATGAAGTTTGTTACATTTGATTTAACTTTACACAGAAAAGGTTCGTTTTTTGTCACACTAAAATCATGTTAACTTTGGATGCATGCAATGGATCACAAAACTCATAGTTTGGATCATATTATGGTTTCCAACATTCTTTCAAATATATTTTACAGAAGAAAGAAACACATACAGATTTGGAACAACTTGAGGGTGAGTAAATTATGACTGAATTTTTATTTTTGGGTGAACTATCCCTTTTAACATAATTTTGACATAATTTTAATGTTTACAGATTCATTCCATTGACTTCTATTGTAAATGCCTCAATGTAACCCAGATTTGTCCCTTTTTTTAATAAATGGAGGGTTAAGCGGTAATTAATTTTGCGGTAATCAACATAATTCCTTTAATATGCACAGCAATTACATTTCAGTTATAAATTGAATACATTCATAGGGGATAACTGAAAGAATTTTTCAAATGTGCACTGTAGCGGACTAGCCTTGAATTATCCAAAGGAGCGTGAGTCAAATGTCATCTGTAACCCTTTCCCCCCAGGCATGAACTCTCGAGGTATGGAAGTCACGGCCAACAGACTGGATCTCAGCATTCCCTTCCTCCCTTTTGTCCCAGGAGTCTGTCTGTGGCGTCCATCCAGGCCACGCTCGCAGGTGAGCTCATGCTGTATCTCTGCTCGGGACCTGTGCTCCCTGCCATCTGGGCAGGTGCTGCTCCTATGTCCTATCCTCCGATTCGTTTAAAATCCCGGCTGGTGGGTCAGTGCCCCGTGTGTGGCGGAGTGCTGATTTCAGCTCTGAAAGGGGCTGGGGGCCAGAAACCCCTCCGAGAGGAGAGATAGAAGCATGACATTAAAAAGGCTTGTGGGTCAGACTTCATCATAGGCCTAATCAGAAGCGTCCTGCTTATTAAAACAAAGGCTGCCCCCTACGTTTGATTTGTTTATTTGTTGTTTGAGCTTTAAATACAACTCCCTTTTTACATTACCATTCATAAGTTTGTGGTTTATCAAAGTATGGACAGTAAAGACATGTATAAGATTCTATTTCAAATAAATGCTGGGGGGTTTTCTATCATCATATATATATACATATGCATATATATATATGTGTGTGTGTGTATATATATATATATATATATATAAAATGTAAAAAATAATACAATTATTTTTTTAATACTGTAATATTGTAGACAGTGTTATATTTAAAATGGTATTAATTATATATAAGTATTTAAATGAATATGAATATATTAAAACTGTAATCTATAATACTAAAAACCACATAAAATCAAGCTGGAGTCCGCAGTTTTTCCTCTTTGTCGCCATCTCTGTTCGAAATCTGCAATTGCAGTTATTCGCGAAATTATCAACTTTACGTGAGTTGTATTTCGACACGGCACAGCGCGGATGAACACATTGAGGAGAGTGTGCGGCTGTCAGTCGCCGCGCCGGTGTCGATACTGCCATTCACAATCACAGATTATTCTTTTTGGAAGTATGACCAACATAATAATTTTCACCGGAAAATGTTATCTGAACAAGTAAGTAACATCCACTTTTGTTCTGGTTCTGACATTGCAGTAAATCGCGCTGATTAAATCTAAAAATCGCTTATCATATCACGCAAAACCGTGCAAATTATACTTTGTTCTCAAATTGTTAATGTTAACAACGTCTGCATTGCGTGACTACATGTAATGTCCTTCCGATATGTGTCCTTGTTTTTGCATGGGTCCGGTTGCAGTCTCTTTTTTTCTGTAAGTTAGCCACTCCGAAGCCAAACAAAGTCTTTTGCATTTTACAGCGGGTGAATCTGTTGTCACTGGTGATTGTCGTTTGAACCTTTCTGGATCCGCCATCAAATTGATAAGTTTAATTATATCAAGTGCTGTGAGAAAAGGCTATAAATCTCCACCTCCAACATCCTCACACGCAATATAGCTTATACTAGCCGAGACTCCTTCTTTATGTGTACAGATGTGACGTAATGACGCAAAGACATGCTCGAATCTCCCGCGAAAATCCACCAGTACCACTGGAATTAAAAACATTACAAGCTTACCGCTTTGAATCGAGCTAATGCAAGGAGATAGTTTTGAACACTGGCTGGTTATGTATTTTCTCAAATATGTGTTTTGGATCATTTTTAACCCCAAAAAAGCTACGGACTGCAGCTTTAAGATCATTTCTAAGCAGTCATAATTACAGTAAAAATTGTCTATATCAGGGAGCTGTTGAATATTGTGCTGGAGAACGGGAAGACACAAAGGTTTAGAAGCACAAGTCTGGGGCACTTAGTGAGCCAGAAAAAAGAAATTGGTTCATGACGCCCTTGGGTCTAATTTACTGTGTATACCGACTTGAATTAAATACTTTGATTTTGACAATCACTTTGCCCCTTCAAACCACTAACCGCTGTACTCTAAAGTGCTATTGTGATTTGATTTATCTACAAAATTCTCTTTCATTTAAACCGTCAGCCAATCCAGAGAGGTAAAATGACACCTTCTCCAACCTTTCTTGGTGGGTAAATTTGACCATAAGAGAGTGCATTAGTGTGCATTGGAGCATTAAAAGTCTGGCATTTTGGCATTGGATTACATTCAAACTCTCTTAAGCGGTTAGAACTAATTGGACTCTCTCTCATTTCATTATCTAATGTCAAACTAAAGCACTGCTTTAATGCACTTAAAGACTTTTTTAGAGACTTAAGTCACGGTGGCTGTAATGCGGCTGTTAATATTCCCACGTGCAGATCCTTTAAAGACGTGATAAATGGTGTCTAAACCCTCAGCCAACATTAGCGATTAGCTAGCATTCATCAGTGCCCTACTACACCTGAAAAGCAGCTATTAGCCTCCAGGCAACAAAACACATATAATAAATGCACCTCCTGCAACCTAATAATTTATACATTTGCAGAAAGCCAAAATAGCCGACCTGAACAACCTCGGTGTGTAAGCCTGCAGTTTACAAAGAAGTGACAAATATCTCTCTCTCTCCATTTGGATACGTCTGCTAGAATGATCAATAGCACAACCATATTTGCCTAAAAGTTCTGGAAGAAAAAATAAATAAAAGCTTGTGAATAATATGTAGATGTTTGTGAAGTGGTTTATAGCTCAAGCTTTATAAACCGTTTACTTCAGCTCTCTGTTAAAGCAGTATTCCAGTTAGATACAAGTTAAACTCAATTGACAACACATGGCATAATGTTGTTTAGCACAAATTTGCACACTTTTTGTCTTTAAAAAAAAAAGCAAGCAAAGGTTACAGTAAGGCACTGACAATGGAAGTGAATGGGGCCCAATCGTTAGCGCTAAATTACTCGTTGCTTCATTTGTAAAGCCACAAGACTTTAACAATATGTCTGACATTTTCTGTGAACTCATAATATTCTTTTACGTGTTTCATACTGTAACGATCACCAGTGAGAGTGCCCGGGATAACCATTAGAGGGCACTCCAACCCGGACAATCACCACACATCCACAAACTACATTTCCCATAATCCTTTGCCCAGACTAATCAGCCATGATTACATGCACCTGTATGTCATTACCTTGTTTAGCTCACCCCATGTAAGCCTGGTTTTCACATTCATTCCCTGCGAAGTCTTGTTTAGTGTCTCTACTGCAATTCCGAGCATTAGCTGCGTTTACACTTGGCATTAAAGGTGAACTAAGTAACTTTTTTACCTTAACCGAACAGCTTTGGAGTCATTGTAATGTTTATATTAATGATTTCGTGTTGAATGGTGGTCGTCTCGCACCCCCCTGGTGCCTGTGAGCCGCAAAACCACCCTTGCAACTTTGGGCCGGCGAGTCGCCGGCCTCAGTGTTAGGAAGTATCGTGTGATATCAGGTCTCGCGAGGTAATGAATTGCTTTATGGCAAAAAACAGATCTGATAAAATTCTGATAAAATGAGCATCAAACAGAAATAACCCGGCGTCGTATACATGTGGTGTTGGGAGCGCGCAGCTCTTAAAGGGGCCATACCTTATTTCCACTCGTTACAGCGTCCATCCTACTAAACAGGTACCGGTGTACAGGGGGAGGGGATCCGGCCGTGAGTGCTATTCACGACAGTACAAGTACTCCACAGCGACTCTAGGGGTCGCTGTTTGACAAAAACGGAATTCCTACTTAGTGCTGCTTTAACATGCGATCACCGGATCCGATCAAGCAGATCGGATCATAAGCCAATCAGGACACGGTGCGTTTACACCTGTCCACATCAAGTGGTTTCTGTATCTGGATAACAGATCGGATCTCAAAAAAACGTTTACATTACACTGAGATCCGATCATAATGCGTCCTCAACTACCTCCGAACCTGGACACACTGATCGAATAACATTCCGATCAGAAGCGCGTTTACACTTGTCTTTTCAATGTGTATGTGGACAACATCCGGATACAGGTCGCATGTTAATGCCAAGTGTAAACGCAGCCTCTGTTCTTCCCGTGTTCTTGGATTCCCCTTTTTGCTTGGGTCCCCTGCCTTTTTCTTTTGTGTGTTTTTGTTTGGACTGCTTACTTTGTGTTTATGACCTCTTGCCTGTTATTTGGATTACGTCTTTGGATTACCCTTTCAAATAAATACTGCATTTGGATCCTCAACCTTGGTGTCTCAGATCAGCACGTGACACATACGCTCTGCCTTCGAATTTTCATTTTTAAGTCCTCTATACAAAACCCTTTATGATCCCAGAGTTTCTAAGGCATCATATTTCTCTTTGCGTCTAGAGTAGCCATCTTTTGTGTGCAAATGGATAATATGGTGATAATTTCCCCCCCAGCCTTGCTCATTGTATGCCAAAATAGAAATTTTCCTAAGCATTTCTTTTCTTGGACGCACTAGGCCCATCTTCAGTAAAGCAGCAAAGCCTCTCATTCTCATTTCCTATTATTTGAATTGGGCTTGCTTGTCCAATCAAAAGGACTATGGACTCGGTGCTTCTCTCTGTATGACAGTGGATTACGGGTTTTGTCCCGGTGATGTAGCTATGCTGTATTATGCTTCTCTCAACAGTGGGTTGTCCTCAGAGAGTTTGTCCTTTTTGGGTACACTCGCACACACACATGCACATATGCATACACACGGTAACACAAGCTCAATAATTGCTGTTTGGCCAGCCCTGAGGGTGTTAATATTAAGCTGGCATGAAGCGGAGAGACTGCCATGAAACAGCATTTGTAAAAGTCAAAGTCCTGCTTTGGTCAGCAAAAAGAAACCCACAAGCCTTTCACATTTCTCTTTTCTTCTTCTTTCTGAAGTCAGTTTTGAAAAAAGCTTGTGAATATTCCACAAGGTTGTCACATCTCATACAAGAATGGCTTGTATCCATATGCAACCCTGCCACACAAACATTAGAATTGAAATTGTATTAATAGAATTAAAAATGTGCATATTGAATGCAATATGCAAACATATATTTAAGTTTGGGGTTGGTAAGATTTTTTTAATGTTTTTAAAAAGATGGCTCTACAAGGCATTAATTTTTGACATTGTTGTTGGTACAATTAAGTTATATTTTATTAATTAATCATCAATACTTGAAAAGAAAAAGAGCTCCTGAATGAAGATAACTCAATGACATAATTTTTGATAATGAATAAATAATTAAATAAATATACTGATTGTTTTATATCATGTTAGTTGCTTCATAGAGCAAACTAACGCAAATTTGTGTTGCACTCCAGTATCTATAGAAAGACCAGGCTGGTTTAGGACAAGAGCTTTGGGAATGATTAATGAGATTTCAGTTTTATCTTTGTTAAGCTGGAAAATGTCCAGTTAAATTCAGCTTTACATTAGAGATGCAGGCACTTAATGAGAGGTTGGAAGGCTATGGTGACGGGAACTAAAATATATGTTTGCGTCTTTGACATAATAATAGAAATGGACCCATAATTTTGGATTATTTGTCCAAAGGGAAACATGTAGATTAAAATGAGTAGAGGGCCCTGGATAGATCCCTGGGGGACGCCCTGCCTAACAGCAGCGGTGGAGGATTTATGTCTCTGAAAAGGAACAAACTGCTTCCTGTCATTGAGATAAGACATGAATCAGAGGTAAACTGTGCTAGAGATGCCAGTGGCTGAATAGATACGCGTAGCTTTTGTTTAAACAAATGCATCATTATCCTCAGGTTTAACTCTCCAGGGATCACTTTCCTGTGATTTGCTAGTGCATTTCCTACTTAAATGCAACCTCTTTTGACATCCTCAGTGTCTAGTAAATATGTGATAAAAATGTGTCTGCTTACAATTTAGCATTTGCATAAGTGTTTCAAAACAACAGAGGGATGTCATCAACCTTGGAATGACTAATCAAAAAGGATCTTAAAGAATCCACATGCATCCAATGCTTTCATAATTGCCTTGTTCAGCACATTAACGTTTTTGTTATATCTCCTCATCTTTCATTTCTGTTTTTATTAAAGTTCAATTTGTTTGTGCATGTTATAAAGTACAAAATAGTGTCACACCAAGTCCCCAGAGAGTGCGAGACAGGCCCGCTGTTGCTCGACAGGGTGCATATCTGTAACCTTGATGTCAAATGCTTATTAGCACTTGCTTCTACTGTTGCCCTTCTCAAAGCAACTGCCAGCACTGAGAGCGTTGAATAAATGCACCCTCAATGTGCTCTGACAGCACTCAGCACTAGCTTAACTGTGGCGTTTGATTATGTGCTTATTATATACCAGTAAACAGATGCGTGGACTGGTGAGGCTGAAAAGGCTGATGTGATTTGACAGGCTCTAGAAACAGAGGAACTGAGTAGACAATGGGAGGAAGCGAGAAAACTCCTATTTAGCCTTAAGGTGCACATGTGAAATTGGGTAAACGCAATCTTGTGTTTCAATCTGGATTCAAGATTTCACACTGTACACTGCTAAACTCTAACTTTGTCATTTTCATTTTTGATTTGACAAATCGAATGCAATAGGTTTTAATAACTATCCATGTGTGGAAGTGTCACTGTAAAAACATTGTTGGTTTAACTTTAAAAAAGTAAGTTAACTGGTTGCGTTAAAATTTTAAGTTAATTCAATGAAGGAGATTGTTTTAATAAATAGAAACTCAAAATGTTGTTATCTGAACCACATTAATTATCTAAGTTGATTTCACAAAAGAAAAAAGTTGTGATAACAAATCATCAATTAATTTTTTACAGTGTACTGTATGTAGATTTGTTCAAAACATTTAACTTCTGCCATAATTTACTCACCCTCATGTCATTTCAAGCATGTATTACTTTCTTCTGTGGAACACAAAGATAAATCTTAAAAAATGTCTCTGTGAAAATGAAAGACAATGTGGTCAATGTTCTACAAAATATCTTTTTTGAAAGTCATTCAGATTTGGAACAACATGAGGGCGAGTGAATTATGACAGATTTTTCTTTTTTTGGCGAACTATCCATACATTTCCTGAAACATACAGAACAAATATTAGTTTATCACTCTAGTTACCATTTTGTCAGTTTTAACTGTAACACTCTGAAGGCGCTGAAACTAAAAGTTATTATTGCGACTGTACAACGCTCATGAATATTTAATGAGTTGAGCACTGAGGCAGTTTATGATTGGATGTCTGCATGGTAAATGGGACTTTTCTTGAGTGGGAAAGCACAGATGTCACTTATCAACGTCAAAATGTGTGCCTTTAGATCTATTTTGTATTTTAGTGTCTTTAGTGTTTTTTTAAGAGCTTCTTAAACTTGTACCAAACAGTGACATTTCTAAATGGGTTAGTTTACCCAAAAGTGGAAACAAGAAACAAAGTCATAAAGGTTTGGAGCGAGATGAGGGTGAGTAAATTACAGAATTTTTTATTTTTGGGTGAACTATCCCTTTAAATAATTGACCAAACTCTAATTTATTAACTGTTTATTGCAAAGTCCCGCCCATTTAAGAGCTCACCCAATAAACAAAGGTTTCAGACTACAAAGACAATTTGAAAGCCTAATGTCTAATGAATCTCATCTGAGCAGGACTCTAAATGACACATTCAGAGGCTGTTGACCAGTCAACATTGATCTTTGTTTAAAATGAATGGTAAAAGTATCTACATAGACTCCCGTTGAAGAAACGTTGCCTAACAACTCTTCAATGGAAATCCTTTCAAAATGTGAAACATTGCTTAACCTGGGGTAAAAAATGAGGTTTGAAAAGACATGATTCCCCTTTCTGCAATCATCAGAAGTGGGATGCGATGTTGTTTCCAGAAGAATATTTTCACTCCTCTGGTTTCTGTTCTCTTTGTTCTTTCTCTTTTCGAAAGTCTTAGAACTTTGATGCCCATTTTGTTCCGTCCCCCATTTCCACGTCCCAGGATGATTTGTGGGGCTCACTGGAGGGCGAAGTGGGATTCCACCAGGTTAAAACAATGAGTGGGAAAGTGATAGATGAATCGACTCCAGCCACATTTGTCTTCGGTTTAACATTTTCTTGTATCAATTGTTTCAGGAAAGCTTGCTTAATATGCATTTCTGAGCGTCCTGGTGCTGAAGGAAGGAATGAATCAACTCTGGAACAAAAGAAGAATAGCAAGACGATTTGGGACTTCAAGACTCTTAATTAAGAACAAGGTACTTCATTCTGCCTGTTGCAACGAGAGCTTTATGACCAATCTCTGGCCGTTGATACTACCGTATTTAAGATTGTCCAACTAATGTCTCACGTTCTATATTGAAGTAAACAGTCAATCATATTGTCCAGATCTGAAATGTCTTGAAATATTGCATGACATGTTTGATTTTCTAAAACTGGATTCATTGTCTGTTTATGAAGCCAATAGTGAACCTTCTCCATCTACAATGGCATGAATTAAACTAATGGCTTTGGAATAAGACAAGGGGCATCGGGAAAATATGGAAGCACGCTCGTGTGCAGCCATGTGCAAAATTGATATTTCACAATATCTGATTTATCACGGGGCTCATTCTGTTTAGCGTCATTGTCTGTTTATATTCACTTATGTTTTGGAGTCAGAAGATTGTCTGTTTATGCGCAGAGGTCATAGACAACTTTACAATCGGACAGTGTACGGCTGTGATGAATAGTCAGTTTTGACAGTGAAATGGATACTCTAATCTATATATTGACAGGCAGTTGATAAATGGCATGAAAGGCAGGTGTTCACTGATAATGAGCCAGCAAAAGCAACCAGCTGATTAAGCTCCAACTTTGATTCCAGAGCTCGACGTCCTTTGATTCATCCTTTGGGAAAAGACAGCATAGATGAATCGGTAGCTCTACTTCTGGGTCAAAGATGTATACAGTTTTAGTAGCATCGCTACAAATAGTGTGCAGAAAACAACATTTTACCTGACAGTGTGTCTTGGATGTTACCTATTATATATTTTTTGGATGTATACGTGCTACTTTCCTTATATTTATGATGGCACTCTTGTGGGAAGTGATATGCTTTCAATATAAACATTATTCTTTCAATCAAATCAAAGCCAGTTATTCACGCTATACAAGCTTTTATGGAGGGAAGTGGATGCGCATCAAATCTTTCGCTGCGATAGCAGTAAAACGACACGGCCGGGAATGCAAACTTGTAAAAACACTCCCAAGGACTATTGCTGTTCCAGAAGGTGCCTGTGGTTCGGTCCTTATGGGATTGCCTGACGAATAAGAGGAATGATGAATGGACTGTCTCGGGGCTAATCTGTCTTCTGAGGGGTTAAACAGCATTCAGTTCAAACCTCGCTAACTGTTCTACCGTCTGAAGTCAACATGAAAGTGCTTTGTTGTCTTAGCTGTGGGAAACCGTGTATGTAGACGCACACAAAGCTCTGTTTTTTTGCTTTTCTTTCTGATATCAGGGCATGCCAGACATGACAATTTAAAAGCTAGAGTCTATTACTGTGCAAATGAGCGAGATGGTGCCATCTTTTTTGTTTTTCAAAGATATCTTCAATCAATTCCATTTTTTTTACTACTTTACCTCAAAGTGCATTAGTATTTTGAATATTTCAAGTGAAACAGAAATGTGTCACAGGTTTGAAAGCATTTGAAAGAACATTGAAAATTGTGCAATCTCCTGTCTTTTGCTGTCAGTGAATGGACATTTATGTCTATATAGTGATACAAATATGCGTACATTTTACATTTCCCATCGCTAAAGCAACACTGGAAGAGCCTTTGCATCAAACTATTATACATTTAGCCTTTTAGATATAAATGAGGCAATTAAAAGATGTTTATAAATGATTTGCCCCGGGGTTGATTTGCACTCTGTGTATATCATGAGAGGTGAAAGTTCTCAATAAAATATAAATATAAACCACTCAAGTAAAGCAGCTTTAATTAAAACACAGCTGCTGCAAGGTGCAAAGTGACCAGTGCTGGCTTTCACCACATCATCTTTCATATTAACCTTGATATAATTATATATTTTATATTATAAAATAATGAATAGACAGTAATGATTTTTCTCTTGCAAGGGGGAGATTAATGAGACTTTAGAAATTGGGCTTTAAATCAAAAATACCTGTAAGACACTGATTTCTAAAGGTTCACTGTAAAATGTTCTTAATCAGTATTTTTGTCTTTTCTTGCCAGTACAAAATATCAAATCCTCCTAAAATACTTTGGTTTTACTTAGGAAGCAAAATTACGTTAAATATGAAGACTTGATTTCAAAAATAATCATTGATTGTTGATTTTTCTTACTCTATTGGCAAATAGTTTTCAGCAAAAATCTATCAATTTATTTTACAAATAATAAAAAAAAAAAATTACAATTTATTTATTTAAATTAAATGTATATTTAAAAAATTATAATAATATTGAAAAAAATACAATTATATGTTAATTAAAATTTGTGAAGACATTTAAAATAAGTCTATAATCAAATAAATGCTGTTCTTTTGAACCTTTTATTTATTAAAAGGGTCATGAACTGAGAAATATATATGTGTCAAAAGAAACTTACAGGATTTTCTTAGAGAATCTTATAAGAGGTCATCATACTATAAGAAAATCCTGTAAGTTTCAGAACTGAAAACGTCCTTGTTCGTCCAAAAACGGCTTTTATTGTAACCAATAAGAAGATGAAGAAGAAGAAAATGAACGCCTACTTCATCATTGCAACTTTAGCCCCGCCCACTGGTGTGTTAGTGTGATGATTAGTCGCAATTTCGGGGCAGGGTTTGCAAACAGACTTTTACGATATGGACTCGACAGTATTGCCACAGCGTGTTCATTCTAAGATTTCTGATGTGTAATGATTCATACAGTCCGATGTTCTTTGTCCATGTGTCAGTAAATCAAACCAGTGACTAAACGATCAGCTCCAAAAATACTGATTAAAAATAATTTTTGCAGTGTTTTATCCAATTCTCGATTTACAAGCTATGTTTTTAGGAATTCACAATAAGGACGGGTGATATTACTTTTTCAGGTTCCATTTCACAGCCACATGTATGTGTTCAGCCCGTCCCTGTACCCGCAGGAGGCTTTTGTGTTGACTTCCCCTCTGCAGTCAATTTCCCACAATCCCAATATGCGGTTGAGGGGTAAAGAAAGGCAAGCTGTTAATTGATTGGCAGCCGTTTGCATATACAGTACTGGAAAAATGTCACGTCAAGCTGTTTGTGTGACCTAACTGGCTCTCGGTTGGAGTGACTGAAGAGGGTAATTTATCATTTGACAGTCTTTAGAACGGGCTGTCCGTGCTGTCTCGCTATTGTTAGCATCAGCGGTCAGCTGTCACGCATGTTGGATTAGCAAGCATAGATGAGCGACTCAGCAGGATGGACACAAGCAAGGCCACACAAGGAAATGTCAGAGGAAGACAACCATCGCATGACGATCAGAGGCAATGATTAATAATCTGTGCTGAGAATGTTCGAGAGCGGGTTAAAAGTGTTATGAGTTAGAAAACGTTGTAGATTTGTAGAATGTATGGTGGGTTTTAATTTTTTTTTAAATGCAATTTCATAATTTCTGTAATTACGAGCTGACTCTGTGACGTTCTACCCGGAAGCTCGGAATTATGCCTTAAAGGGGTCATATAATGCCATTTTTGTACAAGCTAGTATGATTCTTTAGGGTCCAAATTAAAAGTTTGTAATATACTTTAATTAAAAATTCTCATTAGTATTGTAAGAAAACACTCATTTTACCTGGTCAAAAACAGCTCTGTTTTCAGCACGCCGTTTCAGTGAGACTTTAAATGATAATGAGCTTTGCTCACCCCGCCTCTCTGTTCTGTGTGTGTGTACACCGTTTGTAACACAATAACCAACGCGTTGTTCAGTATAAACGTGGGATTATGAATTATATTGAGAACATCATACTAGGGCTGTCAACGAATATTCTAAATGCGAATATATATTCGAATAGTTTTAAAAAACAGAAATTCGAAGGTGAAAATTTATATTCGAATCATGTGGAAAAACACAAGCGCGGTAGCAGAGGCGCGGCTGTCTGCTTTGCGAGTGGCACAGTGCGTGTCTGGCTCACTCATTGGCTGTGCTGCGGCAACTGCACATCCAATGGCACGGGCGCCTCCAACGTGTGCGCCAATGAGCTAGCATTACATCAGACACGTCAGAGCCCGCCAAGGGGGCGTGGCCAGACGCCCTTGAAATAGCCATAGTAGCAGGCTAGCTAGCAGCAGTTTACCCATGAGTTTACCACAGCACAGCTCGCTCGGAGCGTTCAATGTCGGTTCTATATACTGTAAAACTTCAATTAATGTTAATAATATTTGTTTCAATCACCGAATGAAGCCTGCTATATTTAGGACAAGAGTCGCGACCTTACATTGCTTGCACAAAACTCTTGATCAGCACTCAACATTTGTTTATTGTTGTTCATTTAAACCGTTATGCGCAGAGAGCGTGAGGGCGAGAGAGAGAGAGAGAGTGCCTGCGAGTGCGAGCGAGAGTAAGGTCTGCGGTCTTGGCCATTAGTTGATTTACTTGGTTTTGTGTAAGTTAATACGTTGTCAAATATGTTTAAACTTAAATAAACTACCTATACAAGTAGTTGTGTCTCTTTGTATTAATTTGTCCTGTTATTGACGTAATGCGCGTCATTGACAAAATGTGCAACCAGATATTCGAATAGTTCGAATATATGTGTTTTTTAGAGGGAATATTTGAACGTCATTTTTGAGCAATTTTGACAGCCCTACATCATACACAGAAAACATGCCGTAATGTACCCTGAGTGTAAACCTTAGACGCATTCATTGTGAAGCGTGCAGCTAGCGATTTGCAAAGATTAATATAAATATTAATATAAAGTTTAATAAAACGTTACACTCACTTCAGTTGTTCTAGAGGTTCAGCAGGAACACGAATAGCTGGTACCGATCCTTTATTCAGGAGCAGCTTCTTAGCAAAACCAGCTTTATACTGATCCTCCTTTATAAAGCAGTCTGGTGAGAAATGATTCGCGCAAACATGAAAGCATTGATGTTGCTCGTGGGGAATATTCCCTTCGAAAACAAACTCAGCCACTGCGTCTTCAGCGGTTCGGATTTAGGAACATTAAAAAGACTGCTGTGTTCGTTATTACACCCAAGAACAGAACACCACAATCGCTTAGACGCCATTCTGCTCATAGACAGTGCTCCAGCATATCAACAATGACCGCGCCGGTCTGCGCAGACTATGATTGACAGCTCGCTCAGGGCGGGTCTGTGTTGAAACGCTGCTGTCAATCAACAATCGCGGGAGGGGCGTCCGACCGTGTGACGTCACACGGTCGAACGGCTCGATTTGAGGCAGGGGAAAACATATAAGGAGATTAAAACAAAAACACTGGATGGATTTTATCATTTTATGATGGTTGTGTACAGGCACTGCCAACACACATTTCAGTACAATCAACTTGTAAAAGTGCATGTACCATTACCGTAATTCCTCAAATAAAGACCGGTATTCAAATAAACGCCGGGCCTCTGATAGTGGCCGGGGGCGTGGTCAACGCGGACAAATAAAGGCCGGTCTCAAATTAAGGCCGGGGAAAAAATAGTGTGAATAGGTACACTTTAAATGAATGTACACTCAAAGACGGACGCGCTCAGCGCTTGTCATATATCACAACTATTAAGTGTTTTTAACCACATGTTTATTTTAGGTTTCAGACATTTAAATAGATATGATTTATAGCAAAACAATAAATTTATAGTTTGTAAAATACACAATGGTGTCTATGGAAGCAGCAATAACAATCCATTCAAATATATTTGGCGACGTGTTTTATTCATATCAGATACACAGTGTAAGTAACTATAAAGTTCTCTTACGAGAGGTTCTCTCGTATTGCGTAAGCTAGCTTACGCTGCGGGAAAGATTCATCTTTGCTGAGATATTGAAGCCAAAAAATTATTTCATAATTTTGTATCCATACACAACGCAGTTCCTCTGCGGCAGACCTAGAGCGGGCTAGCTAGCAGCTCATTGGTTCGCTCAGAGAGAACTGCTTAAGCCTATGGGAGAGCGGGGCTGAACCCGCTTCCAATGAGAGGCGCCCGCGCGCTCATTGCGTCATGACCCGCCAGAATGGGCGTGGCCATGGTGTATATAAGGCGCTCTCCCAGGCTTATATGTTGATTCATTTCATCTTCAGCAAGCTGCACGCTTCTGCTGTTCCTGAGAAAAGCCATCGCCGTCGAAGAAGGCATCCTCTAGCGAGCTCAAGGACCCTGAAGAAGCCGGCCGTCTTCGCCACCTTCAGCCGCCCAGCAAGCTAGGCCATCCGACGATTGTATCCTTTCTCTATTTCTAAAAGAGCCGAGCGTCTTTTTAAAGATGTCTCGTTTTTCCTGCGGCTCTTGCCGCGCTCGTCTCGAGGACGGAGACCGCCATGTCATCTGCGCTCTCTGCTTGGGACTCGAGCATGCAGAACTCGCCCTCGCTGATGGAGGATGCGACCTCTGTGAAAGCCTGCCGTTATCGTCCCTGCGGGCACGACTTCTGGCAGTGAAAACCGCTCCCGCGCCGCCTATTCTCTCGCCGCGTAAAAAGAAACGCCGCTCTCAAAGGCCGCCGGAGCCCCCAGCGGAAACATGCGGGCCGCCGCCGCCGCCTCCCGCTTCCCGCTCTCCCTCCCCGCCCCTGCCGGACATTCAGTTGCCGCCGAGTGGCCGCTCTGTTGTTTCCGATGACGCCGCGGAGGAGAAGGACTCCTGTTCACTGCTCGCTTCTGACAGTGAAGACTGGTCATCTCTCGGATCCGCGAGAGAGTCGACGGGGACCCGCGCCGGGATAGAAGAGGAGCTGATGCGCCTCCTCTCACAGGCCGTCGAACGCCTCGGTCTCGAGTGGTCTCCTCCACCCGAGCAGGCCCCGAACCGAATGGACGGTAGCTTTTTTCATCGGCGCTCGACCCCCGCGTGCACCCGGGCCGCTCCATTCCTGCCTGAACTTCACGCAGAGCTGACAAAATCCTGGAATGCACCGCTCTCGGCTAGAAATCGCTCCGATGTATCCGCCTCGCTGCGCTCGGTGGACGGAGCCGCCGAGAAAGGCTATGCAGCCATGCCGCCCGTCGAGGACTTGGTCGCCACACACCTCTGCCCGCCCTCCGCTAGATGGCGTTCTTCACCCACGCTTCCTTCGAAGGCTTGCAGAGCGACCTCGAGCTTTCATGCTCGCGCTTACGCCGCCGCCGGTCAGGCCGCCGCTGCGCTTCACTCTATGTCTGTCCTCCAAGTGTTACAGAGCGATATTCTCCGTGAATGGGCCGAAGGCGGTAGAAAACCCCCCCCCGCCGTCACGGATTTGAGAAGTGCTACGGATCTCGCCCTTCGCGCCACTAAAGCCGCCGCACAAGCTCTGGGGAAATGCATGGCCAGCCTTTGTGTTGCTGAGAGACACTTATGGCTCACGCTCGCCGACATGGGAGATTCTGAGCGCGCCGCGTTTCTCAACGCGCCCCTCTCCCCGACGGGCCTGTTTGGATCTGCCGTCACGGGAATTGTCGATCGCTTTTCTGAAGTACAGAAAGCTTCTCAGGCGATGAACTTGTTTCTACCCCGCCGCGCTAGCTCTTCAGCGGGCCGCTCTCACGAGCCCTCCGCCAGAGCCCCATCACAGCGCCCCCCTCCGCAGACTCAAACAACTCAGCGCAGTCAGAGCGGCCGCCCTCGCCCTCGCTCTCGCTCTGACAGCCGCCGCAGACCGCCGCCCCCCCGTGGCCCGCGACCCAAGATCACGCTGAAGCCTGATCATCAGAAGTCTGCCTAACAATGTCAAGAAAACGACGGTGCTCTCCCGCCGCGGCCGGACCGCCGTCAAAGCTTCGCCCTCTGCCAGTCCCCGTTATTTCGCCGACTGCTGTAGTGTTGACCGCCACAAACAAGCCGGTGTCCCAGCCCGCTTGCGAGCGACAAAAAGCCGTTTTTACGGCTACCCAGAGAAATCTCAAAAAGAGAAATTTTGCCAGTTGTGTAGAAAATGTGCCCACAATCATGTGTTCACCCATACACACAAGCATAACATATCCCGTGTCTCTATCAGAGCCCCATCACATGAAACGGGCACAGCCCGCTCTAATATCAGAGAACATAAACACGCCCACGAGCTCGTGCACGTGTCCCCTCTCTGCTCGCTCTGTGTCACGGCCCATAGACTCCTCTCTGAGTGCAAATCCCGTTGCCACACACATTCAAAGCGCGCCCACACACTGTGTCCAGCCCGCTATGTGCAGCAATCAGGGCAATACAGCCATTCGGCCACTAGCCGCATGCTCCAAAGCGTGGGAAGCCATTCCAGGCATTTCCCCGTGGGTGTTAAGCATTATAAAGCACGGCTACCTGCTACAGTTTCGCCGCCGCCCGCCTCGTGCGCGCGCGCAGCTCGAATCTTCTGTCAGCCCGCTGGCCGCCGGCACGCTCCGCTCAGAAATTGCGACGCTGTTGCAAAAGGGCGCGATAGAGAGAGTCCCGCCATCTATGACCGAGTCGGGGTTTTACGGCCGTTATTTTCTGGTTCCCAAGAAAGACGGCGGCCTCAGACCGATCTTAGATCTCAGGTCTTTGAACAAAGCGCTCATGAAGAGACCGTTCAAGATGCTCACTACCAGGAAACTCCTCGCGCAGGTGCGCCAAGGGGACTGGTTCATATCTCTAGACCTGAAAGACGCCTATTTTCAGATCCAGATAAATCCCCGTCACAGGCCATTCTTACGTTTCGCCTTCGAGGGTCTTGTTTATCAATACGCCGTTCTCCCGTTCGGCTTATCTCTGGCGCCCCGTACATTCACGAAGTGCATGGATACGGCGCTCGCCCCCCTGCGAAGCCAGGGGCTGCGCATTCTGAATTATCTGGACGACTGGCTGATTTTGGCCCAATCACAGACGGAGCTTCTGTCGCACCGCGCAGTTCTCCTCGACCATTTGGAAACGCTGGGCCTCTCTGTCAACTGGACAAAGAGCTCCCTTCATCCCAGTCAATCGATTTCCTTCCTAGGAATAGATTTGGACTCGGTCACGATGACGGCTCGCCTGTCTACACAGCGCGCGCGCAGTGTTCAGCGTCTAGCCGCCTCGTTCCAGATGGGCACCCGCAGGCCTCTGAAAACTTTTCAGAGGATGCTGGGTTACATGGCCTCAGCCTCCGCTGTACTTCAGCTGGGCCTTCTGCACATGCGCCCGCTTCAGTTCTGGTTGAACAGCCGTGTACCCCACCGCGCGTGGAACACGGGTCGCCAGCTGATCAGGGTTACGAAAACGTGTCTCACGGCGCTGCAGCCATGGACAGTAGCAGAATGGTTTCGTCTAGGCGTCACGATGGGGACCTTTTCCTGCCGAAAAGTCATCTCGACAGATGCATCCAACACGGGTTGGGGTGCAGTCTGCGAGGGCTCACCGGCCTTCGGCCACTGGTCGATTCAGGAAAGCCCATTACATATAAACTGTCTGGAAATGCTGGCGGTCGAGAACGCGCTCTCGCACTTTCTCCCGCGCATCCAGGGACACCACGTCCTGATCCGTTCGGACAATATGGCCGTGGTCTCCTATCTCAACCGTCAGGGCGGTGTCAGATCCAGAAATCTCTGTCGACTGACGCACCGCATTCTAGTTTGGTCTCAGAGCCGCCTGCTCTCGCTCAGAGCGACGCACGTGCCGGGCCATCTGAACGACGGTCCAGACATACTGTCCAGGAACCTCATCTCCACAGGAGAATGGTCCCTGAACTCACAGACGGTCCAGTTACTGTGGCGACTATTCGGCAGAGCAGAAGTAGACCTCTTCGCGTCAGAAGAGAACGCTCACTGCCCAATATATTTCTCGAAGAGCGAGGACGCGCTAGCCCAGGAATGGCCTCGCCGCCCGCTCTATGCATTCCCTCCGATCGCTCTGTTACCACAGGTAATTCAGAGGATCAGGGACACACGCCCCTCGGTGCTCCTCATAGCCCCGCGTTGGGAGAGTCAGAATTGGGTTCCGGAGCTCACGCAGCTGTCACAGACAGCCCCGTGGCCCATCCCAGTCAGAGCAGATCTCCTCTCTCAAGCTCGCGGCACGATCTGGCACCCCCATCCACAGCGCTGGGCGCTGCATGCATGGGTGATCAACGACTATTCGTTGATTTGCCAGAGGGAGTAAGAAACACTGTCATACAGGCTAGAGCACCTTCCACGAGAAGGCTCTATGCGTCTAAATGGTCTGTGTTCTCAAAATGGTGCACCGACAAACAGCTGGACCCACGGTCGTGCGAGGTGCCGTCTTTGCTTGTTTTCCTTCAAGAGATGCTGGACAAGGGCAGGTCCCCCTCCACTCTCAAGGTTTATGTGGCAGCCGTCGCGGCGTTCGCGGAACCCCGACGCGCTCAGTCATTGGGCAAAGACGAGTTAGTCATCCGCTTCCTCAGGGGAGCTAAGAGGATGAACCCTCCGCGGCCCCCGTCGGTTCCGGTTTGGGATCTTTCTATAGTCCTTGAAGCTATGAAAGCACCCCCGTTCGAACCGCTCGAGTCTGTGGATCTGAAATACCTCTCGCTCAAAACCGTTTTCCTGACGGCTCTGTCCTCAGTTAAACGCGTTGGGGATCTTCACGCGCTCTCATCCAGCGCCGCGTGTCTTGAGTTTGGACCGAATGATTCGATTGTCATTCTCAAACCTAGGCATGGCTATGTCCCGAAGGCGATTGGTACCCCGTTCAGGGCTCAGATTATCTCCCTATCGGCTCTGCCTTCATCCGATAGTGAGCGCGATGCCAATCTCCTTTGTCCGGTGCGGGCTCTGAGATTGTACACTACGCGCGCTGCCGCGTTCAGACGCGCTGAGCAGCTTTTCGTGTCGTTTGGGGGGCGCACCAAGGGTCTGGCCGCCTCAAAACAGACACTGTCTAGATGGATAGTGGACGCTATCGCCTCTGCTTACGCATCTAAATGCCTGCCCTGCCCTCTGGGCATCAGGGCGCACTCCACTAGAGGCATGGCCTCATCGTGGGCATGGTCCTGTGGAATTTCCATTCATGACATTTGTGTGGCCGCGGGATGGGCCTCCCCGTCCACTTTTGTCAGGTTTTATAACTTGGAAATTCCCGCCTTGCAGGCAAAATTACTAGCTGTCTGACGAACAGCTCTCTAAGAAGCTGCATTTCTGGAGGTCCCTCACAACCGGTTCGCCCCTTGTGCTCTCCTGTAATGCTTATACACTTCATGTGCCCGCTCTGCTGGCCCCATACATGCTTATGTGTACACTTCATGAGCCCGCTCTGCGGCCTCTTTGTACATTCACTCCACGTTAAGAAATTCCCCCGGTATATCCCTGGGTTTTTCATGAGTGGATTCGTAGCGCGCACGGCGTTGGCCAGGTGTTCCCGCAGCGTAAGCTAGCTTACGCAATACGAGAGAACCTCTCGTAAGAGAACGAATCGGTTACCTAACGTAACCTCGGTTCTCTCTAGAAGAGGGAACGAGTATTGCGTTCCCGGCCGTGCTTGCGCTACTAGCGTTTCGCTTCACGCTGAAATAAATCAACATATAAGCCTGGGAGAGCGCCTTATATACACCATGGCCACGCCCATTCTGGCGGGTCATGACGCAATGAGCGCGCGGGCGCCTCTCATTGGAAGCGGGTTCAGCCCCGCTCTCCCATAGGCTTAAGCAGTTCTCTCTGAGCGAACCAATGAGCTGCTAGCTAGCCCGCTCTAGGTCTGCCGCAGAGGAACTGCGTTGTGTATGGATACAAAATTATGAAATAATTTTTTGGCTTCAATATCTCAGCAAAGATGAATCTTTCCCGCAGCGTAAGCTAGCTTACGCAATACTCGTTCCCTCTTCTAGAGAGAACCGAGGTTACGTTAGGTAACCGATTCGTTTACTCTATTCTTCTCCCAGTTCACCGGCCACTTACTTTCATGTATTTCGGGAGAAACTGAAGAATTCACGCGCTGTAACTTAACAAATACAACAGGAATCTCCGAACTGCGGTGCCCATCTCACGTTACAGATCAAGATCATTTATAAAGGGTTTTAAACGACAAAACAAACTCACTTACACGGATTTGAGAGTCAGAATAGAAGATAGTTGATGACAAGCAAGTTTGTTAATATTTAGAAATAAAAGCGCTACATCTGTCATACAGCGCTATTTTGGCTGTGGTGAACACGTGCCAAGCATGACGCGTCACCATGGAAACTTGGCTGGCGGCCGGGCGGGGATCGCGAATTAGAAATAAAGGCCTGCCTCTAATAAAAGCCTGCTTCAAATAAAAGCCGGCTACCATCTGCAGTTCAGGTAAATAAAGGCCCCGGCCTTTATTTGAGGAATTACGGTATATGCTCATTTTACAACTCCCCCAGAGTTAAACTGTTGAGTTTTACCGTTTTTAAATCCATTCAGCCGATCTCCGGTTCTGGCGGTACCACTTTTAGCATAACTTAGCATACATCATTGAAGTGGACAAGACCATTAGCAGTTCTCAAAAAAAAATGACCAAAGTGTTTCGATATTTTTCCTATTTAAAACTTGACTCTTCTGTAGTTACATCGTGCACTAAGACCGACGGAAAATGTAAAGTTGCGATTTTCTAGGCTGATATGGCTAGGAACTATACTCTCATTCCTGCGTAATAATCAAGAAACTTTACTGCCGTACCATGAGAGCAGCAGGCGTAATGATATGACGCAGCGCCTGAAAATAGTCCCCAGCTGTGTCATATCATTACGCCGTTTTCCGTCGGTCTTAGTGCACGATGTAACTACAGAAGAGTCAAGTTTTAAATAGGAAAAATATCGAAACACTTTGGTCATTTTTTTTTTTGAGAAATGCTAATGGTCTTGTCCACTTCAATGATGTATGCTAAGCTATTCTAAAAGTGGTACCGCCAGAACCGGAGATCGGCTGAATGTATTCAAAAACGGTAAAACTCAACAGTTTAACTCTGGGGGAGTAGTAAAATGAGCCTATTTCCAAAAAAAAGTGGAGTATCCCTTTAACACTATCAATGCCAAAATTAATCTGCAGTGGTCAGGTGGAACAAGTCGGAGTTTACAAGTTGTAAAAAAGTTCTGCATGGACGTGAACGCTTTTTTTGTAATGATGGTAATTCTGACATGGTGTGAATGCACCTAAAGCAAACAAACATTGAACATTTTTGTGGCTTATTTTTTCAACGCTTTGCTAAATTTGTTGTAGCGCACTAGGGCTGGGTTGAAAATATTGATTTCTCGGGTTTTAATCGATTCGCGTTTTAATGAACCGATATTGATTCTTAGGCTGCGTTCCGGACAACTCGGAATTTAAATTTTCTCACCTCCTACTTGGAAATAATACCTGGAACGCAGTGCGAAGTCAGACATCCGAGCCTTGAACTCAATCAACGATCGATCAACCCTGATTTCAACGAGACGCATCATTTGACGTCACTTCCAAAATGGCGGCAAGTCCTGCTCCCTATGAGCAATAGCATTTATTGCATATAGCATTTATTGCATTATATATTGCAATAGCATTTAGTTATAACACGCAATAAACATGAATGAACATCAGAAGGTATGTCGAAAGATACAGTAAAACTTACCGAAATCCGTTTCATGCCTCATGCAATTGCTAAATCAGTGTTTTAACCGCGGAAAGACGTCTTTAAAACAGCTTGTAAACAATGCCTTTACCTCAGAAAAGCCATTCAATGACCATAAACTCTACAGTTAGAATAATAAACTCTAGAAAGCAGCATTTTGCTAAATATATGTTGCATATTTATTGTATTTTGACAATATAATTAAACTGTAATGTTCAATTAATGTAGGCCACTGTTTATATTTTAAAAAGCGAACTGAAACGTAATTTTATCACACAAAAAAAAGTTATTATAACATTATTATTGTGCAATTAAAATTTTTGTAGGCTATACAAATCAGTTAATTTGAACATTTATAGTAATATACCAACTGACAGGGTTTTCTGTTTGCAGATTTTTTTCCTTGAGAAAAATCGATGTACTGTACCTGTCTGATATATATCCAAGTGAATCCATATCGTTTTGAATTCAATTGAATTGCAAGCTTGTGAATCTAAATCAAATGGTGAACTTTGTGTCAATTCCCAGTCCCATATTGTGCACCCCTAGGCCACTGTAGCTCAGATGAAACATATTAAATGTCAAATATTGGAAGTTTCTTTAGGGTCGACTCGTGACAATGACATCGCTTCGGCTTGTACTAAATATCCTGAGCTGGAAAGATGAACGAGGTGAAGGATGTGAGTATGATAGAGAACGAAATGAAGACACTGACATCAGGCTCTTATCAGATGTTTCCACCAGGACTTGGAGACTCCTGGAAATGAAGACTTATAGACCTCTGTAGCAAAATTAATGTTCCCATATCTCCCCGTCGTCAGCTGTGGCATTCGGTGCACCTCCACCCTCGCGCCCGTCTTCCTCTCTGTGTTCCAGCATTAAGTTCATATCTCCCCTGGCCATAAGCATCCCGTTCCCTCTCACCTCTGCTCTTTCCAATCACTCTGTGCAGTGAATGGCAGCGATGTGGAAAGGTGACATTCAGGTGTCTGGTGAATCGTAGACGGGAATCAATCAGTTTTGGTAGATTCAGCTCAGAATGACATGCGGTCAGAGGAACGCAGCCTTGCTGGTGTGCATCTCTATAATCCTATTTTGCAGGCGGCCCTTGCGGTTCAGTGTTTTACTATAGCGCGGCTGACACTGGAGGATGCTGTTTTGTAGCATTGTGTATTACAGCTAAGCGCTTTTACCTCTGACATAGATATTGTAATGAAAGGTTTTGGGCTTGTTTTTGTAGCAAAGTCTACAACTACAGTAGGATCATCAAGGCTGGCCCATTTGTAGGCGATATATGCAAGTTGTTATATATGCAAGGTCATACTTGAAGAAGTCATAATTGCAAGATGTGTTTAAAGGGTTAGTTCACCCAAAAATGAAAATGATCCCATAATTTACTCACCCTCAAGCCATCCTAGGTGTGTATATGACTGTCTTCTTTCAGCCAAACACAATCGGAGTTATATTGAAAAATATCCTGGCTCTTCCAAGCTTTATAATGGGAGTGAATAGTAACTGAGTAACTGAGATAGTAACCACCCATCATAAAAGTAATCCATACGGCTCCAGGGGTTAATAAAGGCCTTCTGAAGCGAAGAGATGCGCTTTGTAAGAAATTATCCATATTTATAACTTTATAAACTATAATCACTGGCTTCCGGTAACAGCCGTACATGAGTCTAGATTCGGGCGGAAGAGTGACCTCTGACCCGACGTATGGCGTAGGATGTAGGACTAGAGTGAGCTTAGGTGAGAGTAGACGCCTCTCGTGGTTCAAACTAATAGGGCTGGGCAACAAACTCAAGCTCCTCTGACATTTCTCTTTAAAAATTCTCGTTTTAGACTTCTAATTTTTGACCAGTGTTTTATTTTGCTCCTCTTTGCTTCCACATTCATCAATACATCATGCGTCAGGTCACTTTTCCGGCAGAGCTAAACTTGCGTACGGCCGTTACCGGAAGCCAGTGATTCTAGTTTATAAAGCTGGAAATGTGGATATTTTTCTTACAAAAATGCATTGCTTTGCTTCAGAAGGAGTTTTCTTCCACCACCATGATTTTTAATTGACATGCCCCAAACTAGAAAAATCAGGGCTTAAAGGGATAGTTCACTTTGAAATTAATTTTTGATATGTTTTAGCTTACCTCAAGGGCATCCAAGATGAAGGTGTTTTTGTTTCCGCAGTAGTTTCAACTTTGATAATTTTAGGTCAAACCGTTCTTGTCTGTCATTCATATAATGCAGGTCTATGGTAACTTCCTCAAAGAGCACGCACAGAGAAGTCCAAATTAAACATGATTTAATGACTCGTAAATGTAAGTACACATTGATGGCCTAAGACACGAAACGAGCGGTTTGTGTGAGAAAACGAACAGTATTTATATCGTTTTTACCTCTTGTAACGCACAGACCGAAGCGCCTCAGATCACTTGGATGTGGCTGTGGTTGCAAATTATCAAAATTGAAACTACTGCGGAAACAAAGACACCTACATCTTGGATGCCCTTGAGGTAAGCTAAAACATATCAAAAATTAATTTCAAAGTGAACTATCCCTTTAACCCTCAAACCCTGACATATGAAATAACAGTCAGGAAAATCTAATTTTTGAAATTGAACAGTTTATTGACAAAATATTTGAAAAATAAAAGGGTTGCATGTGTGTTTTTGTTGGGTATCATATGTGATGCGTCAGGTTTTATGGCTCATATGATATAGTGAGAATATGGAGCTCATACTTGAGGAGGAACAAACACGTCAATTTTATTCAGAGGCCCAAACTGAACAAAAATATTCAATTTTGTGCAGATGCTGATATTTTTATGGTCAAAATGTAAATCCATAAGATATTTATAACAGTGTAGCAGAATACTGCATATAAATGCATATAAATATCAGATGTCACTCTATATCCCAATGTCATATTAATATGATATTTAAATGCTTATTATGATCAAAGCTCTGTAGTTTTTATTGTTGAGGAAAAAAAAACATGTAATGCAATGCAAAAATGATGATGATTAAGAGATGAACAAATAAAGTTCCTCAAAAGCCTGATGGGTCATATTTCATACTTGCATTTTAACACGTTTTTTTCTTCAGTGTTCATCTTGAAATATTACTAACAATATAAAAGTTATCCTTGTGTTTACTTTATAAGAAATATTTCACAGCAAACATACACATGAACAATGACCAGAAGGTGGTTGTTTTTACAATTATACTAAAAGGTCTTTTACTTGCTAAAAACGTATAAACTACCAATCAGACGACAGAATGCAGTAGATTGAGTACAACAGCTTTTCAGCAAAGTTTTGATCATGTTGATAATTAAGAGGCCTTAGAAATGTGCGTATCAAATATGATACAGTATGTTTAAAGGGCTATAAAGACCAAGTTTCTCAGTTATGACTTGGCTTTCTTGGCTTTTATGTGCACTACAACTTGTACAATCATTCCGATGTGATTTCAATGCACAAGTATTTTCTGATTATGATCTACACCTATGCAGAATAATGTATGATAATGTACACGTATGATTTGCAGCCTTGTTGTTTTAATAAACATTTATAGAACTAGTTATGCACAAAAAATTTTTTTTATAATCTTGCCTGGGGCCTCACATATTCCACGGCCAGCCCTCTAGATCTGTGAAATTCAGTATATGTAGCAACTTTTAGAAAATTCTCCATTAATCCTAAAGATTAGCTCTCAGAAGCTGAATAACATTGACATATCTTTGACCTTTAGTTTAGTAGCAATGGCAAATACGTCATGCTTAAATGAGGGAAGGAGAATCTTTAGACATCATTTGTTATTGTATAGGATACTCCAGGACTCGTTCAAAGACTTTCCCTTAAGAGGTCGCACTGTTACACGCTGCCTCCATGCTTCATCGGTCCTGCTTATGCTGACCGTGTATTCAGTGAACAATTCAATTAATTCTTACAAAACATTACTTCATCCTGCGTGACCCTCAAAGTACTTGCCTGGGCAACACCCTTCAGTAAGAAGTATGCTTGCTCCCATTGGAAACTATATCTCCCTCAACAAAGTCACCGCCTCCTCTTCATCTTTATGGTCTCGTATGAAGGACCCCAAGGGGCTGAGGGTGGACAGGTAGGGTGACAACCGGGTCTCAGTAAGATTTGGAAACGCATTCCAGACCTCTTTTGAGAATGGGGACACTGGCCAAACATGATTAATGGCGGACGTGTGTGACTGCTTGAAGGGCAGACCATAATTCACCACAAGGACCTGGAGGAACTCGAAGCAACATCCGCCTAACTCGCGAGCAAACCACAACCCTCCACTCGCGTTCATCTCAGGTGCAAAGTTGTCGTCCTTTATGTGTCCAGTTGTTTTTATCATGCTAATACATAATTGCCCACTCGCAATTATCGATAATTGCGGGGAGTTCTTCCTTTAGTTTTGCCTTAATCAGAAATTTGCACTATAAAAAGGGCCCTGGGTTTAGATTTCACACAATTACACATTCACTGCTTTTCATCTCTTTTTAATCTCCTGCAAATCTGAAACATGGAGTTTGTTCACAAACACAGCTGAGACCCGACGATTTGCTTTGACATTTTGCTAAACGAATGAGGCAATCCCATCAATGTTTGTGCCTCTGTGTCTACTGATTAAAATCATTTGAATTGCAGATGACGTCTTTGTCTAAAGAGTTCAGTAAACAGAGGCATCACGTTGATTTTTAATTGAAATAAGATCGCCACCCGCTTTGAGCCATAACGCACATAATGACGTGTGACCACAAGACTTTTTCCGTTTATCAAATGTGGCTGTAATGACTGCGATAATCCGGATTATTTTGGAAATCTATTATAATCTGCGTCATTCAAAATGATTTCCAGAAAACTATCAGCCGAGGCGCAGGGCCACGAAAATCAAAGTGCCTGCCTTGTTGTCCTTTCATTCTTTTTCGAATCTTTCTGCTTAGGCGAAAAACTGTGGCTAATTTATTCATAGCTCAGCATTTAGTACCTCTAATCTATGGCTGATACTGTTACTGATGCTTGTAATTGTATGATATTGTTAAAGCTGGTTTTCAGGCTGGGTGCTTATCAGGGCCTGTTTAGTGTGCAGCTTGCGGGAAGGGAAGCCCAAATTGAGGAGAAATCAACTGCCGCCTTGGTAAGCAGGGTCGGAATTACCGTGATGGACTGGGGCTGGATTTCTCTCCCATGCATATTTTTGCCCATTGTCACGATCCTCGTCCCTTAATAAGAGCTGACAGAATGTAAATGGGATTTTAAGGGAACTGGCAAAGTCTGTAATTTTTCTCATTTAGTCCATGGATGAGTGAGCCAAGCCGGTAAGATTTGTATGGGAATTTGAGATGGTTCAGTGCGACATGTCAAACCCTGATTATGAACTCAAGGGAGCCTTTTTACCTTAGCCAGTCATCTTCATTTCTTGCCTCCACCTTCCTCGCAGGTTGTCTAAAAAGGGCTAATTGTTCGCGGTGACATTTTCAGTGGATAAAATAGATATCTGCAAAATGACATAAAAGATGACTAGTCAACAGTCTTACTGCTGAATAGAAAATGGCTCCTTTTTTAACAGGGTGAATCAAATGAATGAATACGCCACAGAGTAAACACACATAATATAGCATTTTTAAATGTTTCAAAGCAGTAAAAAATCAAACCAAACACTGGTTAACCATTGGTTAAACAAACTGATTGCTCCGCCCCAAATTCACGTCATTGGTTGAGCCCCTGTTGCTGTGGATGGCTGGTTGGGATTCTCAAAACAAACTTTTGAAAACACCACAGATTCACAGTCAGTGTTTACACTTTTTATGGAAATCGACCTACAGATGATTTACTTATAGATGTCTAACAAACAGATGCACTTATAGATGTCTGACGAAATCACACACTTCATCTTTAAGTATGAAGATCCCACTTTGTGTGACACTACCATTCAAAAGTTTGGGGTTGGAAACTCTTATGTTTGCAAAGGCTGAATATAATTGATTAAAAAATACAGTAAAAACGGTTCTATTGTGAAGTTTAATTACAATTTAAATGACCTGTTTTCTATTTGTATATGTTCAAAAATGTTATTTATTCCTGTGATGACAAAGCTGAATTTTCAGCATCATTACTCCAGTCTTCAGTGTCACATGATCCTTCAGAAATCATTCTAATATGCTGATTTGCTGCTCAAGAAACATTTATTATTATTATCAATGTTAAAAACAGATGTGCTGCTTGCTTAATATTTTTGTGGAAACCGTGATGTATTTTTTTCTTTGATGAATCAAAAGTTCAAATGAACAGCATTTATTTGACATAGATTTTTTTTCTTTTGATCAGTTTAATGCATCCTCACTGAAGAAAAGTCTTTAAAAACAAATGTATTGACCCCAAACTTTTGACCGGTAGTGTATATTAGTCATTTTAGTTATAAATTGTCAAGACCTTCTGAAAAATAACAAAACCAGCAGCATTCAAACCTTCAAACAGGTCTACTGAACAACTCTCCCTACATGCTATTGGTCAAACCAGCAGATAGCTCCGCCCCAATCACTGTTGCTATATCAGGCTTGTCGAATTCTCAAACAACAGTTGTTCTGGCATATATTAGATTCAGGTTTAAGTACGAAGGGCCACATTTTGTGATATACAACCAAAGTAATTGATTAATGTAGATTGTTAAGATCTTAAAAGCAACGATAAAACCAACATCATTAAAAAAGATGGCTCCGGCGAAAACTCGCGCCATTGGTTGAGCCACTGCCGCTGTTTCAGGCTGGTCGCGATTCTCAAGCAAACAGAAAAAATGTTTTGTAAACACTTTACAGGGAAATCAACCTACAAATGGCTTACTTCGTTGTCTCTGCATATTAAAATGAGACAGAAGAAAGTATTTTAGCATATTTTAGCTTCAGGTTTAAGTATGAAGGGCCACATTTAGTGACATACAACCAAAGAAAATGATTAATGCAAGTTGTTAAGATCATATTAAAAGCCTCAATAAAGCCAACATCATTCTCCTTCAAACCCTCATAAACACTCAGGGTAGTTTTGGGCCGGGGGGTGATATTGTGGGGCACTGCGGCTGTAGCTGAGAGACGCCGTGTGTAATGCAGGCTGTTAGTGATGTTAAATGAAGCTTGAAGCCTGGCTGACAGCAGCATTCCTCCACAGGCTCGGCGCTGAGAGAGGAGGAGAGGGGCCAACAAGGGCAGAGTAATGGTCTAAGAGAAACCACGCAGGACACGGCGCTCGTTGCGGCGGACGGGCCATTATCTCATAAGGGCCATTATCTTAATGGGGTGACCGTCTCGATATGACAGATATCACAGAAGGACTGACACATAAACAGTTTTTATAAGATGAATTTACCAGTGTACAATCTCTGCGGTAAAACACAATTGACCCATAGCTGTATACTGATGTAAATAACCTTGTCAAGGTGGGTTACAGTTGCTTTTTATGTGTGTGTGTATATTGTTGAATGTTGTTACAAAACAAAAGTTTACTCACAAATACACAAGTACACTATTTTCCTTCCTATATTCATCTGCGATGAAAGCAATGCGTAAATAACTTTCCAGGACATAACGTTTTTCAATTCACCCTTTATGAATAGGATCACATTGTCAGTGTTAAATAAGGTTTGCTACAAAGGTACATCATATAAAACTGTTAAATATATATATAACTTTATGACTCTGAAAATACATAGGGTGGTCTTTCACGAAGCGCAAGTCTCCGCTAGTCTCTTCAGGTCAGGTAGATAATGTTCGGTTCGACAAATCGTCAGCCGCGCTCGCTACGTTTCCAAATCCTGACTGATTTCAGTCCATTACACAACAGTGGTAGCAGAACTGCAATAGAAGAAAAGTCAACAGTTTTGACGTAAAAGTCTTTGTCTATTTTGCGTGTGCTCAGTTGGAAAAACTCCTTACAAAGCTCAGGTATGTGTTTTTTTTTGCTTGCGTTTCTCGAAGCTGAAGCAGCTGATGTGTGTATTTTGTGTTCATATTGGAAATCCTTCCCCACAGAAATTGTTTGTCCGCATTTCTTTGGTCTGTAAAATATCAATAGATCCTTACACTTTTCACGATTCAAGTCGCAAACTATCCTGCATTCGTCATCGCACTGATCACTTGCCCGTTTTGGCATCGGCAAACAAAGCGTTGGCCGGTTCCAACTCTGATTGACAGCACGGGGGGATCCATTCCTCACGGTCCACGTAAACTCCATGACGAGAGGTCCTCACCCCTTATCTTATGAGACTGAAGGACTAATGGAGAGACTGACAAACAGGGCTAACAGGACTATGATGAATGCTCCCCTCCCCCGCACCGCTGTAGCTTTGGAGAATGACGAGGTTCTTCCATACGTTGCACCTCTCTTGGGAAAATCTTCCCCCATTGGCGTCAGGATACCTGGGATTTAACAACACAACAGTTAGGGTGTATAACACAACCACTTATGCATTTTGAGAGGTCCATGGTGTTGTCCCAAATCCAACCCTTGTTGGACTCTAACCAAGGATATAGACAAATCTTCAAGGTGTGGAAAGGCAAAAATGTATTCTTTAATTTTAATAATAAGCCCTCTTGATGTCAGTGATATTAACGGCTAAATTCTTTTCAGTATCTAATTAGAAATCTGTAAAATAGCTTTTTGATTGTAGTCTTAAGCATCAAAATAAATCAATTAACATCTTTTAAATGATCTACCACATACATTTATATAATTAAAACAACAAATATGTCATTCTGTCTGTTATCTTGCTGTTAACAAGCTAAGTGGTTAACCTGCTCAGATAACAAATCTTGCACAAGTTACTACACATAATCATGGAAAACGTTGGCCATCATTCAATATGTTTCTATATAAAGTTGCGAATTTAACTTTATGCGCATAATGAGAATCTCGCATAAAACATTTGCGAATAAAGCAGCGTTTCGAAGTCGAAGAGATCAAAATCTTCGGATCCTGGTAAACTGCCACTAAATATATAATAAAAGCTGGAGAAGCCATTGTTTATAATAATTTTTGTATATAATAAATTACTTGCATCTCAGAGCACAAAGACTGAATGCAATAAACACATTTTGGAGAAAGGTGCCTGCTGTTTGGGAATGCAGTCGTGTAAGACAGTTCTGGAAGGTTATCATACCGTAACACTTTGACGACAGACTTTGCTCTGGCATTTCAGAACAACCAAAACAGCACTTCAGATGCTGTCCAAAAAGATTGGTTCACTGGTTAGTCCAGTTACACCATCCCATCGCAAAGTCACATGATTTAATTTTGATGTGCTTCGAGGAATTTATTCGGTAAATGCGTTTCCATTGTAGTTTCTGTGCATGTTTTTTATCGGATAAAAAATGTATCCGACTCAAACGAGCGCTTACCTTTTTTATGCGCATTTTTAGAATTTAAAAAAGTTTCCATCCAGCAGTTTTTATGCGATATCCCAAAATGCGTATACAAATAGGTGGATGGAAACATATTGTTAATCCATTGGGGTATTTGGCATGACATTAGCCTTTTTTCACAAGCAAGTCAATGTCCTGAGTTGTTGTTTTGTTTTGTGGCACTTACTGTGGTTGTTTTCACTCGGCCTCCCGGCTGTGCACACGTCCAGCCCGTTCTGTTTACCAATAGGTCACAGCCTTCGTCATCCAAACAAGGCATCATCTCACACCACTGTCTGCTCCTGACAATATGTGCTGTTAAAAGAAGAGGAAAACAAATATGAAGAGGAAGTTAAATACGCAGAACAACATTTGCAACCTATTTTACTTCTGTAAGTCTATAGATTTCTTTGTGAAAAAGACACATTAAATTGAAATTAAACGCAATTAAACAACCTTATTTATTAGCTATTATTTTAATCAAAGCGTGGTCTCTATATGACTGCCAATTGGTGCAACTGAAATGCAAAAGAATTTAAATTATATCAGAGGAAATTCATCTATTATATATATATCATTATATATGAATGCCATTAAGGTCAAGTTTAGTTATTAAATATAAAATTGTCATATGAGTGATATGACATAAGACATTCAGAGGTCAAGACATTGTAGAATAAAGACATTTCATGCAACAAAGGAAAATAGCAATGAAAGAAAAGAGCTCCAGCACTTGGCCTAATATCCTAAGCCTTTCTCTTTGAAACAGATCGCTAAGGTCCAACAGTGAGAATTTTTTCCTGAGGTAAGATTGTTTTTGCACTTAATCAAACATAAATGTCTATTTATAATAACTAGGGCACCCTTACATGTTCATTTGCATACCGTGACACCCCAATTGGCCCTTAGAGAGAGAGAGAAAAAAAGGGAGGGAGGAAAGGAGGGAAACTGAGAGAAAATGAAACAGAGAGAGAGAGGAAAAAAACAGTACATTTGTGAGGTGGAGAAAATGATAATCAGAGTGAAATATAACCCAGGGAAGCAAAAGTACATAAATATCAGGGTGGCAGAATTTGTACGTTTGGAGAAAGGCTAACAAAGTATTTGGAGAACAAGTAGACACAAATGGAGGCGAAATGTCATTCTCACCAAAGGAAAAGGCACGTTCTTAAAGGTAAAAAATAGTTGTAGAGATGGCTTCCAAACTGAAAGTAGTTTGTTATGTAGTGAATGTTTCCCTCACAGCGTCTACTCTAGGGACTAGCTTCCGCTACTAATCTCCAGCATTAGTATTCACTGTTATGCCCTGGGCCATAACGACAAATAAAAGAGCCTTTCATGCAAATTTGGTACGTCTTCATTCTGTAGGCATGATTCACAAAACCGTAGGATGCAGCCAGTGGTGCTCTAATCTACACTTTGAGTCTAGCATACTATTTAACATCAGTCTTACATGTATTTTTTATTTTTTAAATATTAATTCAGGGTTGGATGCGGGTTGGTTGGCTTGATTGGTTTCATATTGATTTGAGGGCTTGAACAGAGTATGGTTAAAACTAGTGCAAAAAAGTAAAGTTTGTCAAGACAAACAACTTTGTTGTTTTGACAAAGCCTTGCCTGAATGCTTTAAATAGTTTAAAAAACCTTGAAAGTTGTAGATAGATGGACGGATGGACAGACAGACAGACAGATGAATGAGTAGATAGATAGATAGATAGATAGATAGATAGATAGATAGATAGATAGATAGATAGATAGATAGATAGATAGATAGATAGATAGATAGATAAATGGGTAGATAGATATGGATGGATGGATGGACAGATAGATGGATGGATGGATGGACAGATAGATAGATGAATGGGTAGATAGATATGGATGGATGGATGGATGGACAGATAGATAGATAAATGGATAGATAGATTGATGAATGGGTAGATAGATATGGATGGATGGATGGATGGATGGACAGATAGATAGATCAATGGATAGATAGATGGATGAATGGGTAGATAGATATGGATGGATGGACAGATAGATAGATAAATGGATAGATAGATTGATGAATGGGTAGATAGATATGGATGGATGGACAGATAGATAGATAAATGGATAGATAGATTGATGAATGGGTAGATAGATATGGATGGATGGATGGATGGATGGAGGGATGAAGGGAGAGACAAATAGATTGAATTATAGTCCATGATCTTCATTGGAAGTATGTGTGATTTTTGATACAATTTTCTCTCAGGGAAAACCGTGAGTCAGATCAGAATCTAAAGTAATAGCATCCCATGTCAGGCTGAAGGACATGAAAAGCTGAAAAGCTCTAGGAGCCGTTACATTTTATAAACGTCTGGTCTTGCATTAGGGATTTGTCAAGCCAACATACAGTATTAATGATGCCCCCAAAACCCTTTTTTTCACAGTAAAATACTCAGCTACTCCGAAACCCCCCCACATCCCACCTCTAACTCATTCCCTGCTTGTCTCTGGAATGACATTAGATCACTCCAGCCTTCAATGATGCATGACACATGACAGATCATCAACATTTGAACACTTTAAAGAACTAAAGTCAACAAATCCACAAACAACAGCTGAAGAGAGTCCTGTCAGCACAACACGTAAGCTCTCAGACTCGCTCTCTAATGAGCTGTCCTGTCTCCTGGTATTGAGCATTGAGACTGGCACTCCACTGATGGCAAACAGACTATGACAGAGTGCACAAAGTGCCTCTCCGAAACACATCAAAGAACTCTGGGAACTTGGAGGTTTTGGTCAAAGGGGCACAAAAGTAAAATTAAAGTTGCATACTGAGAGCAAAATGTAACATTGTTCAGATGATATGCTTTTATCCGATTCTGAAGGGAAACACCTCAGACTACTATATACTTGTACTTATATAACTCGTATTTTTGTGTTTTATTAGTGATTGTGAAGCACTTTGGGCAACAGCTGTTGCATTAAATGTGCTATATAAATAAACGAATGAATGAAAAGACTATAACAGATTTGCATTACAAATTCCTTTTATTGTTAGATGCTGGAAATTGAATCTGTTGAATTGTAATCTGTTTATTTGAAGTATCCACACGTTGGGACTTAAATTAGAAAAAGGCAAAAACAAATATCAAAGTAATCCCTGCAATCGATTCTTGCGAGAAGTCTTTCTTGCTAACTACTCATGCATCTCTCATGCTGGTACAGATGGCATCTAAATTGTGACAGATCACTGAATACCTCCATTATCACACCCTTTTTTTGTATACATAAAATATGTAGTGGGTCTTTTCAGCCGTGGCTCTGCAATTCACAAATATTTAATCGTTAATCAAAATGATATATATATTTGCATTTTCTGAAGGAAATATCAGTGCTTGAAAGGCAGAGCAGGAATAGTATGTTTAAGACGTTCTGTTGGTGAGAATAAACCCACAAAATGACATTGTTTTTGCAGTGTAAAAGCAGATGCAAGAAAGAAATGACTAATCACAAATCAGTATGCAAATTGATTTAAAGAACACCAATCACAATGAATATTAGCCTACAATTAGAAAATAAAAAGCTGGAATGTTACAAATGAATCATTTGAATCAAAGATTTGATTCTTTTGAAATGAATCGTTGAAACTGATTCACAAAAATGAATCAAATTTATAATGTTGCTTTTTCAGAGACACTATTTCAGCATTTATTTTAATTGACAAATAAAATCATCACAATATTGTTTAATTTTTATATTTCCAGCAACATCATTGTGAATATCTTGCCTGACCCTGCATGCAAGCAGTGTAATGGTCAAATTCTGGGTGTTTTAAAAAAATCTAAATTAGTTTTTTATAATGGGGTCTTCACAATGTCCCGAGGAAAGGTAGATCCAGTCCTCAAGGCCCTGTCATTCCTGCCCCAGTTAAGACTTTAGCTGTGACTGATGACCGATGCAGAGGCCGGACTCAAGATTTATCGGGACAATAAATGAGATGGGCTGCTCATTGCAGCGGACTGCGATTACTCAAACGTTTGGCACAGAGGAGAACATCAAACATCTGTCCATTCATTTTTACAGCAGACACTGCTTGAGAATTCTATATGTTTAACATTCACAGTAATGGCACACACTAGTATTCAGATCAGCTTTGCTTACACAGGAAATGTCCATAATTTACACGTAGCACATACTCTTCTTTATAATGAATTCATGAGCTTACATTCCAAACCGTTTCTTCACCGAGCCCCTTCTGTTCTCAATGTTAAGACCCCCGCTGTGATGCAATCAGTGAGGGGATTTATGTCATAAATTGCCTAGATAATAAACTGGATGTGAATAACAATTAATATTTTCTATCTATTGTTTTGCGCCAATTGTTTTTACAATGACATTACACCAGTATTTCCTGCACCGCTTTTCACAACACTACTGAATCTTTTATTGCACATATTCCACTCAAAAACAAACAGACACTACGATCAGTGTAATCAGATTCACAAATTCATAAATCTTATATGAATTTGTCAAAAAGGCTCACAAGTTATTGGTTTAAATCAGTCTGAATGCATCTGAATAAAGAAAAATCTCAATTCTGAAAGAGAAATCTGGAGAATCGACGTCGATCTCTACGATCAACTTCGCTCACAATCCTTTTGGGAAATGCAGCCCAAATCAGTTACTGAATAAACATTCTAAACAAGTTATTACTTTCAGTCATATTCAACTCAAAATCAAGAGATTTTTTTTTGTGTGTGTGTGTGTACTTTAATTAGTAGCATTTCTTTGTAATGTGCATACTACAAATTTGAAACAGTTTTTGTAATAAATTATATTTAAATTATTATAAAAAAATTACAATTACAACATTAAACATAATTTGATTGTTTAATGATAATATTAATACATACTATTTATAATCAAATGTATACACACAATATTTAGTATTTATTCATATATAACATTTTAATGTTTTCAAAATTACATTTATTTATTTGCAAATTTGCAACAGTTTCTTTGTAATAAATTATAAACCTAATGTGATTGTTTAATAATAATATTAATAAATATGATTTGTAACTGAATGTAACGTAATATTTAGTGTTTGTTAATATAGCATTTTAATGTTTTGAAAATTCAATTTATTGTATAATCTAATATATTTTGTAGTCATTTTATATTTACATATTCTATAAATATTCTCATTTCATTACACCATCATGAAACTTGCTTTGATAATGAAATAGAATAATACTCTTGGATTAATCACCAAATACACAGATATGTGTGCACTGCTGGTTCTCACTTAATTGCTTCTAGAAAGGGAAATTAAGGTATTTTTGTGAGAGGATGTTTGTGTAAAATAATATATGAGGAGTCAAGGCGGAGAGTCTGTGTAATCTGTGTTATCATGGGCACACCTGCAGACACTTCATCACAGGGCATGCTAATTTTTAGAGCATTGTGGAAACACAGAGGATGCATTATATAATTAGTTTCTAGTGGGACCACTTATGTCAAGTCTGTATTTATTTAGTGGGTGAGCCAAACAACAATATATTTTGTGTCCTTATCTGTCCTTTCAAAAATATAAAGCCATGCCAGGATCTGCAACCCATATTAAAATGTAAAGAATGTGAATGGCAATTCTAGCTTTTGGTGTTCCCGACGTGATATTCCCAGATGAAACGAGCTCCATCTTGACTTGGGTATCTTGATTGATGGCGTGGAACTTCTCTAGCCACTCCCGAATGTTTTGGGGAGCCGGTATCCCATTTGTAATGCTGCCGCATAGTACCAGCGATATGAGGCAGATGCTTTGAATTGGCTGCCTGGGGTCAGCCCTGACCTATCACATCCATCTAGACTGTGCGACTAGGGAAACATTACTAATCCTTGGACTGACATTCCGAATTCGATTGAGGAGTCAAAAGATATGGAATTAATGCAGGTGCTCAGTGAGCGGGACTTGATTATCCTGACACCTGGCTGACAATCACCTCGTCTAATTGTTCAAATGCTCTCCTTCCCCTGACTTTCCGCATAGTTTTCGGGGCATATTCCAGCTGTCGGCTCTCACCTCCTCGCTACCACCAGCTGAGGGAATTGGGTTCTGTTGCTGTCACTTCGCGCCCGCTTCCAGGCAGAATCCGCAGTCCCTCTGAGTCCCAACATGCTGCAGCCGCCTCTCGCTTAGCTTTTTCAGTCTGATTTGATATTGATGCCAGACTTTCCAGGCCACTTTGATTCTGTTCTACATGAAAACTTCATGACGGTTTAATTTCCTGTTGGTTTGATGATAAATTCATTTTAATTGTCATGTCGATGTCATTATACCCAAGACATTTTAACAGATTCCAGAGAGCAAATGTGTTTTCGGCTCTGCTTTTCTTGCTATTCATATTACATGGGGGCGGTTTGCAGTTAGAACTGACCTGTCAGTGTACTTGTACAAGTGAAAATGTAATTATGCTACGAACATGAATTAAACATAATTCCAGCCTGGTTTCACGCCAAAGAATGTTGTTTTTTCCTTGGTTCAGTCTGTGTGAGTACTTAATTTTATATTGAACACCACTTAAAATTTAAAATTATAACATTTATTTGTATTATTATTCCTGTGATGCAAAGCTGAATTTCCAGCATCATTACTCCAGTCAGTGTCACATGATCCTTCAGAAATCATTCTAATATGCTGATTTGTTGCTAAAAAAAATTTTTTTTATTGTTAATATTTTTGTGGAAACTGGGATTTTTAGGATTCTTTGAATTTCAAAAGAACAACATAATATGACATCTTTTGCACAAAGATTTCTAGAAATGTAGCATTATAAATATCTTTACTGTCACTTTTGATCAATTTAAAGCACCCTTAAAGGGTTAGTTCGCCCAAAAATGAAAATTATGTCAGTAATTTCTCACCCTCATGTTGTTCCAACCCCGTAAGACTTTCGTTCATCTTCGGAATACAAATTAAGATATTTTTCTCACTCCTCCATAGGCTTCTATGTTATTGAAACTTGCCGGCCCAGAAAAGTTAGTAAAAACATCGTTAAAATAGTCCAAGTGACTACAGTGGCTCAACCATGAGTTTATCAAGCGACGAGAATACTTTTTGTGAGCAAAACCCCCAAAAAATAACAACCTTATTAAACTATTCATTTCCTTCTCTGTGGGCCTCAGAGTGAGTTCACGTAGTTTAACAGCGCAGCGCTTCTGTGTTGGACGTCACAGGCATCACACACATGACCAGCGTCGGCCAATAGTACATTCTGACGTACAACTGATATTTTTAAATACTAAGTAATATTAATTAACACCATGTACTTACAGTGTTAGGGTTAGGAAAAAGGGTTTGGTTTAGGTTAGTTGCATGTATTATGCATAATTTACTGTTATTACTACAGTAAGTACATGTAACACGTAACAAGGACACTGAAAAAAAAAATTAAGGGCTACCAGAGTCATTAAATTGATAGTTTTCTTAAAAATGGTATAAAGAATTGAAATAAGATCTTGCCATTTCATGCATTTTAAACTTAGTTTTCGATTTTTCCTTCTTTGCCATGCACAACCACTGAGTCAGGTGTGATCTAGTGTCATCTTGTTTTACTGGTCTTCAATGTGCTAAATACAAAAGTCTGCTCACCTTCCATCATCAGGGCTTGTTTACTCAGCACCTGCTGTCATGCAGCTAAAGCTGGCGGTCTTTGGTCTAATACATAATGGCAGACGTGACGGCTATTCTTTCTCAGTATCAAAACCTGTCTGATTGCCTGCCTTTTATCAGATAAAGCCATGGGGCACAGAACAAGATAAAACAGCCTCCTTGCCTCATTTTGAAGAGATCTGGCTATATTTAGCAGAAGCTTTTTTTCTAAAGAAACAAAACGATTGAAGAAATCAATAATTCTTTAATAGCTTGCAGAGCCAAATTACACCAAATTAAAAGCGAGTGGCGTAAATAGTTAAACAGCAAACAAACTGAGGAAATATTGAGGGAGCTGTGTTGTTCAAGAAAAGATTGTCTTCACATGCAGGGGGTAAATTGTCAATTGGATACACTGAGATTTTCTTTTTAAGGCTTAAATTTATATCTGAAGAGCATTCTGACCATCGGTTGTTATGATATAACTGCATTTTTGAAAGGCCAAAGCCTTAAGACCTCTGCTCGCACCAATGGAGAAATTGTATCCGGCTATCTTGTTAGAAAATGCCAGCGTAGAGTGACTGATTTTTATTGTCAATTTGTAAGCCATAAGACAATTTTCCAATAACGGCAATGAGGAATTACTGAAATCCACAGCATTTATTTTCTACTTTCATTGTTCTGTTTACACTAATTTTATTTTTTCATCTTTATCGTTTCCTGGATTCTGTGCTATTTTATCATGCTTTTGCACTTTTACGAAATCTTTTCAGCCATGGTTACTACTGATTGGCATGTGGTGTAGCCCACTACAGGTGATGTAAGGTCGTAGAAACACGGAGGACTGTGTCTTTCAAAAGCAATTACTCAAGAACACCTACTTTCATCTGGCCACGAACAAACTCCTACCTTAAGAAATATGTCTTGAAATTACTCGGGTGTCATAGCAACAACTGAAGACAAGAAGACATACGACCACATGAAGATAAGTGCAGGTCACGCTGAAAACCAGTCCATGCAAGACTAAAACTAAATAGAGGGAAAAGGGAATGCAACAAATGTACAGTACAAGTGCAAAGTAGATTTTAAAAAGCTCTCAATTAAGTGGTGCCATTTGCTTCAAGTGGACAAATTCAATCGATTGAATCACATTAAAAAAGCTTCAGCAACAAGCGGAAATAAAAGAGCCAGTATTACGTCTTTCCATTGTGTTCACTTTACAGCTCCACAAGCTGGTTCATTTACATTAAAGATTTGAGAAAGTTAAGTTTGTTCATATGGCAAACGGTAGTTAAAGTCATTTGTTTAGTACTATAAAAAATAACGTACAGTACAACTAACATAGTCTAATTTGTGAATGAATGATTTGTTATTATGATATGAGCCAGTAAATTTAATAAATAGCACTGGACTTCAGGCACTTTACAACAACACAACCTGTAACTATAGCAAAGTCGGACGTTTACATTTTACGTGGCGTGAGAAAGTCACATAAACCATGGTTTTCCAGAAATGCGATTTTAATAAGGATTTCAAACCACATATGAATGTAGCTCGAGACGGAAATTTCATGTGATTTTTTTTTTTTTGCCATTCACGCATGCTAAATCTGATCGGATTTCAATCAGATATGCACAAAAATACGATTTGGACTGACAGTGTGAACGAGGCTTAAAATTCTGGTTCACGAACAATTGACTCAAATGAGCCACTTCATTTAATGAATTGACTTACTGGTTTGTATTCACTGAATCCATTACGTTGATTACTTTAACATTTGACTAATTTACTGAACTGCTTGTCTTTCAGTTATGTTTGAATCCTAATGCAGCTTTGTGTATTTAAAGATTTTGGGAAACTCAAGTTTGTTCATATGACAACATGTAGTCAAGATTCACTTGTCATTTGTGTTTGGAAAAGTTTGCTGTTTAAATAACACGCGGCAGCTCGGAGCTAATCTCACAAGTCTAAATTTCCCCAGCGTCCGTCAACTCGTAACACATTCGTCACACGGCACTGATGAAACCTGCAGCAACATTCCAAATCCTGTGACTGACACTTCAGCCACACTCACTGAGCAGTGTAATCTCATGGATCACTCTGGAATCTGAAAGCCCCAGCTATGCCTGCTCTGGTGGGCTTAGAGGCAGTGGCACCAAAAGCCTGGATGAGTCCCACCTCAGCCCCTCCTCATTCTTACCTTCCACACATGCTGGACTGGCTCTGGTAGTGCCGGCAATCTGGCCCTTCCTGCAGGCACACCTGGCCGTCTGCCGGGCGATGGTCCTCCTTGGCTGACTGCTGTCCCTGTCCAGAGTCACGATTTCACATGTACCTGCCACCAGCTGACCTGAATGAAGGACAAAGAGTTTAGATAAATGTCAGCTGAGCTTTCAATAACACCAGGATGACAATCAAATCTTTTTTAAGAAAACGTCAGTGGTGCCAAACTCTCTGCCACAATGCTTGAATGTTGTGGCTGGTTGCCAGGGTGTTGCTAATCTGTTCTGAGTGGTTTTTAGCACATTTATATGTGGTTGCTAGGGTGTTCAAGGTGGTTGCTAGGTGGTTACTAACCCATGTCTGTAATTCCAGTCCGTAACTATGGCTCAGGTCTAGGGCTGCATGATTAATCAAAACAAAATTGAAATCTTGATATGACTGCGACATTGGCTACGATTTAATTAAATAAATATATGCCATGCATGTTTTTTCAGTGTGTCAGAGCGGCTCAGTTCACAGTAAATGCTGCTCCACATGAACTCAGTTTGGGGCGCTTATAATGTGCATTTGGGAACACGACATGCACCAACCATCTTCCAAAGTTGTATTGTAAAATTCAATTATTATTTAATTTTTCTTAAATATTTCACAGATTACAAATATTGCAATTAGTAATATTTCTTATTTTTAATTTTAGCAATAATAATTATGAGTAATTATTATAATATTTATTTGATTTATTTATTATTTACTGCTAATTATATTTATAATAGTCACGTTAGTATATTATCTCAATATTTTTGGCCAAATTGTGCAACCCTACAAATAAGCACAGCAAACCTGAAGCTCTTTTTCTTTTTCTTGTAAATCACATTTAAAATCCCACAATCATCACAGGGTTTTACTCAGGTCCCTTCTTCAATGCAAGTTCATGGTTTTTCTTTCTTTTTTGCTGTGTCTATCATCTACCGGGTGAAAATTGCAAGCCTGATCGCTAAGAAAAGTAATAGTACAGCTCTCCTCAGCATGCCGCATGAATTAATCTCATAATTATAGCACAAACGGTGAGGAACGACTGAAGTGGTGATGTTAAAAAATTGCAGTCGTTTTTCCATCATTAAAAACGTTTTAGCCATAAAAAATTGATATAGTCATTTTAACAGGACAGAAAATAAGCACCAAAGAGAGAGAAACAGAATCATGACGCAACGCAGGCCAGATTCAAACTAGCGTCTCCCATATAACACCACAACGCTCTGTATTTGGAAGTAGCCCACAGCTTTGACAGAATAAATGGATTTTTACGGTGCTGAGCTGTTAGTTTCCCTACTAATATTGTAGACTGAGGCATCACCCTTGTTAGCAGACTGATGGGGACCAAGTTCTGCTGAAGCTGCACACTGCAGCCATTGTTCAATGTTTCTCTATTATCCTGCACCTGCATAAACAGGAATCTATATACACGGCCTCATCAAGCCAGTGCAATATGTTGGATATGGACCTGCGACAGTGAATCATGTCCTAGCAGTGACGTGTCAGCGGAAAAAAGCTTGATGCATCAGGGTGGGCTGCAGATCTTCCACAAACCCCTCTGTAAGTCCAGACAGATGGCTAAGAAAGCAGCGTACAACCTCTTGAGAGATCGCTTATGTTAGATGATGATTAATTCAGCGACAGGATGCATCAACACCCCAACCCTCTTACAAAGCAATGGTTACGTATACAGTTAGGTTATCCTTTGCCAAGCTTTTAACAGGCAGTCAGTCACAATTGCCATAATGGCGTTCGCATTACCTGCAAGACAAAAAACGTTTACATCCTAACACTACCGCTGATAATAAAGAGTATGCGTGCCAGGAATCTGATTATTATTATTTTATTATTATATTATATTAATTTACCACACATCCAGCAAGCAATTCCACATAATTTCTTTCAACCCTTACATAAAATTATTATTGTTAATAATAATAATCATTAATATTTCAAATGTATAATTAATAATAATAAATAAATAATGAAAAAAAGCTTTACTAACATGACAGGAACTCAGGGCAAAAATGTATAGTAATATTGTCATTTTTGATAAATCTTAATAGAATAAAATAACAACTATCATTAATACTATTCATGTATAAAAATATAAAGATATCTAGAATAGAATAATAATATAAGAAGAACAATATAATGTAAATCCTAATATAAATACAATTATTTTTTCACCAGAAACAGTTAGATTTTAGCTTTACACTACCATTTCTAGTTTCTACTGCTCTCTCTAGTGTTACTGTAGCTGACTGGTAGAGCATGGGTTTGATCCCCCCCAAAAAACGTATTAATAAAAAATAAAAAAACACTGTTTAACTGCTTCATTGACAGCATCTTTGCAAAGCTAAATAATTTGCACTAAAACATGCCACATAAACAGTTAAGATCAAAGAGAAATAATCAGGGATGTTGTTAAATGTACACTAATATTCATAATCCACAGCCAGTAATGAAATAAAATAAAGTAATAAAATAACAAAATAAGATTGTTTCTTGACTGGGTTTGAGTTCTGCAAGTTGCAGTTCATATTAAAATAAGATACACTGAAATAATCAAGGATATTGTTAAAGGTATTGTTCCTTTAATAAAATAAAAACAAAACAATAATAAGAATAATATCTCTTTCTTGACTAGTAAGGTTTGAGCAAGTTACAGTATGTTTCATAGCACTTCAAGCAATTTTATCTCAAAAGATCCAAGAAAATGTGATTCCTTGTGATATGGCTGCAGATAGAGACAATTACGCTCACTACAGAAAGAAGCGTTCAATCAGAGAAGTGTGTTTGAGTATTGCAGTCATTAGTAGCATGTAGTCTTAGGGCAACTGTGATCTAGTGTAGCTGTGAGCGACTGTGAGGGTGTATGTCTTTAGCACATGATGGATTATACCATCTTCTTGACTAGATACGGCGGCCGGTGGAATTATTGGCATGTAAAATTACCTGTGTGTCTGTATATGTATGCAGCTGAAGTTTGATCTACAGTGTGTGAAATGGTTCATCTGACCAAACATGCATGAGCTCCAACACAAACAATGATGGATGGTGCTTCCCCCGCCACAGACACAGCGTCAGTGCAGAGGTACTGAATGTAAAACCACATCCAGGCTGGATTGGTTTGGTTTGCATATCTGTTTTCTACACATAAATAAAAAATACAGCCTGTTTCTTTTTTTACATTTATGAGCACAGCTGAAAATCTGCTTGCCCCGGGCACTAGAGAAAAGAAGCCATAATTTTCAGAGGCTCTCCTCTCCTCTCTTAGCCCATCATCGATTCATCAGGATGCGAGCCCATCACCTTTTATTACACCCAATATTTCAGTCTACATTTGAAACTGAGAAGAAAATATTGCAGGTTTGTCAGACCTACCAATATAAACAAAAGCATGTGAAGAAAAGTTCTCCAGACGACCCTTGTTGCAAGCTACTCTCGTCATAAAATACCAAGAGAACTTTCAATTCAATCTATTTTTGGCCAACTCGGTTGCTGGAGCGCTTTAGTGATTATTGGAACATTTTCAAGAAGTGATTTGATTTTTTTTTTCCCTCTCTATCAGTTTTCCTCTTCTCCATACATCATTTTTCACTCTCTTGCTCTTGCTTCTCTCTTTCTGCATAATCAAATATCAGCATACAAAAATCAGAAGGCATTGCTCTGGCGTCTGCTCTAATAGGTGAACGTCTGCTTTTTCTCTCTTCAAAGACTAAATTGAACCGAAGCTCTGAATAAAGTAGAATCGTTGATATGACAGGGCAGATACTTCATGATTACATCATCACAGAATATGATGTGAGCGCAACTCACAGGAAATGAGAGCGGTGATGTGGGTGGAAACTCCTCGTTATCAAAGTTGCTCTGAATTGAATAATGTATTCTTCAAAATAAACTCTCTGATTCTCGAGACGTGGGACAAAACGGGTTACGGAACTGAAAAAAAACCAGACATTTATGTACAGAGGAATCATTTTGGATTTCTTGCTTCCATTTTCACACAAATATGTGTTTTTCCTTGCTGTCAAAATAATGTTTTTTTTGGCCATCTTCAGATATGTGTGCTCTCATGTCAAATATTTATAATAAATATTTGCACATTTAGTTCAGTAGATATTCTAGGTCAGAGAATGTAATGTTGTAATTTTGACAACATTTTGCTACATTTGTGTTAAGAACCTTCTCGTGGTCATCTCTGATCAATATGAAACTAATATCATACTTAAAGTCCCTGTAAAGGCAATTCAAAAAAAAAATTCTAAACCCATTATAAATGTTAGAAATGTATTGCTAAAACATATTACAAAGACTGTGAACTGTGAATTACTGAATTGTGGAGTTAGACCGTTAAACAGTTTTTCACCATTGCTATTTTCCGGATTTTTTGGGCGGGGCTAAAACGGGGCTCGATGACGCACTGGAGCCCCTGAGCTCATGGACACGCCCCTACTTGATGACGCACTGAGGCCACTCAATCGCGACTTACTGTCAGTACTATTAGTAACTACAGCCTACAGTTTGCTAGCTAGCTATGCCTTCGACACGGAAATGCGTAGGCTACTACCTGGATGCGATCATGTACAAAACAGATCGGTGTCCTTATTTAAATTTCCTAAAAACGATCACATCAAGAAGAGGTGGATTAATTTTGTGAAGAGCCAACCTTGATGGAGAGCTGAGGATCACCGCCAACACCCGCCTCTGTAGCGATCATTTTACAAGGGATAGTTTTATAAACTTTCGTCGGAGACAACGGATTCACTGATAATCCGCTGTTACTGGTGAATGGGGTTGAACCGACTATCTCCCGCCTCGGCCTTCATCTCCCCGTCCCGAAAGCAGTATCACAAATATCACCGTCGGCTGCTTTCCCGCGAGAGGGCGTGGTTTCAGCGCAGCCAGCGGACACGCCCCCAGCGTTTGAGAGCAGAGAATATTGCTCATTTTTTCAAGATTTTGATAGCTTATTTTATGTACTTGCCGGCTTTTTTTATCATTCAAATTTGTCGGGGTGGCTAATAACACATTTTTCTGTGGTGTGACAAACTCAGAACACATACTTAATTTTTACTTTACAGGGACTTTAAAACTTATGGGCGGTAAAAATGTGGCAGGATCAGTTCACTGCCTTTCCCCTTTCTAAAAAAAAAAGTTATCTTCTCTTCCTGTCATGTTTGACAACACCCAGCCTCTCTCTCTTTCTCCACGGTGCCCTAGAGGTGAGCCCTACTCCAAAGCTGAAAGAAAAAAGCTTCACCATTCATTTCCAACTTCAGCCCCAAATAGGCTGTAATGACTGGGCTCTGATAGATCCCGGAGAGAGAGGAGTCCATAGAGCCATTCATGGAGGCTAATCAGCATGCCAGGAGCAAAGTCTGGTTCTGCAGTGACTGAATGCAGACTGTGAGCGCCCCTCCTTTAATCTCTCACTCATTCATTCGGCCCTGCCATGGCTTTATGACCCTTTATGACCAAACCCAACACGGCCACTGTTTTCCACCACCTTACCGTAGCCTCCTTTCCTCCGCCACCCTTTTTCCCCACTATGTCCCGTGACTCAGAGTAAACCATCATTCAATGTGTTTACATGCATGTTCTTAACCTGATTATGCATAAGCCAACAATGCGTGTGGTCGTGTAAACATGTTAATCTATTTTCTTTTATCCGAGTAAAGTCATAAACGCCTTCAGCATAAACTGGTTGACACCGCTAGATTTTTGCCCATTACCTCACCTGGCATGTGTACACCTTAACTTGCGTTTTGTTGGCTTATTGTAGTGCGTATATCTGGCTGTGTGGTTAAGCACCCTTAGGGCCAGATTTACTAACAGCTTGCGTCAGCGCAAAACCTCTTTAGGCATTAAAAACCTACTGTCAGGATTTACTAAAGACACGCAGTGAAAAATTAGCGCTGAAAAGTTATTTTTGTGGCTGACCTTATTGCATATCCATTTGTAGGAATTTCGCTTTCAGGCGCAAAATTTATGGGAGGAGAGTATTTAAATATATCACGCAAGGTGGTTTACTAATGTTTTCGCTCGTCAATGTACTGGTGTTTGCGCCATTATTAAGCCATTTGCTTACTCGACCCCCCCCCCCTAAAAAGCACGTCTTAAACAAGACGCTACCTGGAAGATTGCGTTGGTCATTATGGAAACGATCTGACTGTGTCTGTGTTCTTTAATTTGCACGTCGTCAGTAGATGCACAGAACTTTTTCACTGCCAGCTAATTTGCCCTGTTTAGTAAATCTGCCCCTTAAGGTGTGTCACATTAGCGATATTTCAGCAAAATTTTGTTGGCAAAAAGGTCCATTGTCAGTAGCGTAGCAATGTATGAAGCACAGCTCACACAGAAGTCACTTTCTAGCTAAGCAGCTTTCTGTTGGTCAGTTTCAGTGAATTTGCATGACCAACTTTAACATAAGCTAAATCTTTGTGGGGAACTTTTTTGCCCTCACGCTAAACTCCCAAATTTGCTCCCTACTGAAATTACTGCATTTCACCAGCAAAATTTCACAGCAGAGCAACAGTAAATGTGACTGCACTTTTACTGCAGATTTATGCGCATCCATATGCAAGCCACGGTTTCGTTTTTCTCTAAATGTGGCACTGTGCATTATGGCCAAACATCTCCACTTTGGTCTCATCTGTCCAAAGGACATTGTTCCAGATGTCGTGTGGCTTGTTCAGATGCAACTTTGCAAACTTAAGCTGTGAAGAAGAAGTTTTCTTCTGACAACCCTTCCAAACATGCCATACTTGTTCAGTCTTTTTCTAAGTGTACTGCTATGCCCCTTTTTTAGTTGAGCCTGTTGAGTCGATCTGGAGGGAGTACTGCCAGGCGGAAGTGGACCTATCTGCATATCAAGAAATGACGCACTGTCCGCTTTGGTTCTCCCTCACGTTTCTAGCTCCACTGGGACTGGATCCTATGGTGCAGACATGCCCGAGGCTGCTTCTGTAAGCCTTTCCCCAATCGCTTTGCTTCCGGGAGCTCAGGAGATTCCGCCAGGACGGGGTCCGTCTATTGTTAGTAGCCCCATTCTGGCCATCCCGAGTATGGTTCTCTGACCTGGTGTCCCTTCTCGTCAGTTCTCCATGGCAGATTCTAGTCTGGAGGGACCTTCTGTCTCAGGCAGAGGGCTCAACCCTTCACCCCCACCTGGGGTTGTGGAAACCAACTGTCTGGTCTCTCAGCTGAGATTGTTGAGACCATACTTCACTCTAGAGCTCCCTCAACAAGGAAACTATATTCCTTGAAGTGGAGAGTTTTCACTTTATGGTGCAGAAATTGCCAGATGGACCCACTTTATAGCTGGTTTGTACTGTTCTGGAGCTCTTGCAGGATCAGTTCTCCGCAGGGTTATCGCCCTCCACTCTGAAGGATACGTGACGTCCATAGCTGCTTACCATGCACCTTTGGGTGGGGAGTCATTAGGGAGAAATCCGTTGGTGTCGCATTTCCGCCGTGTTGCTTAGAGGCTTTGCACCTGGTATGGTGAAAGCCTTTCTACACCCTAGACCAGGGTATGTCCCCACTAATGTGACACAATCTATAGTTTTTCAGGCCTTTTGTCCTCCCTCCTTTGGGATGTTGGACCAGGAAAAGCTGCTATACCCAGTTATTGGGTATTGGATGTTTACGTTCACAGAGCTGCCCTGTGGTCAAGGCTATCCGTTCACCTATGACTGTCAGAGCTCATTCGAATAGGAGTATGGCAGCTTCAAAAACCGTATTGTCAGGGGTATCCCTACAATATGTTTGTGATGCCAGGTGCTTATGTTTTAGTTGTGCTAGCCATGATTCACAGTAGACAGGCACTTGTCAGTACAAAGGAGTGGGTATTATCATTCCCATAGCGTTGCTGTCTATGACAGCACAAGTTCACTTGAAATGGATCATCTCAGGTTAATAAAGTAGGTTAACCATGGTTCCCTGAAAAGGGAACGAGATGCTGCGTTGCCCTGCCATATTTCCTGCATGCCTATGATCGACTGAAGCTGCCATTGTTTGGTCAGGGTGCTATAGAGCTTCCTGGTCATGATGGCTTCAAGACCCAATTATACAGAAACGTTCCCGTGAGTTATTAGTAAATTGGTGTGCTTGCTAACGTGCTCATTATAGTGTATGTCCAATGAGATAATTCAGAGGAAAACACAATTAAACACACCGAATGCGAGATGGGTTCACTTCAGGACGAGCCATTATGACATCATTAACACGGCAAGAATACAAGTCAACACTTTGCTAATGGTCACGGAGCCACACCGCTCCGATAAGCTTCACATTTGCTCGCATTGTTTTAAAACGCCTCTAAGTGCTGCAGCTTAGACGTGTTAAGCGGCGCAACTTGTGATAGATGATACGCCCTCCCTGTCTGTTTAAATAGCCCCGCTGACAGTGAAATGTCTGATTCATCTTCAACCTCTCCTCTCTCTCCCCAGGATCTCCTGTATACTCCAGTGCATGCGTTTTAGGGATGAAAGAGCTGCCAACCATGCATCGCGGAGATGGAGACTTGCTGGCTGTGCTGATCTGAAATTCAAAAGCTATCCTTTACAGGCTGTCAGAAAAGTGATGGAGTGAAAAGGGAGTCTATCATCAGGGGACCGATGCTGGACTCCACCAGCGCACCACACGATGCTATCAGCCTTCATTCTCATGCCAAGATCGTTCAGTTCAATTCTATAACCGAACGCTTTATGCTGCAGTTATTGCCTTGCAATGCAAGTCAATTGGCCTCATTTAACTGTAAGATGTTTTCATTAGGAAACACCACCAGTAACAAAAGCATATGAATAATATAATGTTCTGCTACAGTAGTTTTGATGAGACAATTAGGATATTTGATATAGACATCCATTGTCATATTCTGAGTTGGAGTTTAGCCCAGGATCACATGAAGTCAACTTCAAGACAAAACCAGAAAGGTCATATATGAGACAACACAAAGTCTTTAATAATTTGAAACCATGACTTTTTAAAATATATTAAAAAGAAATATATATATATATATATATAATATATATAAAAGAAGAAAAAGAAAATATATTGCAAATGTTGAATAAAAAATATAATTAATTTTATTTTATTCAAACTATTACTAGCTCAAACAGTACATGCCAAAGCAATGTGTAAGTCTTGGGTTTTTATTCTTAGGGAAGAAATAAAAGTGACTGCCAAATGCATAAATTTAAACTTAAAATGTTGAATGCAAGTCAATGTTACCAAATCAGATTCCATCTCCTAGAGACTGTGGCAAGCCTGAGACCATCAAAAAGACCACAGGAAGTCAAATTTAAGACAAAAAAATAAAGTCTATATATCTATGACAACACATACCAGTCTGGAATGATTAGAGTAAAAAAACATAAATGTATATAATACATTACAAATATAATGCAATTCCATTATTTTATTAAATAATTGAAATTCAGGTTGTGAATTGAGAGAGATAAAAGACAAGCTACAACGAATGTCCATTTATTTATTTTATTAATAAAATAACTACAAAATGTAATTAAATTAATCTATTTTATTTTGTAAAATAACCATATTCTATAAAATCTAGATAAATGTATTTATTGGAGAAAAAACATTTTTACATTTAGTTTTAATTTTATTCAAACTATTCCCATAGGTGTATAAATTGTATAAAGTGACTGCCAAATGCATGAATGTACTGTAAAAATGTTGCATAAGTCTTCAAATCTGATTCCATCTTCTTAGAAACTGTGGCAAGCCCAAGACCAAAAAACATTGAGTACATCTTTTATATTGAGTAGACAGAATTATTGCAACCTGAAATTGAGGACTTTACATCCTGTATTATATATTTTAGGTCAACATTTTTTATGAAAAGCCCTACTATTCAGCCAGTTTTTACATCATAATTTCAACTGCCAATAACTTGCTTAAGAGCTAAGGATACTTTATCTAGACAGTATATATTCCTTCCTGTCACCCTATACACCTATTATCCTTGTCTAGATTGGAGCAGTAGTCAGAGGTAGGGCTGGCGGGGGACGAGGGTCTCCTTTAGAGTCGGTAATGACAGTCAGACTGAGATTGGACCTGATGCCAGGTCAGTCTGGCTGGCCTCTGGGCTCAGCAGGAAGCCAAAATCTTTGCTTCCACAGTCCAATCATTCCAAAAAGCCCCTGCAAAGTGTGACTGCAAGACGTCTGCTTGTACGGACTCCTGGGGAGTGTTTTAGACTAATTTATTTAGAATACTTCAAATGTTCGCAGAACACTTTGTTAAGACACGCAAGCCTTCCACAGCCCTCAGTGCTCCACTTTGTTAATCACTCCATGGTTTTAGTCTGGCATCCATCCTCTTTCAAGCTATTTCCATCATTTAGCAACTGCTGGGGGAGTTCAGGTGACCCCAGTAATGGTAATCTTTGAAGCCAACTGTTCATTTGAAATGCTTTAGCTGTGTATTGGTTTTTTGAGTAATACTTTCAGTTCGCTGTCATTGTCATCATGACTTGAACTCATTGGTCAGAGGAGATTTTGTCTGAACTGAACAGCCAATGGCATCAAAACTGCCGTTTTCTTTTTTTCTTCTTCTTCCTTTTTGTGATAAGAAGGCATCATAAGAAGGCATCTGGCATCATTTCACTCATATAAGAAAAGGTTCTATATAGAACCTAAAAAGGTTCTGTCCGGCCCTTCATATATTACAGTCGTGGTCAGAATATTAATTAATATGGACAAAGAAGGCTGTGAAAATAAATCTGCATTGTTTATCCTTTTGATCTTTCATTTAAAAAAAAATCACAAAAATCGAACATTTTATTTGAAGTAAATCTAATGAGTTTGGGGGGGAAATCACATTATGAAATAAATAATTTTTCTCTAATACACGTTGGCCACAATTATTGGTACCTCTAGAAATTCTTATGAGTAAAAATATATCTGAAGTATATTCCCCTTCATATTTACAATTTTTAGTACACCAGAGTGACTAGGAACACGAAATTATCCAGCCATGACTTCCTGTTTCTCAGGAGTGTAAATATGAAGAAACACAAAGGCCAAATTCCCTTAAGCATCCATCACAATGTGTAGAACCAGAGAATATTCTGATGTGCATCAAAAGATTGTTGAGCTTCACAAAATAGAAAGTGGCTGTAAGAAAATTGAAAGCATTGAAAATTCCTATTTCCACCACCATGGCAATAAAAAAGTTCAGATCAACAGGAAAGGTTATGAATCTGCCTGGAAGAGGACGTGTGTCTATATTGTCTTAATGCACGGTGAGGAGGAGAGTTTGAGTGGCCAAAGACTCTCCAAGGATCACAGCTGGAGAATTGCAGAGATTAGTTGAGTCTTGGGGTCAGAAAGCCTCAACAAATATATCAAACAGCACCTACATTAACACATGTTGTTTGGGAGGGTTTCAAGAATCCTCCTTGCTCATCCAAAAACAAACTCCAGCATCAGTTTTCAGACACGACTGGAACTTCAAAAGGAACCTGGTTCTATGGTCAGGTGACACTAAAAAAAGCTTTTTGCCAGCAAACACACTAGATAGGTTTGGTGCACACAGGGTACCCCAAAAAAGTATCCCATGCGTACGATTAAATTTACTGCTGGGTATTTAATGCTGTGGGCCTATTTTTTTGCTGGAGGTCCTGGACTTCTTGTTCAGATTCATGGCATCATGGATTCGATCAAATACCAACAGATAAAAAATCAAACCCTGACAGCCTCTGCTAGAAATCTTATAATGGGGCCGTGGTTGGATCTTCCATCAGGACAATGATCCAAAACAAACATCAAGATCAACACAAAAATGGGTCACTGAGCACAAAATTAAGGTTCTGCCGTCCCAGTCCCTGACCTGAATCCTATAGAAAACTGAAGAGGAGAGCGTATCAACGTGGACCTGGGAATTTGAAGGATCTGGAGGGATTCTGTATGGAGGAATGGTGTCTGATCCCTTGTTCTCCAAACTCATAAGGCATTGAAGGAGGTTGTAAGGAGGTTGCGAGAAGTATGCAAAAAGGGTCCCGAAGTTATTAGTAGTGCTACAACATTACATCCAAAGCACCAAATGAGACCAAAATGGAACCTCAATAAAAAATCTATTTAAAAAAATAATACGTTTTTATGAGCTTTAATAGCTTAAAATATATTAAGATTGTTGTTCAGTTCATTAAGAATATTTAAAAGAAAAAAAATGAAGGATTAATCTTATCATCCTAAAGGAAAAGTGGGTTTATACTACATTACTGTTAACCGGCATGAAATTGTAAGATTTTTAAAAAGTGGCATCAGCTAAAAAGGAAAGTGTTTATTTAATTCATTTTAACTGGCATGGAATTGTGCAAACTATTAGCAACATAAAAAAAAGTGGCATCAGCTAAAAAGGAAAGTTGTTTCAGTGGTGAAGCAAGTTATTTGTAATGAAAGATAAAACATTGTAAATCATTCACAATAACAACAGAAATGTGTATTAGGAAAGTAAATATGGTCAATTTGTATTTTGTGATGACTTGTATAACAAGTCTTTATAACAATCACTGTTGACTAAATTCTATTTTTAAAGCCATTGGATAATCCATTCTAAATTGAGCATAAACAAAACTGGCCTACAGAAAAAAATAAATGGAGAAATGTTGGAAAATGTGAGCTAAGGTCTGAGGTTGGTGCATTATAATATCAAACACCCGACACTGCACAAGTCTCTCTATGTAGGAAATGAAAAGCGTTTGGGCAGATGCCTCCTGTGGTTCTCTCTATCACTATGCTGGAGGTCACTGCTCTATTCCTTGGCACTTTGTGAGAAGCAAACCCATGCATTCTCCAATTATTTTCTTAAAAGCCCAGTTACTGTGGCAACCAGTCCAACATGTTTTGTTTGCCATGGCGGCAGGCCAACTCAAACCTTTAAGCTGTTCAAAGCTATCTCACACATAATGGGTGACTGCTCTTATGGGTTGAACCTTACACCTATACTGATATCCCACACAGAAAAAACTCTGAACTTAATGATAGCATTGGTTCACTTAGGGTGCTTTCACACCTGCCTCATTTAGTTCGGTTGAATAAGAAACAAAGTGCGGTTGGTGCGGTTCATTTGGGCAGGTGTGAATGCAGCAATCGCACTCGGGTGCGCACCAAAAGCGGACCAAACAAGCGTACCGAGACCTCCTCAAAGAGGTAGTCTCGGTACGCTTTCAAACGAACTCTGGAGCGGTTCGTTTCTGGTGAGAACGTGATCCGACCTCGAACAGACCCAACTGCCAAAGAACTGCGCATTTTTGGACTAAACCAGCTGCCGTAGTCAAACAAAATTATTATTTAGATTGTCAATAGCGCTCCCTTTATATTAAGCCATGACTGACTTACCGCGTTCTGCACTCTCACTCTCATCATAAACACTGAAGTTGTCCGCACTGCACAGTGAATCTCTTATTTATATTGCGTCTAGACTTTGTTGTTTATGAGGGGATTTGCGAAAGGATAAAGCTCGTGCGGATTCTGAACATACATGTGAGCGAATTATCCGCATGTCTGCCGGATTTTCCTCCTCTTTGTTTACTTCCAGGAGTTCTGTTGGAATTTTCCCGCACGTTAATTCTGACCAATCGAAGTGCAGTTGTGGAAATATGTTCAAGACACATCTGGCCAACGAGTGATGTGGATGTTGTCACGTGACTGCATTTTGGTTCGTTTCATCAACTCATCAACTGATTCAGACCAGAGCAATCAGTGTGGTGTGAAAAGGAACCAAAACGCCTGAAAATGATACAAAGTATAATTTTTCGCCCTTAGTCCGGACCAAATGAACCAAACTACAGATGTGAAAGCACCCTTAGAAGTCCATTGATTGGTTAAAACTAAAGACATCTGCAAGGGTGTTCGATTAAAAAATGCAATTCCAACTTGCCTTATGCTGTATTTAAAGATCTGTATAGTTAGAAAGTTCTTGAATATTGAAAAATAATTGTCTGTTCTCTGAGCATGACACTGGTCATGAACATGTCTGAACTATTTCACAGTGGTCCTTATACTGAGACCCTTATGCAACATGGATCAATTTTATGAGGCAGAATTTTCTCGCTTTTTCTTTCCAGAGCGTATAGAAGACAAAAGATGTCAGACTGAGTTCTAGGGTGTCACATCATTACATTTATCTATCTATCTATCTATCTATCTATCTATCTATCTATCTATCTATCTATATATCTATCTATCTATCTATCTATCTATCTATCTATCTATCTATCTATCTATCTATCTATCTATCCCCTCAATGACACCAGTGCTCAAGGATTGTCTGATTGGGAATATAGGCAGATGTGTCACAATCCAGTCTATATGCTATCCACAAGATCATATATAATAACAATTGATTGTAAATCAAATTGTAAAACCGAATAGTTTTGATATCAGCATGCATCGTATGTCTCCAAACTAGGTTACATGATTGTTGTTCAGTTGCAAAGAAAGTCAGTAAATGACATTGATATTAATATGGCATTTCCTTAAGTAAATAAATGGAGTAGCAATTCAAACAGATGGTCCTTGGTTTGGCCTTAAGCTATTTAAGTGCACACGTACATGAAAGGTCATGCGCAATTTTTTTCTTATCAATTCTGATGCCAGATGAATGCAGAGTATCATTGATGCACGTACATGGCAGAGCATATGCATGCACTATATGTGTGTCATACACATAAAAAATAAATGTATATGGTAATGATTACAAGTGCAATAAGGAAATACATTATATTCTTTAAAAAAACAGGTCCAAATTACTCTTGTCTCTTTTCCATCTCATTGTGTTTGCATACTGACATGTTGATATAAGCAATATGTGTTATAGGGTTGTCACGATACCATAAACATATCTACCAATACCAAGTAATATCCCGATACCATGCAGTATTGTGTAGTTAATTCATAATTCAAATCTACAAAATGGACCAAATTTTCATAAAATACATAGATGTAAATGAAAACTAATAGATTACATTTTCATGTGAATACTTTATTAATGATAATTAACTGGCTTTGTTACTTATCAAATGAAATTAGTGTAAACAAAATCCATCTTGGCACTGCAGAAGTGGCACAGATGCTGCATCTGAAGTGACATTTAGATGTATTTACACTGACAGTTTAATGCTGCGAGGTGGTATCAATGCATTTACACTGCAATTACAATTGTGATTATTAATTAACAATAATGTTATGTTGAAAAACATCAAATAGGCTAATGGGCCTTCTTTTAAATGGGAATCTAAAACCGCCAGTAGGTTGCGGCAAGTCTGCCAAACTGCTTTGTTTGGAATAACTATTTTCATTGGAAAAACAATATTGTCTAAACTGTCATTTAATAATAACTTTTTGTTTATTGAACTGTTGTGTAAAATCAATCGTGCTGATATTCGGAAAACAGCACTCTTGCTCGTGTCATATTGCTAAACTGTGTTTAGACTATCATGTTATAGCCTAAATGGGCTATTAAGCAAGTCACATTTTAATTAGGATTGAAATGATTGATAAGAAATGAGTGCAAATGCCACTGTTGATGAACTGAATTCCATTCATCATCACAAAGATGATTCTAGAAACAAACCACCTGTTACAGAAGTGGTCAAATGAGCACCAGTTGAGAGAATAAATTCTTATATAAAGATCTTATGATGTTGAATAGAGATGTTTGAGCTGCTAATTTAAAAAATCTTTTCATACCCTTTCATCTGATAAACCACAGGGCAATCAATGACGTGCAACGTTCCATTGCAAAATGAGCTGGAATCAGACGCACTTTTGAAGGATAACACTCAATAAAGTGCAAATTCTACACAGCATTCACTGCACAGGGGACAGCAGAAAGGCAAAGGCACTCAAAAAGACTCTCTTGTAATGTTTTTCCAGCCATTAAGTGTTCAAATTAACTTTTATAATAGTTATTTTAATAGTTTTACTGCCGCAAATACAACATTACTTACTGTTTAGCAGTGGCATCGCCAGTATTTTGAAGCTTTGGTATCGCGTTATGGTTATACCGTGGTACCGGTATCGTGCAAGTGCAACCCTGATATGTTATATGGCACTCAAAAAATATTACATTTAAGAGAAAAAGAACACCTCTTAAAACATATTAACAATTCCTCAATTTGCATATTCAACAATGCGTATACTTTTATGATATAGATAGCCTTTTGCTTAAATTATATTTTTTTAAGTAAATCTCAGAAACTCCTTTATAATTTGTGGAGAAAGAGCCATTATCCATTAAGTTTTTTATGTTGTATTTTATGTTATTGTTCAAGTTTAGTGCATTATTTTAGTGTCTGATGGTTCAGTTTTTGTAACTGAAAGATATTTAAAAAACAAAATGCTTTTGAAAAGTAAAAATTCTGAATTGTATATTTAACAAGGCAGTAGCCTACGTATACCTTTACGGTAAGATATTGCTGAAATTATATTTTTGTAAGTAAATCTTAATCCTGCAATCTTAAGGTGGTTTTAATGCAGGATTAAAACCACATTAATCCTGCATTCCCATCCCCCAATTCCCTATACACAAATGTACGTTTACATTTTTTGTTGCATTATATGTTAAGTTTACTGAATTATTTTAGTGTCTGATGTTTGGGTATGTAACTCTGTCTTCTTTATGTTATTATAGTTGCTGTAGAGGCCAATTTTCATTGACGTATCATCATGTGGCCTTCCATTGTTCCACCTGTACAATTATCAGTACATTTCACAGTAACAAACATTTACGCAAATAGGTTGGTATTAATATTATATGATTTAATGACGTATATGGGCCACAGTTAGGAAAAATAAATACGCGTAATAGGCAAACCAAAAGTCATAAAAATGTTTACATCATCACTATCTATATTTTACGGTAAAGTTCTGGCAACCACAACTGCATGTTTTTCTTATAGGCCTAATAATTTATCGTGAAATTAGCACTTTTTTTCGGCATTCAGTTAATTCTGACAATTTGACCGTTAGAGTAGCCTACGGCTTACCTTCGCCGAAGAAATGCGCTTGAATCCAGAAGAGCAGAAAAAAGCCCAGCGCCGCTCCCGCGAGCGCCCACGCCACACGAAGATGCTGCATCTTTCTGAAGATCTGACGCGTTCACAACAGCACATCCATCCCGACTCAACACGCAATAAACATTCCCTTATTCTCAGGAAGAACAGGCTGATCGGTAAGGACACTTTCCATGCGGAAAAGCCTATTGGTATGTGTGGAACTGCTCGCGCGACAGGTTTCTATTCGGAGAGATTAAAGTTCAATACGAGTTTCAACGCGGCATCTGACACTTCGTGTCCCATTAACCGCAGCATAGTCTCTCTCTCAATTCTCGTCCCGAAATATTTAACAGCCAATTCGCCGCATGTCTTCCCACATCCACACACAAGAGCCTCGAACTAAACATAAACAACTTTCGCCCCCGGAATTCCGTTAAAGTCCAGGAAAAGACCTCAATATGTCCAGCATCACGCGAGAGGTCTCTAGTCTACTGCTATGTTCTGTTGACTTCCCAGCAGAAATTGTGCGGACGCGCGTGCATCCCAAGAAAGCGCGCGGTGCTGCCCGTCTGAGCGTCTAACTGAGGCTGCGGGTCTGCACGCGAGTTTCATCTTGGTTGAAAATCGACGTCATCACTGTTAAATCTGTCAATCTCCGGGCGATTCCACTTATGAGATCGAGAGAGACATACATGGCTACAGTAGGCCACCAGTTATATTCTAAATTGCATAAGTATGTTTGTACTTTTTGCTATATTCTTTCTCTTTTTTTTTTTTTGACCTGACAGGAATACATAAGTTACCTAGTTAAGGCGTCTTCAATCTTCAATCAAAAAGTCACATTTAGTATGCTGTTTATATATAGATCAAAGGAGAGTTCCCATTCATATTAATACACTATGAAATAGTTTATTTTATTTACCTTTTATGTGGTTGCCATAACTTTACTGTACAAATACAGTGATGATATTACAAGCATTTTGGTGACTGCATATTTTATTTTCTAACTTCACAGTATATATATATATATATATATATATATATATATATATATATATATATATATATATATATATATATATATATATATATATATATATATATATATGTATATATATATATATATATATATATATATATATATATATATATATATGTATATATATATATAGCCTATATGTTACCCTGGTGTGTTTATGTTTGTGTGATTATCTTACAGAAACTGTGAAGAATCTATACATATATATGTGTGTGTATAGGCCTATATTATATATCCATAAATTATAACATTTTTTAAAAAAATTTACAGTAAAAATATTTAATAATACATTTTAATTTACATGACTTGCATGGTACTTCATAGTTTAGCCTACATATGCAGGTCAAAATTAGTTTCTTTCATTTTCCATCTGATGTAGGCAATTACATTTAGGAAATGTTAAATATCATGTTGATGTTCAGATTTATATGTAAATATCAAGCTGTCATTTTGAAGATGATTTTACCCAAAGCCATTTAGGCTATTTATAACAGTGACAATCCCCCTGGATCAACATGAGGTTCGGTACACACACAATCTAAATTAACATTCAAATTTAATGCATGTATATGCATTTCAGGAGGGAGACTTGCTTTCTCATGGTTTATTAGTTTTAGTTATTTCCTTAATCTTCCCTAAAAATGCTTCTTCATCCAGTGATGAATAGCTCTTTTCTTTGTTTCTTGATGATATAATTAATAATGATCTATTTAATGCATATATTCAGATTTAAAAGTAATCCATTTTCTCTGCTGTTAATGTCACTTTTCATATTACCCCCAAGTACAGCTGTCCACACATGACATCCCATCATATTCTCATATTGTTCTCACGTACTCCGAGCTTCAGAGGAAGAATGGCAATCAATCAGCGGGGACCCAATTAAATATGTTCAGAATACCGCACCACTGCAAAGTCAAGCTGCTACTGAAATATCCAGCCCTATAATAACATGTTCCTCCTGTGTTGCCAATATATCTCCTACAGATCTAGCATTTTCTCCCGCTCTATCTCTCAATTTCCATCTCGTCTAAGGGGAATATCTATATTTGACTCTGCAGTGTTTGTTAGCAGTACTGTATGAAAAAATGTGGTGGGACAATAGACCTGGTTCCAATTTATTAAGCCGGCTTTCATTTATTTACTTTTTACATTTGTTTTCCATAGTAATTGCAACGTCTCAGAGGAGACACTGGAAAGCAATATTGGTGTGATATATAAACAATATCAGCCAGACTCAGTACCCTATTTTGTTTGCTATTTCTGGTGGATAAAAAAAATCACACCAAGCTAATTCCAGCTATAAAATCTGCGCATGACGACTACCCATAGAAAGTACCTATGAATATTCATTTCTGAACTGTTTTCATCAAGTATTATGGTGAAAATAAACAGTGTGAATTAAACAATTGTTAAAATTCCACACACCGATGGGGAAAAAAACTCAACATTTCAATTCATGGACTTAATCTCTCAGATCAATGCAGGGACAAGCCACTGTTTGCCCTTTTTATCTAAATCCTTTTCTTGGATTTGGAATCAGAAATCCATTTGTTCAGAGAACTTCTTAGATAGCTATAAGAACATCAAAACTTAGATTTGAAATGATAAAGATTACTTAGGCTACTAAACATTTATCTCATGCTAATGAGAGCATTAGAAGCATCCCCATAAATGAAACCTCTGTCAAGCTCCATAATGACAAAAAGCACCATAAAAGTATAATAAAAGTGTCATGTGATAGATTTATGTGAAGAGACAGAAATTTAAGTCCGTATTCAATGACATTCTTCCCCTGCAGTGAGCTGTTAACCGGATCAGTGAATCAGTTGAACTTGGGATCCAAACTGTATAAAAATAGTTTGAATGAAATTCAGGATATTTTAAGAACAGCATGTGCTAATGTGCTTTGGAGGCAGGGAGAAAATAAAGAGGGGAAACATAAAAACATATTAATGCATCTTGACTTACACAATCTTCCTGTCTGAGAGCCAAGGGCGCTCTCACCTGCACCGTAATGTTATGCAGCATTCCTGTCAGCGTTATCACTGCAACACTCTGGGGGAGCAAAGCGCAGACCACCGCTTGACTGCTGAATGTCCCTAAAGCGCACTTTCCACTTCACAATACGCCTGACGACATGGTGTGTCTTGTTATAATCAATATCTTTGTCATTGTCAGGATTAATCACAGGGCCACCGTCTTCACTGACCCTGGGAACCTGCTACCTGAATGAAAGTCTAGAGGACACACATCAAGTGAGCAAAGCAACGATTCTGTAAAAGTAATAGATTGATCTGCAAAATACTACTCATTTAAAGAGATAGTTGAGCCAAAAACTCCAAGAATGTCGTTCCAAACCTGTATAACTTTCTTTATTCTGTGTAAGAAATCTTCAAAAATGTCCCATTGTTTTTTTGTCCACACAATGAAAGTCAATGGGGACCAGTGGAGTTGTTTTGGACCCCATCGAGTTTCATTGTATGGACAAAAGCAGTTTTCATTCTTCAAAATAACTTTTTGTTATGTAGTACAATGATGTTCGGTCTCTAATGTGACATTTTTGCATGTCATGAACAAACTCTTAAAGGTGCTCTATGTAACTTTTAGCGGCCTCTAGTGGTGAGGTTTCAGATTGCAACCAAATTTTACAAGAGCGCTCGTGCTCGAACTCATAGACAATACCGTCTATTACGCAAATATCTCGGCGAATACTTGACGGATTCGGCGAGCACCGAGCTCGTTGGGACCATCTAGTCCAGTGGTTCTCAATGTGGGGTCCGCGGACCCCTGGTGGTCCGTGAACTATAGCCAGGGGGTCCGCGAAATAATTTATAACAGCCTACCGCTTTTTCCCGACTATAAGTCATGTTTTCTTTAGCATCTGAAAACTTGCTATTTATTCCAACGTGACTTATATAATGCATTTAATGTCAAATAATAAAAAAGTAGGCTCTTAAAGGTTTCTATAGATAGATAATCTATCTATATTTCTTATGTCTGTGCGTCAAGTATTCGCTGTGTTTTGGTCGATTTTTGGGCACGTGCGCCAGAAAGGAGACAGAGACGGCAGAACGCGCATCCTGTTGTGTTCTTTATTTTTAAAAGGCATGACATTTTGTAGTCATTTTTAATGTATACACAAATAAAAAATAGACACTTTGCCGTTTTGAATGATGTACTCTTATCTGTATGACCATAAATAAGAGTATTCCTTTGTTTCCACTGCTGAGGAAAAATCCAAGTGTTCGCGCCGGCGTCTCGTGTGCGCGCACAATATGTCAGTTCTAGCACTGCTAATTTGACATCAAAACCTGTTCATTGTCAAAATAAAATACTCACCGAACTTATAAAAAGTTCTGCTTAATTTAATTTGTCTGTTGTACACTATGAAGGCAGTGACGGTCAATCATATACTGTCGACTTGCTATTGTTCCAATCTCATTTCTCCAAATGTGAAGATGCTGATACGTGTAGGCCTATATTGGGACTGAAGCATGAAGCTTTCTTTACATAAATAGTTAAGCATCCAAATGTTAGGCTACATCGCAAATATGGAAACTTTGGACCGAATGAGAGATGCACGAGCCCAACGTCTGCAGTTTCAGTTTCGATTCAACTTAATTCGTTTAGAATTGATGTTTTAAATAAATGTTGTCTGTATACTACTATTATTATTATTTGTATTATTATCTATTAATAGTATAATTTTTCATTCTCGTTTTGTTCTGAATACCATTAATTTAAGGATTTGCTGTGGAGTGAGGGGAAGTATGCCTACTACGCCTCAAGAGCGCAACAAAGTATTACACACTCAGGTCCAACTTATTTTCTGGAAAATACAGTAAATTATAAATTTGTGCATAGGGACAGGGTCGTATACCCACAATTGAGGTCCGGGCCTCTGTAATTTTTCTATGTGTATAATGAAAGTTGTGAAATAATTGCCTAATATTAACTCTAATTTGGTGCTGCAAGGATATTAAACATCGCGATGATAACTGACCTTCTCATCTGAGCTGCTTCAGCAGACTAACAGCGCTCGTCAATGTCAAAATGTTTGAGTCGGAGAATAAATCAAAGTAGGCGGGTTTATGTTCACAGAAGCTGCAAGCCGAGCGCGAATTTCCGCATGACGCTTCAGTTATTCGGTCATAAAGTGCGAGATAAGATGTAAATCGCTAAACTAAACAGCTGTTTTAGATAGAAGTTTTAAACGAACGACAGAAACAATCAGTTTGCAAAGTATCAACCGGGAAAGGAAATATAGGGGATAGCGGGGCACAACGTAAATCCCAGTTGTGCAAGTGGGTCATGTTGTCACACTGCGTTACAATGAATATGTTTTGAACTATGTTGTACGTTGTCAAACTCAAAAATTTGTTTATTTTTAATTATTTTAAAATGCCATTATTTTATATGAAAAAGTTCATTGTATTTTATTGAGAAAATATTTTTGTTTGTCTTGTATATTTGTTTGATTAGATCAGATAACATTTTAATCTGTCATATGGTCATGTTACAATGTGCCCCACCTATGGGACATGTTGTCACATTGCACTTCCATTCTTTCTGGGTATATCAAGAATAAAAGTACAATTTTTGGCCTTAAAAACACCTTAAAATGCACGTGTAGATCAAGAAAATCTAAAATTCCTCGGGGGGGCATGCCCCCGGACCCCCCTAGCAAGATCATTTTTGGGACCTCAGTATGCTATTTAGAAAACCCTGCATATGACCCTGGGTGGAGACTATTTGTGTCAAAATATTTAATTAACCGCTCCCACATTAACTTTAGGCTCAGTCACTGTTATAAATATGAGGGGGTCCTTGGAAATGTTTTTCCCCTGTAAGGGGTCCCTGGCTCCAAAATGTTTGAGAACCCCTGATCTAGTCGAGCTGAAAAGAACCATATAAGTTCCATAGTTTTTGGTGGTGTTTTCGCGGAGATATTAGCAGAAAACCATCGGGCGTGCTGCAAAATTGCGGACGCCGGTGACGTCACGATCTCAGAAGAAAATCGCTCGTATCTCTGGAACGCAAAGACCCAGAGAGCTCAAATTCGGGGGAGGAGGTCCCAGGGGAACCCTTGCCCGAACGCTAGAGTGGCGGGCCTCGGGGATGCCCCCTACCGGATCGCCGTTCGCTGGGACCCCCGATTTCGAACGGCTATAACTCGGGGAGCCGGGCGAGTTGGACCTCGGGGGTGGGCTCGTTCGAAAGGCCCCGTCCAGCACTACGAACGATTAGAGTCTTGGGAATATTGATCAAAGATTGACTGAGATATAAGCCGAAAAACGTGCGCCTTTAACCGGACGTAACTCCCTGACCGTCTACAATAGACTGTATATAAGGAGAGAGGCTCGGGAGCGCGCATGCACGTCACATCCGTTGGATTTCGCGGTAAATCCGACCCGGAGACTTCACATATAGAAATAGGAATACTGGCCTTCAGAGGTAATAGCAAAACTCGACAAGTGGATCATTTTAATGTGTGATTACAACCCCTTCACACACAGGCAATAAAAAAAGGATTCATTTTAGTAGAAAAGTTACATAGAGCACCTTTAAGTAGTGCAAATTTGAACCAAAGTGCATTTTGGGAAAAGCCATCCAGATCTCATAAGAAACCATTGCTATTTTACAATACAGCGAATTTGTATGATTTAAAGCATTTTAAAAAGATACTTTTGAATGCGCTGAAGAGCTTCTAAACTGGATTTGTGAACTGAATCAACTGATTCTATGAAAGAATATGAATTAAAAGAACAATTGGTTAATGAAACATAAATGAGATTCATGTCTACTCATTGAGGGAAAAAAATTTTAAATCAATAATGGTTGCAGAATTATCAAAAGGAATGTTCCCTAAATGTTATGAAAAAACGGTTTTAAAACATTTTTTAAAAAACTGGACGTTTTTAACATTCAGAAATTAGTTTTTCACAACCTAATTGGAACGTTAGCTAACCGTTCTTAGAACATACTGTTTTATTGTTAGCTGGGAAAGAACTTGAATATATGACCGTTTTATGGTGCTTTTGTCATTTTGAAGCTTGACAGCTCCAGTCATCATCATTCACTTTCTATTAAAGTGGCCAGAATATTCTTCAATCATATGGATTCAGAACAGCATGAGAGTGAGTAAATAATGACAGAATTTCATTTCTGGATGAACTAGACCTTTAACGCAAGACAAAAGAGCATCCTATCAGAATGACAATGAATAGCAGGTGAAATGACTCATATCTCTCCAAATCAAACTAATTTCAATACTGATGTGCACATGTAAGACTTTCTGCTCTGACAGGTGTTCGAACCACAGGATCATGGCTTCTAGGGTGTGAAACCTTCATTTCAATTCAGCATAATTAGTCAAGACAAATAAAATACAAGAAACCTGAAGAGGAAATTCCACCACCAACCAAAGTCTAAACTGCACAGCGCATCCTTATTACAGTTTGGGTTGTGCAATCCAATTTGGATGAATCCCATTAAATGTGACATCCGCCTTCACAATATACATTCCAGTAAATCTACTGCATTTCAGCAATGTTTATCCCCCGGTTTCAAGATACGTTGATCCATATGGCATTTCAATCTCCGACTCTTGTTTAGCTAATGTGGAACCATATATATTTAAAACTACATTGTGAAACTGTAACTGTATCTTTTGATATGAGCGATGAGTGATGCGTTTCTGCTGTTAGAGGTAATCAGAATGGATTAAGCCTCACAGTTTTACTCCCAGTCCGGACAGTCCGAAAAAGAAAAGCTGATAGTTGAGATCCCAATCAAAGAGAGGTGGGAAACTGTGACAAGTCCAGATACGTTGAGTGATAAGAAGGAAGGGCTCTTCTTCTCTCGCCTGCCCGCAAAGACTTTAGTAATCAATCTACACAGACTAATTTGGGACGGTCTTCACATTGTGATTTAAAAAGAGGAAAAGTGAGAAATGGTCTGGCAGGCCAGTGTAAAGCTGTAGACTCATGGGTCCTGCAGTGCACTACATTTTCATTCCCCTATCATATACACGTATGGCTTAAAATATTAAACTCAATTTGCACGGTTGAAACATATTAATTTGATATTTTATTGCGATAATATTTAACTCGCTGATGCAGTTTAACTATTCATGGTGTGATGGTGTTACATTAAGTTCACCATTAAAAAAATGTTTTATATTCCTGTATTTATTATTATTATAAATGATTATTCCATGCACATCATCATTTTTTAAAATTCATGTGCCCTCATAATCTTTAATCAAAACAACTTCCCTCCCTCTTGCAACGACATCTCTTCTCTTCTCTTCTCTGATGGTGTGTTTATTGGTGTGAGGGCGTGACAACCTGTCACTCATGTAAGACTGGAAAAACTGGAAGAAATGCAGCTTTTGCGTAAGTTCTGCCGGGAAGACTCAGTCATTACGTCACTGTTTACCTTCACTTTATCCAATCGTGCTCTAAATACTCGTAGTATAAAAGGTCGAAACTTACATGTTTCAGTTCGCAGATGCTGACGCTTACATTCACCTCCATCCTCCCCTCCACCACCAAGATGTCCCTTCTCCTCCACCCTCCCCAACACCACCACCAGGATGGTCCCGTCCCATAAGGGGGGGTCGGCTGCGCCACTGCCTTCGTCTTCAGGCAGGACATGCAGATTCCGTACCCTCGGAATGCGAACTACGGACGGGGCCTACGCCAAAGAACTTTATATCATATTATGCTTGCTGAGCTGTTAATAAATATTTACTGGTAACGGCATTATTCTCCCGAGTCTTTCTGGTAGAACTGGTTGGAGGAACGACCACTTTGGAAATTACCATTTGAACTCACCATTTGAGACAAAAGTCTCACCTAACCTACATTTCTTTCCCTCATCCCCCACTCCTTCTTCCCAATGTGAATATCACCAAAAACTCACCCAAGAATCTAAATGGTTTAATGTGAATGATTATCATCGAGTATTATAGATGTTTGGTATCATTTGAAATGTCTCAGTGCGACTGGTACAAATGTCTCATTTCCAAATAAGTAAAACGAAAGGTAATAAGGTTTTTAAGAGTTTAGAGATAACATACACACAAAGGTGGGTGGATAGTTTAACCCTCCTGCTCTCAGAAGGTGTGAACTCAATGCAAATTCCCACTGTTAGCAAATGGTTGTAAATCAACTTCTGCCCGCAGTAAGTCTGGGAGGGTGATCCACTGTGAACTCATGTTTACATATGAAATGAGGTCTGTCTATATAATGAAATGCAGCAAGAGATCAGGGCCCTATAATGAAATGTAGCAAGAGATCAGAAGCTGAGAGTGGCGAGACTCTCAGCTTCATGTATTTCTTAAATGTCGGGTTCGTCTTCTCTTTATTCCAGAACATTTGATTGGATGCCGGACTTTGGGCCGATCGAGCCGGGCCTTACACTCACTTTGAGATCGACCAATAGCAAACCACAACCATCCAATCAATTCCCAATGGAAAAAATCAAGTCCCACCCCACATTTTTCTTCTTCCTTGTATACATCACAATAGGGAAGAAAATAAATCGTAACTTCTTTTTGATGCCGCCTTTAAGACGTGTGATTTATGGATTAATTGAACATTTTAAATGTTTTCAATACTGTTTGAATAATTGTTGCCATTAGAGCCATGTTTCAGAGTGTTTTGCACTAATTTCTGAAACAATTATCACAATTAACTTCAAGTTGACACCCTCATGCAAACTATCAATCCTACTCGTATTGCCTATTTCTAAAAGTCTGCTCAAAAGGTAGCCTACTACATGACAGAAATGACTCCATGTGTAAAGTCAATATTTACTGAGTGAAACAGCAGTGCCTTGGTCTGTTTAAAAGATAGATGGGGGGTTTCAAAAAGGGCACGAGGATGGAAAAGCAGATCTTTCTCTAGTTCTGAAGGGTTTTCCATGCAGGGCAGGCCAGTGTTATTAAGGACAGTATTGATTTGACTGAACTAACATTTTGCCCATTGACCGTGATGCACCATTGTAGCTAGTGTTTATGAAATGGATAGCATGTGTGAAATTAATTATTGACAGATTCAAATGTGCCATCCACAGCGGCGTAAACGTTGATAGTAAGCAGTTTTTGACAAACATTTTGGATAAATCATTCAGACAAGGTGTAGTGTGGGCAAGCAACCGAGCTTAAAAAGGCTTTCATGTGAATGATGCAGGGGTAGATTATCAAGTTGTAAAGCTAAATTCTCTTGGCTTGTCAAAACATAGACAACTTCTGTGACCACATTTCTAAAGTGCTACATCATTCGGCACAGTGAAACACTGCAGATTTCATAACATTATCACTATGACAATGCAGGGATTTAAAGGAAACCCTTTAGTCTGATGATTCTATGAGCAATGACTGAAAGAGACTTAAAAAGAGATTGCTTATTAAAATCTAATATCTTGTAAAGGATCAATAAAATCAAATACAGATTTGGCTAAAATATTGTTTAGGCCAGAGATGTAATCACGAGAAGGCATTCCACAGAGGATAACTCCATTTTCTCAAAACTGTTGGCAGCATTACCACCGCATTGAGAGAGAGGAGAAAAAAGTTAATGTGCTTGTAAAAGATGGGCCACTTTATGAATTTTACTGCCCACAGGTCAGATGGGAATACATTCATTCTATATTCAGTGCAGAATTTATACCAGTTTCCCGTCGTTGCTATGCAAAGCACACAAGAACATTTTCAAGGCAAATCATAAAGCATCTGCCCTTCAGTAGATGGAGAAACAATTCTGAAAAGGTGTGTATGTATGTGTGGGTCTGTCCTTTAATACTTCTCTCAGGACATGCCATTTTTTAATTATTGGTCTATATAAAGGTCAGTGCATTTTTGGTCTGAATCTATTCATTTATTCAGAAATACTTTCCACGCCAGAGTTTTATAAAAAAAAAATTAAAAAGTTGCCAGCAAGCCCCCAGAATATTTTGTTGTATGAATATGTAAACACTCAATGGATTTATGAATGGCAGTGAAGTGACGTAACTGACACTGGTAGTCAAGTGATAAGGGCAACATGGCGAATATAGTAAGTCCAGATTACATTCATACTATAATAGAACGTACTTCTTATTCAAAATAAGTACCTACTCAAGACAGTGAATTAGCTCTTTCCCCGCCATTGATGGAATTTTCCGGCTTTCCGTGTTTTCCCATTTATACGGTAGGGGGCGCTATGAGACATCACTGAATCTCCATATTAAAACACAGGTGAAAAAGAAGCAGAAACAAGCGATAGCATATGTAAGCAGATGCATATGTAAAATAACACGATCATCAACATTAAACAGCATATAAATCAAAACTGCCTAATGTTACTGAATGAAATGTCGACCCAGGACTGTGAAGCTTTGGGGGTGTTGATGGACTCGATCTACTCCATCTGTGTTTTGATCATCCTTCTGAATCCGATCTGGATAGTATTTGACAAAAACGCGATTTTCTCAGCTTTTTGCTCAAAATTTTACTTTTTTTTAAACTTGATGTTGAAATGATAGGAAATGGTGGCATAGAGAGGACATGAAATTATAGGAAATGATGGCATATAGAGGACGGGAAATGACAGGAAATGATGGCACAGAGAGGACAGGAAATGATAGGAAATGATGGCATAGAGAGGACAGGAAATAGAGAGGACAGGAAATGACAGGAAATTATGGTATAGAGAGGACAGGAAATTCTAGGAAATGATGGCATAGAGAGGACAGGATATGACAGGAAATTATGGTATAGAGAGGACAGGAAATAGAGAGGACAGGAAATGACAGGAAATGATGGTATAGAGAGGACAGGAAATGACAGGAAATTATGGTATAGAGAGGACAGGAAATAGAGAGGACAGGAAATGACAGGAAATTATGGTATAGAGAGGACAGGAAATGACCATAGACAGTAAAAAAAATGGACAGAGCCATCTCATTGGAACTCAGTTGAGACAGTTGAAGCCCACTTTTAGCGATTTTTGAGAACTTCCGTTCCTGACGCGCAGACTCAGACCGACTCAAACTAAGCTTGATGACGTGAGCAACCTGTCTGACAGACGTTAATCTTCTAGTAGCTGTGCGTGAAAACTGCCAATGTTAATCTTGCAGAGACGGGGAACTTGAGCAAAGAGTTATTTGGCGTGAGTGAGCAGGAGTAAGTATTCCGTTGCTTTTATGGACTCATTATCTATGGGCTTCTCCCTTGACGGGACGTCCCCCCGATTGCCTGCGAGCTTCTCCTCCTGTCTGTACGGTAATTTCTGTACAGCACGACAGAGAGTCGAGTGGTTATGACGCAATCGTTAGCCTATTTTTACTAAATCTGTCTCTACGGGGCCATAATGTAACATAGAAGGTAATGGAGCCCTTTATACATTGTCGTGTTTCTTTAGAAATAAATAATGGACAAATGGAGTCTTTAAACGCCTCAGATGTAAAGTTATTCGCTGTCAAAGTGACGCCAAAATGACTGGGAGTCAATGGAAATGCTAACGCAAGTGAAGTTCTGCTACAACATGGCGGCACCCGGCCGGCTTCAACTTCCGGTCGATGGATTACCCCCTTGGAAATGACAGGAAATTATGGTATAGAGAGGACAGGAAATAGAGAGGACAGGAAATGACAGGAAATTATGGTATAGAGAGGACAGGAAATGACAAGAAATGATGGCATAGAGAGGACAGGAATTGATAGGAAATGGTGGCATAGAGAGGACAGGAAATGATAGGAAATGATGGCATAGAGAGGACAGGAAATGATGGCATAGAGAGGAAAGGAAATGACAGGAAATGATGGCATAGAGAGGACAGGAAATAGAGAGGACAGGAGATGACTGGAAATGATGGCATAGAGAGGACAGGAAATTATAGGAAATTATGGCATATAGACGACCCCTGCAACAGAGCAGACAGCCATGACTGTGTCAAGGTCAATAAAATCTCTTAAAATAACAGATAGTTTGACCTTTTTATGACACGACCATTAATTCAGGTTTTTATGTGTGACACCACCAAAACTGAATGATATTTTAAAAACGATAAGTCAGAATATAAGTCATGATGATATATATACATATATATATATATACATATTTTACCTAAAAAATAATTACTTTTTTGAATAATTATGAATATGTGTACATTTTTTTGATGATTACACCACATGACACTAAATTGAAACTTTTCTTGAAAACGGTACTTTTTCTGTTTCTAAGATTTTGGCTTGTGTTCTAATCTAGATTTTTAAAATATCCGTACTTTTATTTGTCATTGACCTATAAACAAACGTCTCAATTATCCCATTCCCAGAGTTTATGACACTGTGTCTGGTTTATAACAAGTTCAGACACATCTCGAGACCTCTGCATTCTGTTCCATTCAGTTTTGTGTATTAATGAAATGCATGTCAGGGATTATGGAGAACAAGGTGATTTTTCTTGTTTACTTCTGGCAGTGTTCGTTGAGCTTATGAAAAATGAATGTCGTCATATATAGTGGATATGAAATGCAGGGTAATGATACTGTTTCAGCTTTTGACCTGAGGTTAAGGCCGATTATAAACAAGCAGGTATCGTCTGCAATCACCAATACCGACAAACACTTGCAAAGGAGGGGGGCTCAAAAAAAAAGATGAATAAATGAACAAAATGACCTTGGTGGCAGCCAGGCTCTTTGCATATGACAATTTGTTTTTAGAGACCGGAGAAAGCATTCCAACGCTGCCGCAAGAGCGATTCCTGAAAGCTTTTCTTAAATTATTTGAGCCACAAAGAGATTCCGCAACAAGCAAAGGCATCAGCTGCTTTACATTATTCAAGACTTACACAATGGCACTTCTGGCACGTCTCCTGCTTTCAAATTGAACTTGATTTAGTTAAGCTTGGAGAGCACGAATCTGAGGATAGAGTGGCCTGCCAGACGGCAGGGAGGAGAGTCACTAACAGTACACGCTGCAGTCTGCATGTGGCGCGAAACGCCGTTGACCTTCTGTCCGAAAATGTAACAATGCTTTGGGTCTGAAAGTATTATATTTGCGGATGATGAACCGCGCTCGCTGAAAGTTTTGGAGGGTGAACGTCGGGAATGAGAGAGATTCTTTTCGATATTGCCACGAAAAACCTAATATAACACATATTAATAGGATTTGGCCTGGACTATATAGTGCCAATACAATCTAACATTTATTGCTCCCGAGAAAAAGAGCAGAAGAAAGAAACCGAGGTTTCAGGAATAGAGCAGTAGAGAGATTTTTTTTTTTTTTTTTTCAGAGACAGCCAATGAAGCTTAACAAAGCCATGTTTCAAAATGCAGAATGTATCAGCTGGAATTACACTGCTCCAGTTGAATAAATATCTTCAGGGTTTCTCTTCCCCTGTGTCCGTTGAATGAGCTCTTGTAAACACACTTTTCTCTCTCTTTCTCTCTCTCTCTTTCTCTCTCTCTCTCTTTCGCTCTGTCTCTCTCTCTTTCTATCTATCTCTCTCTCTCGCTCTTTTTCTCACCCTCAATGGGTTTTGCAAACGGCCTGATTGATCTATTGTTGGCTTGTGTGGAAGTGTAGAAGGTATCTCAATGTCAGTGCATTATTGGAACGGAAGCTTCGGAAAAGAACTACACCATAAACCACATTAATTGTGGATAACTTCATTATCCGCCGGCTTTATTAAAATAGCAGCTCATTTAGTTGTCGTGCACCAGACTTCATATTTCTTTCCTGGCGCTGCTATCAAACTTGTTTATTTTTCCAAAGTAGTTTATTTCATCGGCTACGAATCGTTGGACCAAAGAAATTCTCCCATCTACTTGAGTTTGATTGTCTCTGTTTGTTTCTTTTCTCCATTTCCCCGTTTTATTAATATTTTTTATTATTTTTTTAGAAGGTGCTTCCTTTAGAGGAAAAAAAGGCTTGCCCTGCCCCCACAGTGGAGTAGCGCGCCTTGGGCGATTAGTATTTTGCAAACTAAAAAACTTCTTTGTCAAGTCCTGTAAGTTAGAATTTTTTCTCAAGGCGTACTTGTGTGCTCTCTCATCTTCAAAGTGACTAGCTTTGCTCTTTGTGTATGAATGTATATGTATGTGTGTGTATTCCTTTATGTTCCACTTAAGTACACACTGTTTCTTTCTATGACTATGCCATTTTTCCTCTTGTACAGCGTTCGCATCTTAGAGCTACATTTTCAGTAGTGGCATTTGTACCATTGTTTTGAAAACACGTCAGCTTTTGCATTAACAAGCGACTTTGTGCAGTGAGTAGATGTGTAGTGTGTCAAAACTCTGCATTGCTGTTTTTAATGTTACTTTGTGTATAATGTACAACTAACAAAGCTGATTTAGTAATTAAATTGTACAAACTGCCACTGTAAAAAAAATATTGCTGTGATTATTTATCACAATTTAAAATTCAACATTATCGAATTCAATTATTTCTAGGGATTCGGTTCATTCAGATGGTTCATGTAAATTAAAAGATTTTTTTTTTTTACTTCCATTTCTAGCAGATGCTTTTATCCAAAATCTCTTGCATTGGAGATATATATATATATATATATTTTATCAGTTCATGCATTCCTTGGGAATCAGTTGAGAGAATGATTTTAAGACTAATTTGTTTAATTCCTGAATGAATTAGTTGACTAAACAAATAATTTGACTGAATGATTCAGTGACTCATAAAGCTGTTCACTTGTTTTGTTCAATGTTTTTGAATGAATCGGTTGAGTAAAATGATTCAATGGCTCACTCAAAGAAAGTAGCTTGCTTTGTCCCTGAATGAATAACTGTTTTTTAAATGAATAACTGAATGATTCAGTGACTCATTTATAGAGATGGTCATTTTGGTGCATTTAAATCCTACAGGGAAATTCATAATTATGAGTCCTAACTTAAAGTCTTGACTTTGTGGTGCAATTCATGTGTTTTCGACTCATAAATACAATATTTCTGACATGTTATGAGCGCACCATTTGATTTCGTTACTGAATGAAATTGTATTTTTGAACGAATTGCATAAACAAATGATTTGATGATTCTGATCACTCATAAGACAGTCCCTTGTCGCCACCTACTGTTTCAAGGATATAACCTGCAGAAAGAATCATTGAATATCCCCATCACTAATGCACAGACGGACAGTCTTGCTGGATTGAATACAATATAAACTCGGTAGGAACGTCGCTCAGCCAATCAAATTCAAGGACAGACTGTTGTATAGTTTTTAGGATGTATTCTAGCTAGTTGTATTTTCTATAAAGTTATCTTTCCAAGTTAATCTCACCCTAATTAGGATAAATTGTTTCATTAGATTGTTATATATTTAAAAAGACACTGCCCTCAATGTAGTTACCTTCAATGTAGTTACCAATTGTTTTTTAGTACTTATTTTAGTACTTATTGTTCAATGTAGTTACCTATTGTTAAAAGCCCTTATATGGTTTTTAGCTTAGCAAGCTAGATTTAAAATAGCTTCCCCAACAGTGCCCTTGTTCTTGTTTCAAAATACTTTATTTGATACAGATGGGAACTATGCGTGTCTGATATTTGCAAATCTCTCTAAATAAGCAGTGAGAGGAGTTCCTGGATGATCTGCCTCAGTTTTCACTTGGGGGCTGGAGCTCAAGTAATAGAAATCCAAAGTTAGTATTATGGCTCTCTAACTGCTCGACTACTTTGAGAGTCTTTTCCACCCTTTGCATTTGAAGAGCCATTTTAATGAATCCCATCCATGCTCTTAAAACGTTAAAGAAGCGACTCCAAGATCGCCCCCATGAGAGCTTTTGAACAGTGAGTGCCGTCAGAGGGATCCAATGTCTCATAAGCACTTTAGAAGGTATTGTTCTTAGAAATTCAATTTTTTTAAGCTTGCTTGTTTGAAAGGAAGTTAAAAGAATGCTAGCAGTCTTCATACCTCATCACATGCATAATTAAGCATATGCCTGCACAGCATGGTAAATGTGTAGAAATACAAAAAATAAATGGTTGCTTTTTATGCAAGTACTTGATCATGAGCGGCTTATAGATGCTCTGAATAATGAGTCTGTAGGTCAAGAGCCACTCGAACTCTGCTGGTCATCACAGCCATTGCATAACTTGATTTTCAAAAGCCAGAGAACAGTATAGACGGATTAAAAGAGTACGACGTGTCAGCTCTGGAATAAAGACTTTTTAAAATCCCATTATTTTGTATTCTGACTCAGCACACCACTCAATTTATTGCACATTTCCAGTATGAATAATTTGAGGTCAATCCCATGCAGAAAAATGGTTGATTCAACTGTTTTGAGTTGCTGGTTAGAAAACATATTTTAGTTTTTTTTAATGTGTATTATTTGTATGCACTGAACAGATGGCCTGTCTCCAGGCTTATTGTGAGTTATGGACTCTAGTGTGGTGCTAGTGCATTCTAGCTTTTAAAAGATAAATAATAGCTCAAATACATGGAAAAAGAGTCTTGTTGCTTTTAATGAAAAGATTTGGCTGTCCCCACATTAGAAGTCCCAAAATCTGTTCGGAGGTTAAAATGTTGTGTGAATGCTGTCTCCGCAGAGCAATCAATAAAGACTTCCATTTGCTGGCCTGTCTTAGGAAGAACTAAAGATTTTAATGTACTCAAGTCAATATGCAATGGTGACTCAGACCAGAACACAGCTCTTCTGAAAGCTACAATGGGCTCTGGGTGTCTGCTCCAGAAATGCTACATCCCCTAATAAAACTGATTAAGGGGTTTTGCCTATTTGCTGAAAGGCCACTGGGGAGGAAGTGTCTGTTTTTTGCTGTGTCCTCTAACTAAATGCAGTGCTATAGATGGAATCGATAGGACAACACGACGCTAATGAAGACTCAGGCAGTGGGACAGCCACAGTACAGTGGGGCTTGACTCCTGAGTCCCCAAACACCAGACCAGTAATCTAGTCATATAGAGGGAATGAACTTGATTAAGTTAAATGTTGTAACTAAATGGACACACTCTCTCTCTCTCTCTCTCTCTCTCTCTCTCTCTCTCTCTCTCTCTCTCTCTCTCTCTCTCTCCATCCACCTCTCTCCATCCACCTCTCTCTATTATTTCTAGTAACATAGACTGTAGGAAAGTTGGTTGGTAAAAGTGAGGGAATGAATGTGTAAAAACTATCTATCTATCTATCTATCTATCTATCTATCTATCTATCTATCTATATATATATATATATATATATATATATATATATATATATATATGTCTATATATCTATCTATTTCTCTATCATTGGCAAAAGAGGGGAAATTAATATCTAAAATGATAGATCTATCAATCTAACTATCTATTTATATATCTATCTCTCTATCTATCATTGGTAAATGAGAGGAAATTAATGTGTAAAATAAAATATATATATATATATATATTTATCTATCAGGTAAAGAAGGGGAAATTCTAAAATGATATATCAATCTATCTATCTATCTATCTATTATTATTGTCTAAAACCATAGATCTATCTGTCTGTCTATCTATCTATCTATCTATCTATCTATCTATCTATCTATCTATCTGTCTGTCTGTCTGTCTGTCTGACTATCTATCTATCATTGGTGAAATAGGGGAAATTGTAGATCTATCTATCATATGTATCTATATCATTGGTGAAATAGGGGAAATTATAGATCTATCTATGGCTATGTATCTATCTATATATCTGTCTGTCTGTCTGTCTGTGTGTCAATGCTAAAAGTGGGGAAATGGAAAATGGAAGAAAAATTAAAAAATAATATGTAAAAACTATCTAACAGCATGGGGTTTTTAAATGCTCTAACCAAAACTCCTCGTCTTGATGTCTCCTGTTTTCATATCGAGCTTATCACATAACGAACTCATTATTGCTTCTGAACTCACAATTGCATTATTGTCGACGAGTTATGGGAATAAATGAAAGATTCATAAGGCAGGAGAGCAGTTTACTTACCGCAGTACAGGATCAGCAGACCGCTCAACAACACCACAACCCAGAAAGTTGAGGACATCGTCAGCCACGCATTCCTCCGTCTAGTCCTCTTCCTAAAGGGCGAAGCCATCAAAGTCAGTCTCAATTCTCCAGTCAAATTAGCCTCCAATCTGGCTCATATAGCCAGCAGCTATTCACGCGTCGGCTTTCGTCTCAAAGTTACAATAAAGAAACAAACGAGGGAGAAACGGCGCGAACGTATCCGTGAGAAGCACTGAAATGAGACAGCAAATGAAGAAGATCCTCTGTTATCAGCGATGCGTAGAGACCATTCAAGCTAACACTTTAAAGGAAAATAGGCTAAATCATGTCTCGCAGAGCTACTAACCGACAGATAACGTAAAAAGAGATAAGTTGGGGGTAAAAAATAGACTGCAACTGTAAAACTTTAGAAATACGCTGCTGAATTGGAGAGCAGCGATGCTGCCGTTTCATCCGACGACTACAGAAAAGTGCTTGATAACTGAAGTGAAGGTGTTTTTGATTCAGAGAAGAGATGAGATAATCGATTGTTGTGCTTATTTTCCCCCTAAAAGCGAAAGTCAAATTATGACTTCCTGACTGAAGTGTTTATAACATAAGCTACACTGTAAAAAATAATAATAATAATAAATAAGTAAATATATATAGGCTATATATAGGCTCTAACAATATTCTGTTGATTAAGCCAATCTCCTTCGTTGTATCAACTCAAGTTCTATTTTAAGGCAACCAGGTAACTTACTTTTTTAAAGTTAAACCAAAACCAACAAAACATGTTTACAGTGTATACATGGGTCAGTCGCGGTATTTTGTTTGCCTGGATATAATAAAATATTATATAAAAAAGTTATATTTCCATAAAAAATACCAACTAAAGAAATCATACTTAAAATGACTTGAATGAAACAGAATCTAAATCCTGCACAGCAACCTCTTTACAAGCCCTAACATAGCCTACCTATTAAAATAGCACATATACATTGAATCCGGTTGTTCATTCTCTTAAAATATGGACTCAGCTACGCCAGCATTTGCAGTTAAGACAAGCACTTCAGCTTGACAGTCCAATATAATAATCATGCATTCCTGCCTGCCAAACTAGACTCTGCATTTAAAAAATGGCCAGATAATGGCCATTGCTCAGTTTGGTGATGTTTATATTGATGGTCTTTTTGCTAGTTTTAATGATTTGTGTTCCAAATTCAATCTTAATCAAACCGACCTGTTACGTTATTTTCAGATACGTCATTTTGTGAATGCCCATCATTTCCATATATTCCATCTAAGTCTTCTGTAGACTCTTTGTTTAAAGTTCCCCTTCATCTACAAGGTTTTATTTCAAGAATATATACAATTCTCGTGTCAATAAAGTGTAGGAACAGACAAGATTAAAAGTGGATGGGAGAAAGAGCTTGGAAGAGGATTTTTGGAGCAGTGCCGCAGAGTGAATGGTAGTACCTCTTGTGCCCAATTGAGTTCAAGATTTTGCACTGTGTGCACCTAAGCAGAACAGATATTGCTTTTTTTAATCCTACTTTCGACAAGACCTGTATAAGATGTAACACTGGAGAAGCAGATCTTACTCGTTTTGGACGTGCCCCACACTTACTATTTACTGGCCAACCATATTTGATATGCTTTCTAAAGTGTGAAGTCCAACTGAAGCCATGTGCTGAATTTGCTACTTGGTACTCCAGATGATGAAACGAGTCTGACTCAAAGACAACTAAACATTATTGCCTTTGCATCCTTATTGGCTCGCAGACGGGTTTTATTACATTGGAAATCTACAAACCCACCAAAAGCATCACACTGGCTTTAGGATTTGATGTTAGAAAAGATTCAATATTCAATTAGAGGTTCCCATAAATTCTCCTATGTTTGGCAACCCTTATTTTAATATTTCTCTGCCATAAATGTTGGCTACTTCCTGGGGAGTAATGGAATTTACATTCATATTTTAACCTCTTTGGTAGTCTTGTGGTGGTTGATGCTTACCTTTACATATGTTAATATGTAGGGTTTATGTTGTTAACTGTTGTATCACCTTTGACTGGGGTGTCCAACTATTTTTCTCTCTCTATCCTTTTATTTTTATTTATTTATTATTATTATTTGTTTATTTATTTAACTATTGCTTATTATTTATTTTTTTAAATATATAATTTTGCTGTGTCGTTATTATTATTATTATTATGCTATTGTTAGTTTAATTGTTTATTTATTTTGATGTACCATTACTGGTCATTAACATCATCTATGGCAGTTTTTTCTGTGTGTGTGTGTGTGTGTGTGTGTGTTTGTGTGTGTGTGTGTGTGTGTGTGTGTGCGCGATTTAAAGAAAATGTGTTTTTAGTAATGATCAAGTTGCAAGGAAAGTTTTTCAGTTTTCACTTTTATGCCACCTGGCATTTTAGAGCCACTAAATCAAAGAATTCTGTTGAATATGTCATAAACACTTCAAAAATGTATGAAACCAACATGAATATAAAGACTCCATTTCTTAAACTTGGCATCTCAAAAGTACATTTTAAAAAGATTTCTCTATCCTCTCAGACATCTGCATTTTTCATTGACTGGCTATGTATTTATCTCACTGTGTGCATTTTAGTATTCACAACATTACTAGCATTTTCCCCTGCGATAAGCCTTTGAATTCAACATCACCTTAAGCTGTGGATACCAACATAATATCCAAGCAGAGACCAGAAGAAATGGTCTTGATAAATCTTTGATATAGCACTTAAGAAAAGTGCTGTTTGTATATAATATACAAACCGTTTAGATGAACTTGACTAGTCACAAACACGGGACTCAAATACCAATGCAGGGTGGAAAACTTGCAATCTAAATCTAAGTCAGCCCTCAGCACTGGTTTCCTCATGGGAAAACCTTGTTTTCCTACGTCATCCACGTGAGAGATGATGGTGTTTGATGGTTTTATTTATGACATGCTAAGTTTCATTCCTTTGAAGGATCAATAGATCAAGTGTGGGTGGGTTCCTGGGGCAAAGAGTAGACGCTGGTGTCTGGCACGTGTCTATAATTCATAGTCCTAGAGCTTGGATTGCTGGGCTACTCAGATGATTGTGTACAATAGCAGACAGCCCTTGACCCACCTCTTTCTAAACCCCTTGGTGTCCACCCCTGGCCCCGGGCCACCCCCAAGGGAAATCACAACTACTTCAAAGCGGCCTGCTGAAGGAAAGGAGAAGAAAAATTTCGAACTGTATAATTTTTCATGCGTTTCGATCACAACATCCTCTCCAAGACACTCAATGGAAATGTCTGATGCATACGGCACACAAAATTGGAAATACTTTAGGAGTTTCGAAGTCGTCATCTGATTGGTTGAACAGGATTTCTAGGAGACATGCATGTTGCGTTCTCTAGCGGTCTGCCTGGCAACAAAGCCATCGTGATGCCAAACCCCCTCATGGAAAAGTGTTTACAAATGTGACAATGAGAGCTAATCATGCTCAACTAAACGCTGGATTTTCAAAAGGGAATATGTGAAGTTCACGACAAAGTCTCTTTAAAATATGTCCAAGAGTTTTACATGCTAGGGACACCGACTTTACATTTTGAACAAAACCAACTGTGAATGGTTGGTTGCTGTATGAATTGTAACGAGATTGTGTGAAATTGACCTTCAGCACCAACTTTCCTCTTCTTATTGTTCAGAAACAAACCGACTGTATTATAAAACCATGAATTTCTATTTCTCTTTTCGCAGTTGGTCCAGACTCCTTTCTTACAGGCATGTATTTTCTTGTTTTACAGCTCATTAAAGATTTACTAGCGACTACTCCGCTTGCTTTTATTCTGGACACGTATCAAAATTGTTTGTCTATGCGTGCGAGCGTCATGCGGTTTCAGTGAGGAGACAATATACTGCATTTAGTGGAACGGGGCAAGGAGATGTCATGAGAGAATAACATTACTCAGCCACTTAAGAGGTAGGAACCTTCAAAGCAATGTGTGCCACAAGAAGGATTGAGGATGCACAACACCAATCTGATAGGACCTGAGGGAGCAGTCAAGGTCCTTGTCACTCTGCTTATGAGATGGATTAAGCGCGAGTGACTGACAGGAAGTGTTTCTTCATACAGCCTGTAGAAATGAATCTAACATCCAACATGATTATGTAACCAGTTATTATAAAAGTTATGTTGTTATTATTGTTGTTTAGCTTGGACTTAATTGCGCTTGCGTTCCTTTCTCATTACTTGTTTTGAATTAAACAGAGTTGTTTATTACCCTGAGACCGCTTGGAATTAAATAACGGGGAGTGATAATATCATTCCTGTATCCCCTGTTCATTATTATTTCATAAAGTGCGTTGTTAAAAGCCATTTATATTGACGTAGCGGCTTGAATGGAAGATAGCATAGGCCTGAATTATCTGGTCCCCGAGGTTTTAAAGTCTGGTCATTCTTACCGTTTAAGTGCCGTCTATTTGTATTGCAAAATTCATGCAAATAAATTTATTTCCACAATAATTTGAGTCCTTGAAAGTAGCACTAAAACTCTCAAATGTTCCGATGTTAAAATTGTTCTCTCTTTCCTAGCTTAATGTAGATAGAGAACTGTAAATAAGCCATTTGTAAGTTGATTTTCCTCACAAGTGTAAACACTGTGGTCCTGTGGTGCTATCAAATCTGTTCTGTTTATTTGAGCATCCTGACTATTGCGAAATATGTTTGTCCAAACAATAGAAGACAGGGAGAGTGTTTGATCAATATATGGATGAGCCAAGACATTATGACCAGTGACAGGTGATGCGGATATCGTCGATCATCTCTTAACAAGGCCACATATTAAGGTCTGGGTAGAGTAGACGGTAGCAAACAATCAGTTCTCATAATCAATGTGTTGGATGCAGGAGAAATGGGCAGGAATAAAGATCTGAGCGACTTTGACAAGGGCCAAATTGTTATGGCAAGTCGACTGGATCAGAGTATCTCTGAAACGTCAAGGCTTGTGGGTTTCTCCCGGTCAAAAGTGCTGAGAATTTACCAACAGTGTCAGAGGAGGGATGAACCACAAACTGGTGTCAAGGCTCATTGAAGCACAAGGGCAACAAAGTCACACAAACTTTTAATGATGGTTATGGGAGGAATGTGTCACAACAGTGCATCACACTCTGCAGCGTAATGGGATGCGTAGCCGCAAACCAAACTAGAGTGCCTATGATGACGCCTGTCTACCAAAAAGCTCTTACAAAAGGACACGCGAGTGTCGGAACTGGACCTTGTAGTGGTGGAAGAAGGTCGCCTGGTCCGATGAGTCATATTAGGCTGGTGGTCATCATCGGTGTGTATATATTATAATATATATATTTGACATGTCTCTTGAGCACGTGACACTGGAGAGTAGAGTAATGATGCTGAAAATTCAGCTTTATTTTAAAATATATTCTAATAGAAAACAGTTATTTTAAATTCTACTTCACAATATTACTGTTTTTACTGTATTTTGTGTAATATAAATGATCCCTTGGTGAGCATACAAGAGTTCTTTCAAAATAATAATCATAAAAAAAAAAAAAAGATAGTGATTATATGAATATTTGGCCTAAACTGTTTAAAGAAATGTTTCCAAATATTCTAGACCAATAGCCAAAGGCAATGCAATTCATTGGAATAACAACCATTTCAGTAAACTACAGTAGGCTACATCATTATTTTGATATCTGAGTCTGGTCTTTCTTTTTCTGCCCAAACGGATGTCAATCCGAACTGTCTAGAATTTATTCAAAGACTCTCTTGGTGTTGAGTGAAGTGAGCCTGACGAGACCTTCTCTGCAACGGACAAATGACTCAGGAGAACTTTTCAGAGTCCAGAAAATGCTCTTCCTCCTTCCTCCATGTCTTGAGCAGGGTGTCCTTGGTCCTTTTGTAGACAGTTTTGTGGGAGTTTTGTCTTCGGATGGTGAAAGAGACCACACACAATCTGATGCTGTCATCTGTAATTGGTTGCCTGCCCAGAGGACCCTCCCAGCTGCCATTCTTCTTTATCTCTTCACTCTTATCAGTCCTTTTTCTCCTGGAGTGTCAGCAGGGCACTAGATGTGTGTTCATACAATTGGAGGGCACAGCGGCAGTGATCAACCTTGGTCTTTGTATTGCCAGGAACATTATTTTCTACTGAAAGGTCGGAATCAACCTTTGCGCCTGAAAAAGATGTTAGGTCAGGTGAGCTCTAAAAGAAAAATATAAGACACCAGTTGACCAAACAGATTTATATCGGAACATAAACATCATTCTGATGGAATAAAATAATACAATTTGTAAGCATTACACAGTAAAAAAGGTTGCTGCAATTAGTTATAACACCTTAAAATTTGTTGAGATTAATTAAATATCCTACTAAACTAAAGTTAACTAAACTTAATATTTAAAGTCAAGCACGAATACGTACTTTTTTAAGTCGAAACAACACATTATTTCTTTTTATCATTTAAAATTTATTTAAATCATTTTTTGCAGTGGCTCTTTATCCACCAGTGCACTGAGATTTGTATCAGACGGTGTAATTATCACTAACTAAAACTAAAACTATTTAAAATGTTTCTGTTGATTGAAATAAAATAAAAATCTAAATGTTAGTTGAAAAATTTTGCCTAAACAAAAATTTGAAATATTGCCTTGGCATTACACTAAAATAAGTTTAAGATGAACCTCGTGGAACCTCGGATTCAGGAGGAACAGTGCGGTTTTCGTCCAGGCCGTGGAACACTGGACCAGCTCTATACTCTCTACAGGGTGCTGGAGGGTTCATGGGAGTTTGCCCAACCAGTCCACATGTGCTTTGTGGATTTGGAGAAGGCATTCGACTGTGTCCCTCGCGGCGGCCTGTGGAGGGTGCTCCGGGAGTATGGGGTCCGGAGTCCTTTGCTAAGGGCTGTCCGGTCCCTGTATGACCGAAGCAGGAGCTTGGTTCGCATTGCCGGTAGTAAGTCAGACTTCTTCCCGGTGCATGTTGGACTCCGGCAGGGCTGCCCTTTGTCGCCGGTTCTGTTCATAGTTTTTATGGACAGAATTTCTAGGCGCAGCCAGGGGCCGGAGGGTATCAGGTTTGGGGACCACGCGATTTCGTCGCTGCTTTTTGCGGATGATGTTGTCGTGTTGGCCCCTTCACACCAGGACCTTCAGCATGCACTGGGACGGTTTGCAGCCGAGTGTGAAGCGGCTGGGATGAAAATCAGCACCTCCAAATCCGAGGCCATGGTCCTCAGTCGGAAAAGGGTGGCTTGCTCACTTCAGGTTGGTGGAGAGATCCTTCCTCAAGTGGAGGAGTTTAAGTATCTTGGGGTTTTGTTCACGAGTGAGGGAAGGATGGAACGGGAGATTGACAGACAGATCGGTGCAGCTTCTGCAGTAATGCGGTCGATGTACCGGTCTGTTGTGGTGAAGAAGGAGCTGAGCCGTAAGGCAAAGCTCTCGATTTACCGGTCAATCTACGTTCCTACTCTCACCTATGGTTATGAGCTTTGGGTCATGACCGAAAGGACAAGATCCCGGATACAGGCGGCCGAAATGAGCTTTCTCCGCAGGGTGGCTGGGCGATCCCTTAGAGATAGGGTGAGAAGCTCGGTCACTCGGGAGGAGCTCAGAGTAGAGCCGCTGCTCCTCCACATCGAGAGGGGTCAGCTGAGGTGGCTCGGGCATCTGTTCCGGATGCCTCCTGGTCGCCTTCCCGGGGAGGTGTTCCGGGCACGTCCCACTGGGAGGAGACCCCGGGGAAGACCTAGGACACGCTGGAGAGACTATGTCTCCCGGCTGGCCTGGGAACGCCTCGGTGTCCCCCCGGAAGAGCTGGAGGAAGTGTCCAGGGAGAGGGAAGTCTGGGCATCTCTGCTTAGACTGCTGCCCCCGCGACCCGGCCCCGGATAAGCAGAAGAAGATGGATGGATGGAAGTGTAAGATGAATCACTAAAATGATCAAAATAAATAAAAACTAAAGCTTACTAAAACTAAAAAAAAAAACTTAAATAGCAATATATATATTTAAATACATAAGTACACAATGAAATGAATAAGAAATTAAACTAAAATTAACATAAAAATAAATGCTAACTCAAAAAATTATTAAAACTATAATAACACTGGTATCAGAACAGAATCATCATACTAAATAAAATAATACATTAAAATATAATAAAGAACATATAGGCTATATGTCACATATAACATTAAATACAACCCGAATTCCGGAAAAGTTGGGACGTTTTTTTAAATTTGAATAAAATGAAAACTATAAGACTTTCAAATCACATGAGCCAATATTTTATTCACAATAGAACATAGAACATAACAAATGTTTAAACAAAGAAATTTTACACTTTTATCCACTAAATGAGCTCATTTCAAATTTGATGCCTGCTACAGGTCTCAAAATAGTTGGGACGGGGGCAACAAATGGTTGAAAAAGCAAGAAATTTAGAAAGGATTCAGGTGGGAGAACATCTAGCAACTAATTAAGTTCATTGATATCAGGTCTGTAACATGATTAGCTATAAAAGGGATGTCTAATGCCGAGTTCAGACTGCACGATTTTAGCCACGATTTTGGCTCGCCGACAGGTTTTGAGAAATCGCCGACAAATGCCCGAAATCACAGGCAAATCGGTGCTCGTTCACGCGAGTGACAATCACGCAGTGTGAATGAGCAAAGACGTGATCTGAGAGATTCGCCGACGAGTCGCCGACGCTTGTGAGATATTTGGCATGCTAAATATCTGGACCTGTCGGCGATTCAAAATCCTGCTGTGTGAAAAGTGTTCTGACTGAAAACTACATCGGCGATTACCGACAGCCAATGAGAGAGCAAGATACAGAGCAGCAGGGAGTTCGGGGAGGAGTTATAGATCACATATCAACATGGCATTGTTTCAGAAAAAGGCTTCTTCTATTTGGACCCAAGAAATGGAAGAAAAAATAGTAGAAATTTGGCAGGAGCACCCGTGTCTGTTTGACGTTTCATCTGAGCTGTACCACAGACCGGGTCGAAAAAGAAAAAGTCTCACGTGAGAACTCCTGTCTTGCACGTGTGATGTCGCGTTGTTTCCTTGTCACATCTCGCGTGTGTTTGTTGTGAAATGTATGTAGTTTGCGCGCAGCGTGCTAGACAGAGTTGTCGGCGATTCTTCCTATATTGTAAAGTCATGCAGTGTGAAACCTTCTGTCGCCGATCCATCGTGCAGTGTGAACACAGCAGCGACTGAATGCTGGCCAAGATAGTCATGCAGTGTGAAAAGAACAGCGACCCGACTACTTTAAAAATCGTGCAGTCTGAACTCGTCATTAGAGAGGTAGAGTCTCTCAGAAGTAAAGATGGGCAGAGGCTCTCCAATCTGTGAAAGAGTGCGTAAAAAGATTGTGGAACACTTTAAAAACAATGTTCCTCAACGTCAAATTGCAAAGGCTTTGCAAATCTCATCATCTACAGTGCACAACATCATCAAAAGATTCAGAGAAACTGGAGAAATCTCTGTGCGTAAGGGACAAGGACAAAGACCTTTATTGGATGCCCGTGGTCTTCGGGCCCTCAGACGACACTGCATCACTCATCGGCATGATTGTGTGAATGACATTACTATATGGGCCCAGGAACATTTCCAGAAACCACTGTCGGTAAACACAAACCGCCGTGCCATCTCCAGATGCCAACTAAAGCTCTATCATGCAAAAAGGAAGCCATATGTGAACATGGTCCAGAAGCGCCGTCGTGTCCTGTGGGCCAAGGCTCATTTAAAATGAACTATTTCAAAGTGGAAAAGTATTCTATGGTCCGACGAGTCCAAATTTGACATTCTTGTTGGAAATCACGGACGCCGTGTCCTCCGGGCAAAAGAAGAGGGAGACCTTCCATCGTGTTATCAGCGTTCAGTTCAAAAGCCAGCATCTCTGATGGTATGGGGGTGCATAAGTGCATACGGTATGGGCAGCTTGCATGTTTTGGAAGGCACTATGAATGCTGAAAGCTATATAAAGGTTTTAGAGCAACATATGCTCCCCTCCAGACGACGTCTATTTCAGGGAAGGCCTTGTGTATTTCAGCAGGACAATGCAAAACCACATACTGCAGCTATTACAACTGCATGGCTACATCGTAGAAGAGTCCGGGTTCTGAATTGGCCTGCCTGCAGTCCAGATCTTTCACCTATAGAGAACATTTGGCGCATCATTAAACGAAAAATGCGTCAAAGACGACCACGAACACTTCAGCAGCTGGAATCCTATACAAGGCAAGATTGGGACCAAATTCCAACACCAAAACTCCAGACACTCATAAACTCGATGCCCAGACGTCTTCAAACTGTTTTGAAAAGAAGAGGAGATGTTACACCATGGTAAACGTGCCCCCGTCCCAACTTTTTTGAGACCTGTAGCAGGCATCAAATTTGAAATGAGCTCATTTATTGGATAAAAGTGTAAAATTTCTCAGTTTAAACATTTGTTATGTTATGTTCTATTGTGAATAAAATATCGGCTCATGTGATTTGAAAGTCTTATAGTTTTCATTTTATTCAAATTTAAAAAACGTCCCAACTTTTCCGGAATTCGGGTTGTAATATATATTATTAAAATTTGTAAGCGTCAGATATATTGACTGTGGAATAAAGATTTGTTCTTTTTGATTTGTTTGGGATGGAGGAAGTGCAGAAGTGGGCGGTGTCACTGAGGCAGTGCCTCATAAATCAGTCATGGCATCTGAGGCCCGCAACCTCAGCTAGCCAGACCCAACTGCTGAAAAATGCACTTTTATTTTCTAAAGCTTTTAAAATCATGAAGCAAGTTCCTTAACTCGTCGTTTTAATGGCATGTCTGATCAAAGTCCTCATTGTGAACTGTCTCTCCCTTACAGTGAAAGCAAGCGCAGGGCTGATTCGCTTTGATGGATTATAGTCATTTTAATAATGGAGCTAAATTTGGAGTTGGATAATGTCAACATGAGTCCCACCCGTACAGTACAGTATTGTGGCCTCCACGACAAAATAACACGATTATCTGTCCCTCATGTCACTTTCTATTCTAGCTGTTACTGATGTTTTACTAAAAAAAGTCCAGACTTTGAAGGTGAAGTGCATTTTTGCGCCACTTGCAACTGTTTTCAAACGGGTTTCGCAAACACTCGCCCATCTTATGGCCCTTTCACACTGAGCGCTTTTACACTTTTGTAAGCTCAGGTAAGCTCAAATCTAATTGGACGGACCGTTATCGCGTCATACATCACGCTCAGGTGAAAAAGCCCTTTAAGGTGCTGTTACATTGACCTTTACATTTTAACCCTTAAATGCATGAATGTTTCACCAATCATTATTACATACTCGGGTCTTTAGCGACCCGGATCTATATCTAACACGGATGGATCTCTTACCTGTCGTAATAATATAATATTAGAGTAACAATTATTGAAGTATAAAATAATGCATATTTTGTTACCTTCTGGTAGCTTGAAAGGGTTTCGTTTGATCAGATGTTTTCATTACTGTCATCGTCAGAGCTCATTTCCCAGTACATTCAGCATCTGGCTCATATTCGCAATCTCAACCATATTCTCAAAACTATCATTTTCAACATTTTCAAAATCAATATTTTATTCATGCGATTTTGCTCAAGAGCGAAAGTTTTCCCGACACAGATTTCGCAAAAAAGATCGACCAACAGAAGGTGATTGGTTTGAAAGTAAATTATGCGTGAGCTGTGCTACATACTTTGCTACACTTTTGGCAGTAGACAGACCTTTCCCCCGAAATTCCTGATCAAGATACCTATTGTAATTACTGCGGAACAACGGTAACATGACCGTACCTTTATTTTTCGCTTGTACTGTAAGTCTCTCGGACTTATACTGACACCAAGTGGAGTTGAGGGGGCATCACTCAAAACTGGAGTCATTATCTCATCTATTTTTTAATCTATGATTCGTTTATTTATCTGTAAAACTTTAATGAAGAACAGATTACTTTTTTAAATCATTTTCAATGAACATTGCCCCCTATTACATTGTGACTAACTACATTTAGTATGATTGACTACAATTATTTCACTAACTAGATCTGTTTTCCATAAACATGAGACAATATGCCAAGCACATTGGCCCAGAGAAGAATATGAGATGACGGAGAGTGACGAGAGCAGAAGAATCACGGAAAGCAGGGAATCGCCAGGGAAACAGAGGTGACAGGGACTGTGAGAGAGGGAAAGGCTGTTTCTGCCTTGTTGCTCCAGAGATTCATTGCTCTCCTCATCAATCATGGAGGGCTGATGAAATTGTTCCTGCCCAGAGAGAGCCTCATGGCTCTCATGTGCAGAGTTGGCATAAATCCTGCTGGCAGGGAATAGAAGTGGATTATATTGTGCAAATTAATTGTTGTTTGAATTTGCCACTTTTTCTTCCTGCCCGCGGAGGGCTTGGAACATGAGCAGCGTATTGTCTTTTTCTCATAGCTGCTTTTTTTTTTTTTTTTTTTTTTTTTTTTGCTGGCACATCTCCTAGATTCTTAGCTTTTTAAGGGAACCATGTCAAGAATTTCAATTTGAAAGGGGAAAAGGTTGAGGATCAGCCTCGGAGAGCATTTTCTGGATCTAAGTATTCCAAGCAGAAGGTCAAAAATGGGCAGATCTTTATTATTTCAGCCAGAAAACCATAAATTCCCATAAACACATAAATATCCACACCTTCACTGAAGAACAAACAAAAGAGCACCGCCTTCACCTGCAGATCAGTCATTAATCTGTTCCGTTTATTTTTAGACCACTTCCCCTTTGTTTGATCGGGCCGGAGCTGTAGACAAGCATAGGGATGTCTCTCTCTCATTAGTGTTTAACACAGGACTCTTGCCATCAAGGTCAACAGGACCCCTGTGCCTGTTGAGGAGGGCCTTGCCAAAACTAATGAGAGGACCACCGGTCGCAGAGAACAACTTCTTTATTTTCCTGCTCTGGTTCAGACATTCACTGTCCTTTGCCTGACCAAAAGGTGATACATATTTTTGCATTTGTTTGCTTGCAATTAGTTATATAATAAGTTAGTGCTGCATGGATCTAGGTATGATCTTCAATAGATAGATTATTCATTTTAAATGGTATTGATTTTATCTAGCCTATTTACCCTACTTTTGAAATTTATTGCGAGACATTTGCAAAATTACACAAATCGGGGTTTTGTGTCTTGGAGACGGAAATTTTGGAGAGACATGGGTCCTGTAAAATTAATATAAAATAAAACTCATAGCTCATATGTTATTTAGTTTGACCTTCTGAGTCTGACAATCATCCTTTTATGAAGGTTAAGCAAGCATGCACCTAAATGACAATTTGTTGTAAAAAGAAAAATGTGCCTCTTATAAAAAAAAAAATCCTCTGCATAATTATGCTTCTGTATGCTTTCCTTTGTAGGTAGATCGATGTTTCAATGGTAAATCAGCAACAACCAAAAAAATGTATTCACCATTTCAACGTGTTGAGTAACTGTAATGTGCTGAATGCTACTGAAACTCACGAGCAGTGCAATACTGCCCTCTAGAGGATTTCTAAAAAGTCATTTCAAAGTATTGGCCAGATGATCCTGTTGTTATTGTCAAATCTTTAATTTCCTTTCTAAATCCAGTAGGCGGGTCAGCAGTTCGTCTTAGGGGGGAAAAAAGCTTACATGGCCTAAAGGAATATGATACTTTTAGGGCTCCTTATTTGAACTTATGCTGAAGATGCTTGGGAATTAAAGAAAACCAGAGTATGAACATAATAAATTCCAGTCATGCAGACATGGACAATGCACGCCAAACGCTCATCAAAGCGTCCGCAGTTGTTGAACACAATTAAATGTTCGATTAGTGAACAAATCGTTATTTTGATTCGGGCGTGTTTAGCGAATCACTTCACAAATTTGGGTCTGACTGAATTGCTCTGTCTAAACGAATCTAAAGTCAACAGGTGTGTTCGACTTGAAGCAGCGCTGCCGGTTAGAAATTTTGTCCGACTTGAGACAGCCCCAACGCCACGTGACTGTGACGTATGCCATCAAAGTACCGCGAGAGCGATTCGAGAGCAGCCGGCTGGTTCAGTCTGCCCAGCTTCTCAAGAGACACTTCTCAAGAGACACTTGCTCTGATGAGACATAACTGGTCCACCATTGGCCGAATTTACCGCATGACACCAATCACGTGTGTTTCATGTTCTCACACCTTCATCACAAATCTGTTTTTTTCTAACAGTAAAAGCTCTTCTTATGTAGTTGCGATGTTATATTGTGTCATGTTTTTTTTAAATAAAATGGATAGAAAAAACGTAGACCCTACTTCATTGATAGGATTATGTTGAACTTTATTATTGTACAAACAGACGCTGTATTAAGCAGTATAGGCTACATTAGAACACACTATAGTTGTGTTTGACTTAAAGCGGCACTGCGCAGACCGATCTGTGTATGACATCAAAAAACCGTGAGAGCATTTAGAGAGCAGACAGCAGTACTTTGATGTCATACACCAATCGGTGGAACACAACTACTTTTACGGAAAAGAATCACTCGAACCGAGCTGTTCAAAAGAACCGCTTCCGGAAATTACTCGGGCAGCCGGGCTGTGTCCGAAATCGCCCCATACCCTTAAAGGTGCTCTAAGCGATGTTGGGTGACGTCACTTCTTGTTGACGTTCGAAGTATTGTCAAACAAAACGGAGGCTAGCTAGACCCTCCCTCCTCCTCATCCGCGCACTAACCCCCCAAACCCTTCTTGTCGGTTATTGGCTGGAACACAGTTTGTTATGTTTCGTGGTGCGGGTTGGCCCAGTTTGTTTTTGTTGCCGTTTGTGGAGCCTGGGATCCATCCATTTTCCGAACCGCTGGTCCAATGTGGCTACAGCATAATATCATAAATCCCTTTTTAATATATTATTATTAAATTGTTTAATTAAGGTTTATACATGCTAGTTTCCATGACAGAGATCAAGATAAATCTTTGAATTTCTACTATTGGAGCTGCCAGTTTGCCAACTATCAAATGATTATTAAACGGCAAGCACAAACTATGCAAAAGCGGCAGCCCTTCCGGCACACTCAGTGTCCGAATTCACTCACTCGTTTTTATTTACTTCTTCAAGTGGGCGAAATTAGTGGAGTATTGTAGGGAATAGTGAGGGTGATGGGGCGATTTCGAACCCAGCTGAGCCAACTACTTTGACGGAAATAAATAATTACTCGAACCGAGCTGTTCAAAAGAACCGATTCCGGAAATGACTCGGACTCACAGCACACTTGTTGCATGTGTGAAACAGTTACAGAAAACTCCTCCCATGGCCCGCCCACGAGCGGCGCTTCACAGCGGAGCATCTTTCATTCTTGACTCACACGATGAATACTAAGTTGACAAACGGGCTTCTTAACCCTTAAGAAGTTTTACCTTTATGTGTAGCCTATGGGTTTTTACAGAGCGTTCGTTCGTCACAGTTGCATTGAGAGTACAAATTTGTGAAAACTGTCGCGGAAATTACAATGTGGCCAAACTAACATTCAGTTAGGACTGAGAAGAACAAGCGGGTAAGTGCAACATTTACGCATAGCGTCTTGAGGTCCTGTATAGATTACCCCAGAGGATACATGTATAGAGAAGATTAACTAAACGTGTAGAACTTAATGCCAGTTGAACTACTTATTTCTTACGTTGTAATTATGTGAGTTAATGTCATTAATGAATGTTATTAAAAAAGTCTTACAGGGTAAAGCTCACCTTTTATGGGATTCTTGGGATGTAGATGATTTCTCAACATAGGTTCCTTCATTGGCTGTGCCTCAAAAACTAGTGCGCTACAACATTTTCGGGCATTCATTTATAGGCAAATTCGGAGAAAGCATTTTTTCATTTTACTTAAAATGACAGTTCACACAAAACTAATATAATTTTTTTTTATATTCCGTGGAACAGAAAATGTGATATTTTGAAAAATGCCTCATTGTCAATACAGTGAAAGTCAATGGGGTCCAATTATGTTTTGGACAAAATAAATCTTCAAAATAACTTATTTTATGTTCCACAGAAGAAAGAAAACCACACAGGTTTGGAACTTCTCAAGGTTGAGTACATGATGACAGAATTATCATTTTTGCGTGAATTGTTCCTTTAAATGATTTTCATAACCCAAACAATGCTTTCATTAAAAGTTTCCGGGCTGACCAAAATTAAAACTAAACTAGTCAAAGTTGTGATGTGGACTTCAGCTGCTTTTATAGAATTAGAATGATTATTTAAACATTATAGTTATCCTCCGTAGTGTAAATGGGCCTTCAAAAAGTTGAGGCTGACTTTGAGAGTCCGCTTAATGTACTTAAGCCGGGTCAGCAGTTGGACGCGGATGATAAATGAGGCTGTTTACTCTCTTCTGGTCATGCTTTGAGATGCTGCTGCCTTAATTGCATTACCTAACTGCCCTGAGTATTTGCTCATGTCTGTTATTACAAGTTCACCAGTCAACCATCAAACCAGACAATCCAAGCCCTAATTCACCAAAACACTTGGTGAATAAAGTAATAAGCCAGAGCTAAAATAATGAGATTATTCTTAAGGAGCGTGATGTCTTGGTTAGTGTGATTTATAACCAGAGGTGCCCCATAAGCTTAATTCAATGCGAATTATGTATGCGAGTGCAGAGAATGAATCAACGGCAGTGGGAGTCTGCAGCATGGCTTGCTTTTGGCCTCATAATTAGCAGATGGTGAGTATGGATGCATAAAATTTTCATTCATAATGTTAGACTGTGAATGAGCTCACTTTCTTGCAGCAAGTGGCATGATGGAACAGATTCGGTGTGCCATCTGATATGACATCATTGCCATCTTCTTGCTGGGTGGATAAAGTACCAATTTAACTCATCATAGGCTTTACAAAGACAGCCTATAATTGGAGCCATTGTTTGCCTTCTCGTGGCACCATAGTTGCCATTGCTGCACTGATTTTGTCAGTGTGGGAACCGACCTAACCTATTATTAGGCAGTTGGGATAAATATGTAAGTTTACAGTTGCTATCTGGTATCAGATGTGTGTGGGTTCGAGTTGTGATGCCATCAAGGGTGAGTATGTGAGCAAGACAGCTTGAGTCACAATTCTGGAAAGCATGCATGCATAGGAAACCAAGAGGAGAGGTGTTTGAACGTGTCAGCATCTGATACAGGCATCTGGTTAACTGCATCCTAACAGATTTTTTTTTTTTTTTTTGCGATTATCAGAAACCTCTGCAGCCATAAGTTCACAAGGAAGTCTCATGTCAGGCTTCGCATCGAAGGAAGTGTGCTTGTTTGTATGGTAGATGTTCTGTGTGGCTTTCACTATGACACAGGCATCGATATAAATGAGTCACCGCAGATGAACCGTGTAAACAACTGCACTTTGCGGTGGTTTTGTGTTTTTTTTATTTTGCGTCACCCTTTTGGTGTACCTTGTGGGAGTTTTTGCCTCTAACGTGACTTTCTGTATCTCACATTTGTTCTAGCACGTGCCTGTCCTCGTCGCACCTGAAGCATGGGGTCCTTCCGAAAGCCCAGGCCACGTTTCATGAGCTCGCCTGTGCTGTCAGACCTTGCCCGCTTTCATGCCAGCTCGCCAACATTACAGCTGTCCAACGCTAGTGTTTGGAACAGGTGGGTGGTTCTCTTTCTCAAGGACGAAAAAGAGAAAAGGCATTGTTTCATTAATTGCCACGAGATTTGAGGATATTTTTATTCCGTTTTAATTGGCACAATAGAGATTTTTTACAAAGAAAGTTCATTAAAAAATCTGGTAATTTTGGGGAGTCACACCACATGACCTTTATATCTAAAATGAAGTTTATATCTAATGACTCTAAAAATGTCATGTATTGTAACCATCAAGTAAAAACGAATGACATATTTTCCTTACGCCTTGAATACATGTGGATGTACACATCTTAATTATTATTTTCAAAAAGTTTTTAAATACAATATGTATAATAAGTAAAAAAGGTTTATTTTTTTGCAAATATAATGAATTACTATTTCAAGATATTATTTAGTTTTTAGGGAGTGGCACCACATGACATTTTGCAACTGAACTAACCTTATTTTTCATAAAACATGGCAAGTTCTTAGAAATGTATTGTTTTTTTTATTTTGGTTTCAAACGGGTCTGAAAAACTTTTACACCATTTTCAAGAAAAGTTTATATCCAACTGACTCTAAATATGTCATGTAGTGTAAACATCAAGTAAAAACTAACCTTATATTGTTATAAAATGGTCACAATTTAGATTAGGGTCCAATTCTCACCATTAACAAACTATTAACTAAACTTTTGCCTCAATAAACTCCTAATTACTGCTTATTAATAGTTAGTTGGTAGTTGTTAAGTTTAGGTATTGGGTAAGGGATGTAGAATATGGCCATGCAGAATAAGGCATTAATACGTGCTTTATAAGTAGTAATAAACAGCCAATATCCTACTAATATGCATGCTAATAAGCAACTAGTTAATAGTGAGAATTGGACCCTAAACTAAAGTGTTACCCATAAAACTACTATGGTAACTAACTACTCACTATCTGATATTTTAAAAGACTTACTGATCTTGACACACAGTAATAAGCGTCTGCAGGAGTCCTCTCAATGACATCATGTCCTGTATAATTTTTTTTTGTAGTTTTACCACATGCCTTGGATTTGGCAGACAAAAGTCTTTCGAATATTAATAAAGTGTACCAATTTTGTTAAAATATTTTTTTCTAAGAAATAATAATAAAAGATTATGCTTTTAGAAAGTTTTCTTTCCAATTTTATTATTTTAATGGGAAAGGATTTTTTTCTCGCTTCATTATTATTCATTATTCATTTATAGCTTTCCTGTAGCTCAAACTCTACTGTTTGAGCTACAGCGTTGTACCCTTGCAACGCTAAGGTCATGGGTTCGATTCCCAGGGAAAGCAAGAACTGATGAGAATGTAAAATATGTACCTTGAAATGCAATGTAAGTCGCTTTGGATAAAAGCGTCTGCCAAATGCATAAATGTAAATGTAGATTATAATATCAGGACCGTCGCTGACCACAGTTCCGCCCCCACCCCCCAAAAAATATCAAAATGAGTTTTAATTCAGAAATAAAAAAAAACATCCTCATATATAGAAGTCAATGTAGAAATGCATGAATACTTTTTGTCTTTTTTATTTATTTATTTTTTATCATTGACCCAAATAATGACAGAATTTTCATTTTTGGATGCACTGTCCCTTTAAATTGATAAATTTTTAATTAGTTTTCAGGAAGCCACGAACTTTGCATTAAAAGGGGCGATGTTTACAGTACCGCAGACTCGAAATTGGAACCTTGCTTTGTAACTTATGACTTCACACTTAGCTTGCCATATTTAGTCTTCGGGAAAAACCCTTTAGAGACGGTAAGTTTTTTGCAGCAGCCTTTGCCTTTACCACTTCCTAATGGAAACGAGACCTCTGCTGCCCCTCTCTCAGGAAGTGTAGAGCAGGATGTTAGTCAAATCTGTGGTCGGTTGGCAGTGAAAGTTTGCTGGCAAGCAGACAAAAAATGCTGACCATAGATATGAACAACAGAGACAATTTCCCTGACACAGGTGACATTTCTTGATTCTGACATATTTTTACAAAGTGAAAGTCTTGCATATAAAGGCATGTTTTGCATGGAATTTGCTTGGCTTGCAAATCAGCGGTCAGGCCTATTTGAATTATTTCCTGAGTCATTTCTGTTTTGCAGTGTTCAAACGGCTGTAATTAAAGTCTTCCAAGGTGGGGGGCTGCAGACCAATGAGCTTTACACCCTGAATGAAAGCATACGGTAAGACATCAATACAGAGAAAACCAGCCATGTTCTCAATTCACTTTCAGGGCTGACAACTTCTGAGTTCAGGGTGGGAGGGGGTGTTTTTGTTTTTGTTTTTTGCAAGAAGAATTGTGATTGTCAAAACATTTGATAACTGAACAGAATTTCATTAGGTTTACTGACAACATGTTGCAATGTTTACATGGTACAATGACTAGTACTGTGTTTTTATTAGGGGTGGGTTTTGACACAAATTGAATGATTCGATTCGGTTTTGATTCATAAGCTTGCAATTCGAGTCCAATCTCGATTCAATTCGATTCATTTGAATGTGGTAAAGTACATATTAATATCTCTCTCTCAGCTGCTGTAAACTTACGGTAACCCTGTCAGTTGGTACATGATTATTAAAGGTAAAATGAATATACAATCATTGATTAAAAATATTAAATTTTTATACTATTGAATAAGGCACTTTTTATAATAATGTAAAAGTATAATGAATGTGTAATATAGTGCCTATTTTGTACGGTGGCCGAGAGAGCTCAACGCGCTGCAACTGAAGAAAACACATGCAAATAAAATAAAACGCATGCAAATAGAAAAAAACGCGTGCAAAAAAAAAACCACCCACAAATTAAGAAAACATCTTCATCAGTTTTACAACACACGTGTGCTCCAAATACTCACAACACCACCAAATACAGAAACGCGCTGCAAATAACACAGACCACAACGGAAATGTTTCCAGGGGAACCAAATAAGTGACGAACCCAAGAGGTCCTCACTGCAGCCTGTAGCACGATGACGTAGCTGGATGGTCCAATACGTAGTGGATGGAGGTGTGTTTTGGTGACGTCATAGACGCATGCGCACTAGTCAAGTCAAGTCAACTTATAGCGCTTTTAACAATGTAGATTGTTTCAAAGCAGAGATAAACATATAATTTAAGGTAAATGAGATTGTTTTGGCTTTAATAATGTTTAAGAACCTGTGATAAACGCTGATGGCGTTCATATGCGCATTAAGAATTGATTCTAGTTAGAGTAGGTGTAGAGAGAGTAGAGAGTTGGTGAACGATCGCACGTGATCTTCCAAGAAGAATAAAGTTAAATATAAATGGTCACTTGAGGATGGAAGCGCTTTTCCGCCACCGAATAAAACATTTAAAAATAAATAATTGCGACATTTTCCTCACAATTGCGAGTTTATTTAACGCAGTTCTGACTTTATATCTCACAATTCTGAGAAATAAAGTCAGTATGCAAGATGTAAGTCTCAATTGCATGTTATAAAGTCAGAATTGCGTGCTATAAAGTCAGAATTCTGACTTTCTTTCTTGCAATTCTGAATTTATAATAGGCCTACATAATTGGGAGTTTAAGTCTCCCAATTCTGACATTTTTTCTCATAATTGTGACATATAAACTCGCAATTGCGAATTATAAATTCTAAGGGAAAAAATGACTTATTTTTCTAACCTCAGAATAGTTTAATATCTCACAATTCTGACTTTAGGCTATAACACGCAATTGCGACTTATCATGCAATTCTGACTTTATATCTCCCAATTGGTATTATAAAGTCGAAATTCTGACTTATTTCTCGCAATTCTGAATTTATAACACATAATTAAGATTTTATATCTCCCAATTCTGATATATTTTCTTAGAATTGTGAGATATAAACTCACAATTGCGAGTTATAAAGTCAAATTTTACCTCAGAATAGTTCTCTCACAATTCTGACTTTATAACACAATTGCGACTTTATATCATGCAATTCTGACTTTAGCCTATATCTCCAATTTGCGTATTATAAAGCCAGAATTTCAAGTAGCCTCGCAATTGCGAGTTTATATCTCATAATTCTGACTTAATAACACGCAATTGCGACTTTATATCACGCAATTCTGACTTTATATCACGCAATTCTGACTTTATATCACGCAATTCTGACTTTATAACTCGCAATTGCGACTTCAATTCTGAGATAAAAAGTCAGAATAGTGAGATAAAAAGTTACCTTTTTTATTTCTCACTCTGTGGCGAAAACTTATAGCCTACCATATGTATTGCAGACACTGAACAGCAAATTAAGAGGAACCGTAGGCTACAGATCACTGTGGAAAAATGAGTAGGCTATATCCATTAAAGAAGGAACTCTTACCAGGCAAAATATCAAACACTTTTTTTTTTTTTACATCTGACAAGATTTATTTTCTTGATGCTGTTATTATTTTTGCATTTTCCCTTGAACGTGTACTGGTATTTTAAAATGTTTACAGACTGTATTGTATTGTACCTTTACAATTACAAAGACAATTAGGCTACTTGATTCATTTTTGCTTCCACTCAACAGCAAATGTGACCTGAATAAAATAAAATGGCTTTAAAAAAAAAAAAAAGTTCTATATACACACATAAAAAAAAAAAAAAAAAATTGAGGTGCTGAGGGCATGCTATTAATCTATCAAATTTAGGTTTAAAATCATGTGATTTAAAATGTTGTAAAATTAACTATTTTGCATAGCCTATGTGTGAAACTCGGATAAGCATCCCATTTATGTAAATAATTACTTATGACATACAACTTGTATACAATGTACACAATGTATTAACAATATGTTCAATGTCATCAGAATACAAATGAGAAAAGAACAATGAGCTGGAAAATAAAATAAATAAATAAAAAAGATAAAGAAGAAAAACATAAGATATTTATCTATACATCAGTTACACTGTACAAATTGTTTCATGTCATTACATTTTCATAAAGAAAAGTTTCGTAAGAAATGTTAGGTAATGCAGGGTCCAAAATTTTAAAGTTGAGACACACAGATATATAACGCATATTTTAAAAGCTTTTTTGTAAAATAAAAATAACAATGTATTTGCATCTGTTATGTTAACAGCATTATATTTCTGTCGTAAGACCAGCTGATGGACACCGTGCTGCGTTGTCATGGGAACATCCCAGGTGAAAATAATGAGGAATTACGTTGTCTTTCGTTGCTCCCTTAATCAAGTGCGTTCCACACGGCTGCCTAACTGCACACTAGAGCCCTGCTCCCTCCACAGTCCCACTTTAAAGTCCCACTCCGATCATATTTTGAGCTTTTTTTAAACATTCCCAGTGGTTTTTAAATTATGATTATGCCATTTTTAGCCAAAATCACAAAACCTGTGCCGTATTCTGGGACTTCTGGGAGCTCATTAGCAATTCGCCTCTGCGTTGTGGGCGGAGCCGTTGGCACGGAGACGACCCTCCCCCTGCCCGTTGCTGAGAGCTCTGTCTCTCCCGCTAGCTTACATCCCAAATACCGGTGGGGCAACAGTATTATATACACGTTAATTATTATTATCTGAAGTTCATCAAAGTTATCACTGATCACCGATCATTATTTCACTGCAAGACGTCGCATGTGGAGACGCCCAGTGGAGTTACTACGTCACAACTCCAGTCTATTTTAGCCGGCATTTTAGCGTCTGCTACTGATTCACAGCCATTTGAATGTAGAAATACTCAGAAATACAACTTTGAGCTGATTTTTCTCAAGATATGTCCTCTAACATCAGAAAAATGCCACAAGAACATGTTAACACCTAGAAAAACATTATTTTCATCGGAGTGGGTCTTTAAGGGCTCTGCCGTCTGCCCTTTGAAGGGAGTAGGGCATAGGGAAGCTCACGAGCAATAAGCATGTCCCAGCCGGGTTCGTCACTTATTTGGTTCCCCTGGAAACATTTCCGTTGTGGTCTGTGTTATTTGCAGTGCGTTTCTGTATTTGGAGCACACGTGTGTTGTGAAACTGATGTTTTTTTTTAATTTGCAGGTGTTTTTTTTTCTATTTGCAAGCGTGTTTTTCTATTTGCATGTGTTTGCTTCAGTTGCAGCGCGTTGAGCTCTCTCGGCCACCGTCATTTTGTGCATAATACTCCTCTCTAGAGTTCATTTTTCTGAGGTAAATGTAACGTTACAAGCTGTTTTATTGGCTTTTTTCCGCGGTTGAAACGCTGAGCGATTACATTAGTCATGATGATACGTTTCTGTAAGTTGTACTGTATTTTACAACACCTTCAGATGTTCATTCATGTTTATTTTATGCTGTAACTAGTAGTAAAGCGGAAGAGATGATCGGCTCACGTGTCGGCTCTATCGATATGCATTATTTGAATTTCGTAATAAAATTTGCAGAATTTGAAAGCTGAGACTTAGTTTCATATCAAATCATATTCATACATTCGTTTTCTATTCTTTGATCTGCAATGTTTTTTCACTGTGTGAAAAAATAGACGTGTGGCATGAGAGTGTGAGAATGGTGTCAATTTTGTGAGTCTTACACGGAGTGTGAGAGTTGGCAGCCCTGTTTCTGATCTCTAATCAAGTCATGATCTGACTTTTTTGAATTGAGCAAGTAGGCAATGACCTAGAATAAACTAGAAACCACATAGAAACACGCTAAAAACAACAATCAACATTTAGCAACCACCCACAACACCCTAGCATTGTGCTGTTGAGTTTTGTACAGGCAGCATCACTCACATTTTCTTCAGAAAATGTAAAAATGTACTTTAAATTATAAGGGCTCGTCTAAGCTATTACACTTTTTTAATAGGTGGCTTTTGAGGACCGAGTTGGGATCATTTATCACAGAGTACTTTCAGGTAAAATGTATTTCAGTCTTAAAGACATTATGAAGTGAGTTTCAAAAGTTACCGTAAAAATTGAAGTTACGGTGAGGCACTTACAATGAAAGTGAGCGGGCCAATTTTTGTAGCATTTAAAATCACAAATGTGTGTGTGTGTGAATATATTTTTTACAGCTATTCTTAATATTAATTAACAAAATTGTTCATGTAAGTTCACTAATTTTAACAGATACAACTTATATTATTAAATATATTATTAAATGCTGAAATAAACATTAACTATGAATAATAAATGCTGTAGAAGTATTGTTCATTGGTCATAGTCCTGTTAATTAATGTAGTTTACTAATGTTGACAAATAAAACTTTATTGTAAAGAGTTATCCACCATTTTTACAGTTGTTTTAGGGGTTACGGCTGTTAGTAAGCATTTTTTTAGACTACACTTTTTTAATTGTTTATTTCTTATGGCTGTCCTATTGATATGATGCGTATTCTAATGCTTACAAATTGGCTCCGTTTACTTCCTTTGTAAGTGCCTCACTATAAGAAAAATCGAATGTTCTTATCAACATTATACCACAAATGCTGTCAATTGAGCTTAACTCGTAATCAATCCAGAATATTGCTTTAAAGTACTTGCATCACTCATATTATCCAGGATCAACTCTTGAATAAGGGTCTGACGGATATTTTGGAGAAGATTCAGCTTCATAACGGTGAGTGCCGAACCAGATTTTCTTACTCATTTCATGGCCAGCGTGCGCTTTAATAAGGTTTTATACAGACGTGTGTAATTCAATGACTCCCTGCATTCTTCTCTCCTTTCTCATGGCCAGATGAAAATCGGCTCCAAGCGCTGTCTGAGATGTGGGTGAGGTTTTTCACAGAGATCCTGCCAACTCTTCAAGCTATTTTCTACCCCGTGCAGGTATTAAAATGATCTCACCTACCATTCAAAGTAGTAGGTCAGTGTCAAGTTACCGACTCTATGGTGACTGGTGTTTTTTGGCTGTGTGTGTGTGTGTAGGGTCAGGAGTTGACTGTGAGGCAAATGGCTCTGCTAGGCTTCAGGAACATGGTTCTGTTGAAGCTTCCTCTGGAGAACATGTTTCAGGGCTCCTCATACCCTCCTCCAATCACACAGATGCTGCTGATCCTGCAGGTGAGGTCTCACTATAGCTTATTTCATTTGTACACTTTAAGGACAAATTTTGCCGTCCAATGATACTCCCAGCAGACTGCTATGGATACTTTTACCAGAGTCAAATGCTTTAGTAGGAAATGCTTCTTAGCTAACTTTTAGTTATAATGGTGTCGACGTGTATTGTTCCCAGGTGTAAGAATTCAAAGAGTAAACGTTTAGCAGGAGTGAGTTACGTTCGGTTTCCAGAGAAGGATCCAGCTAAAGGCTAAAGGCTGCTAAAGAGTTGTATATACGGAGAGAACACTACAATGGAAAAACTGAAAATCCTCTGTTTGTAGTCAACATTTGCAAACTGGATGACCACGAACACAGTGTTTTATGCCAAACAGATGGGAAAAACCGAAAGAACTGAAACGTGTTGCACGGACAACAAGTTAAACATTGTTCATTTACATATATTACTGATATTGTTACAATGCAAAGCGGGTTGAAAATCTGTGACACTTTTAATAATGTCCAAGTTTTTTGAAGCATCATGAACATTTCCACCACATCTCAAATTTTGTGACGGAAATTACATTTTGAACATTTTTAAGCAGACTTTTCTGTCCTGCTAAGGCTAGTTTTATAGCTAATTTAAATAATATTTTCACACGTTTGGCATAATTTGACAATTACAGCTTGATGCACAATAAAAATAATCTGATATCAAAATATATTTACCTTAATTCTTCTTTAAGTGCATCCATTTCGCCTATTCTATGACGCTTTGTAGTATAAATAGTGTGAGTAGTTTGTTCACACTGAAAATTTCAAAAAGTACACTTTAAATAATATCCAGATGATGCACTTAATCAACCAAAAAAACTAATTGTGGAATGACCCTTCGTGCACTCAACTGTCGGAGCTTTAATTACATAGCCGAGGGGGAGGGGCTATCAGACTGATGTTGAATGACAAAATAACCTTATGAAATTCATACACTACAGATAAGTACATACTGTATTGTATAAGTGTATAGGGCGTCGTTTGGGACACTTTGGGGTTTTTTTCATGCATCATTCCTCTCATATATCATCTTATGTTCTTTACTGACACTGTTGCACAGTAACATTTGGAGAGAAAAAAAGTTCTTGAGATGAAGCGACAAGTGAGAGACAGTTATAATTTGTGTTAAAAAATAGATATAAATACGGTAATGTTCACACCGTAAATATTCAAATTGTTTATGTTTATTATACTCAATATCATCATTCTAAAAAAAATTAATTAAATTTTTATGATTATTTTCATATTTTTAGATTTACAGGCAAGGTAATTTATATATAACAAAAGTAGCGAAAGTAATGATGAAGACATCCGATCCTGAACATTATATCAGGATTGTTAGTAAAAGTATTATAATTTTTTTTTTAAATAAAGCTGAAATAAAGAATAAGATAAAATATAAGTATGAAAACTATAACTGAAATGTTGCCTTGGCAAACTAATTGATATACAATAATTGTAATAATAATATAATAATAATTATAAATAATTCCAGTTGGAGTACTAAACTTACTAAAACTGAAATAAAAAAATCAATTAAAGCTAAATAGAAATATTTAAAAAAAATAGTAGATATAAATAATACTACAATAACACTGCTTTATATGACAAAAAAAGTTGAAATCCATTTGAATTAAAATCAACCACTGTTTATGTCCATAAACGTTATGCAAACCTTTGTTAACACACAGGTGAGCATAAGAGGCAGAGATATGATGATAAATGCGGAACATTGTGAGAATATTCCCTGAGTGGCCGTGTGGGAACATATTCATATCTGCTTTGTGCTGGTGTAATCTCAGACCAGATACCAAGCACCTTGACCCAGCATTCATTTTTAAAATCAGGCTCCTCTATACAAAAGACATTTGTCAGCTTTGTTCCTGGACAAGGCTGAGTACCACAGGGATACAGTGTCATGCTTAAGGGTGTAATGGTGATGCATCATCCGTTCCTGAATTACTCCCACTCGCCAGCTTTCTTGGGATTGAACCCAGATATTTAACTATTCATCTCCCAGCAGTCTTTATTTTGGATTCATATTTTCATTATGTTCAGGGCATTCATGAGCCTAACGGACCTACACGAGAGTATTTCCGGCTGGAGAGACTGGTGGACATGGTTGTTTCTCCTTACCTGAGTAACTACCTCTACACGAGCCCTAGCGATTCCTCTTCAGGTGATCATTCATTTTATGCTTTATCTTCTTTTGCATTGTGGGTCAATGACATGATGCACTTTTTTTTGTCTGACTCTGGATCTATTAATTTATTCAAAAATGCAATTAATATATACAATGAACGGAATACACACTATTGCTATGATGAGCACGTTTTTTAATTTTTAATGTAGTTTTTGAAGAAACACTTAACAATGAGGTCTTATTTGTTAACATTAGTTAATGCATTAACTTGCAGAACTAACTATAAGCAATATATTCTTACAGCATTTATTAACCATTGTTAATATTAATAAAAATGTTCACAGTGCTTTAATGTTAACAGATACAACATTTGATCTTAAAAATGTATTAGTAAAGGTTGAAATTAACATTAACTAAGATTAATAAATGCTGTTTGTCCATGTTAACTAATGTAGTTAACTAATATTAAAACATTTAATTGGAATTAAAATTCATTAAGATTTTTTTAGGGAAAATATGTCAAGGTGGTATAACTGTGTTGATTATAATAATGAAAAAAAAAGCCTTAAGTATTGTTGCTTAGAGGAAAATATTTTCACAAAACTGCTTCACTATTTATTAATATTATAATCATTTTAAAAAGTTTGCCCAGCAGATTAAAGTCATATGGTGTAACCAGCAGAAAAAGGTGTTAAGAGTGTTAAGATCAAGAAGTCTCAAAAATGTAAGATAATTTTATGACAAAGCATTTCATAACAAATGTCACGTGGTGAAACTACCCAAAAACCTCTTAAAAAATATATCTAAAAACGTTCTACTCTCACATGTAATCAATTTTATTTTATTGATAATGGTAGTGTATATTATATTCTCCTGCACGACGCAGGAGAGTATAACACAAGTAATCTTTAAACTCAAAAACTCACGGGACAGGCAGGAGAAACTCAGGGAACAGACTAAACATCCACTAAAGTCAACGAGGCAGGACAAGGAAGGGAGGAGACACAGGACTTATAAACACAGAGCAAACTAAAGAGCTAATGAGAGCATTAAATAGGCAACAGGTGAACAGGATCATTCATCAAACTCACTGGCGAAACTAGGTCAAACTTAGAATAACAGGAACAAACACTGAACAGAGCATAATCCTGACATAATGACACCGCATGACATTTTTATCATTAAATATAAAAAGTCATTAAATATAAACGTTGTTTTTTTTTTTTAACCCATATAAACACTAACAAAAGCAAAAAGTGCATTAGTAAAACTAGATTTCTTTTTTACGTCATTGACCCTAGTCTAATTTCTGCATGTTGAAGTCAGCGTTGAATCTAACCACTGTCATTATGGCTTCCCCCGCAGAGGATCATCTGGAAGGCTTGAGACTGGTTAACACCCCACACCCCGCTCAACCCGAGATTATGGTGACACACTTTGCCCACGAGTCCTTCCTGGCACCTCTAATCGAACACGAAGGTGAAGCCTATTTGGAAAGGACCGGCGGCGTCCGACGCCACACTGTCGCCAATGTGCATTCGGACATCCAGCTCCTGTCCATGAAAAACAGGATGTGTTCAGAAAAAGTCAAGGTCAGGACGAGCAAGAGCAAAAAGACACCTAAGAGTTTCTACAGCGAATCGGCCTTTTTTGACTCCCGGCCAGGTGGCGTGGAAATCCTTCGAGGGCAAAGCACTGCAGAGATGAAGTGTGGCTTAACTAGTTAGAAAGCTCTCTCTCTCTCTCTCTCTTTCTCTCTCTCTCTCTCTCTCTCTCTCTCTCTCTCTCTCACACACACAAAACGCCCACTGCAATCTTCTAAAGTTATGATAACTGAGACAAGCTAGAACCTGTTCATTTAATACAATATGAAGCCTACTGCTATGGAAATACGCAGTGGTTTGTGTGCTAAATACTGTTTGGCCTGTCAGTTTAGCCTTTTGTGTGGAGGTTGGTTGAAGAAGTTAACGGTTCAGCCCTTTCTTCTAAAGCACGCCGAGAGTCACACTTTTTTTCTGCCGTGGAGGTGGTAAAGACGTGTGAAAATATGCCCTGGTGAGCTCATGGTTTACAGTGGTACAGTAAAAACCATACTGAGATCATAAACGTTTGTTCCCGTCTTCTACCTTCTCTTTCTAAAGTGATCTCATCTCTTTGTAGTGGAAACTAAACATGCTGATATGAAAAAAAAACGGGCTTTTCAGTCTTTTTATGAATATTTTTGTTATAGTTATAGTTTTATGGAATTTTAATATTATGGTAATTTAAAAACAATTGCATTCACGTGTGGATGTAAAATAATGTATATATTTTCTAGTAATAAATGTAATGAAGAAAGTGATTTTGAATTCATTTTGGCATTTGATTGTTCAGTGAACATTTAGTTCATGTGATCGTTTCTTTGCGGCTTCAGAGTTCCTTTAGCAGATTAGCTGTTAAGGAGCTTTAGGTGTTGTTTTCCAATGTTGTTAGCCTCAGAAAGCCTTTGTGGCAGTGTTTCAGCACGTGAGCCCTGCCAAAGAGCCTTTTGGATCAAGAACATTTGACCTTGGGGAAGGTAAGAGCGGTTGGTATGTTTTTGTTGTGGATCTATATCATTTCGACAGAAGTATTGCAGATGTGTCAGATTTGTGAAAAGGTCCCAGATTGACAGAGGAAGTTCCTCTTGTGTCTTAGTTCAGTGTAATCTTATTTGAGGTGATTAGTTCTGTCTGGTTTTCCTATTAAGAAGATATGAACATTGAGCTGCCAAAGGGCATGATTTTACTGGATGTAAGAATAAAAAAGAAGCATTTACTGATCTTTGATGCCATCTTCTGGCAATTTTACTGGACTGCAGCTCACAGTCAATAAATATAAATTAGTTTCTGTTTCTTACTGTTCTTTTTAACAGCTGTGAGTAGAGATATATTTTATATATATATATATATATATGTATATATATAGTAGTCAACATTTGAAGTGGATCAAAAATGTTCAGCAAGGTTGTCCTAAGACAAGAACGGGTATTGTTCAAAATTAATGTATAACTTTGATGAAAGGTTTTGATCCACTTTAAATGTGTGATTAATCTAGTTCATTTTTATTTTATGGATTGACAGCACACATGTATATAGATATACAGTAGTTATATATATATATATACATGTGTGCTGTCAATCCATAAAAAAAATTTAACTAGATTAATCACACATTTTTTCTGTGATCAATCGCAATATTTTAGATTAGATTACATTAATAAATCATCATATTAGAAGGATTTTTGAAGAATCATGTTATTTACTTATTCCATGAATTCTTTAAAAAAAATCATATTTCTTGAAAATGACATTGATAAGATGAGGGGGAAAAAAAGAATGCATAAAGAGTGTAAATATGATCCATATTTATCCGTATTTATTACCTATGAAATTTTGACAACGCATTCTTTTTGGATAAATTTGTCAATAATAATATTTATTTTCTTTAAACTTTATGGATTACTTAAAAAAAGTGACTTTTTTTGTTGCTTTGAGACAAGAATTTGCCTCAGACACCCACCTCGTGTCTGAATACACAGATCTGTACTGTGAAGTAAAGCGTAACCCACTTTACTATCCATAGACAATGGGAAAGGCAGAGAAATGACAACTCACACTATAGCCTATAGCTCACATGACAATACTAACATGATCAAATTTAGCACTATTTGTTTAAAAAAAAAAAAAGATTTAGCACTTCACATAGAGAATGAGTACAATGGGGCTAGACAATAGTATGAATGTTAAAGGGATAGTTTACCCTAAAATGAAAATTCTGTGATCATACTCACACTTGTATGAATTTATTTCTTCTGCTGAATACAAAAGAAGATATTTTTGAAGAATATGGGTAACCAAACAGTTGATGTTCCCCCTTGACATTGACATGACTTCCATAGTATCTATGGTTGTGGCATCAGACACCCAATCCAGCAGATGGCGCTCTCAAACACGTCCCAAAAGCCCGGAAGTGACGTTCATCCCGCCGCCGCACGCACAGAGCAACAAACCCAAGCTGTCGAACTGCACGCGAGAGCAACGTTTACTGTGAAAACAACAGCACACTCACAGCCCACATCACATCTGTGCTTTCATACCGTGACGCGTTTGAGCACATCTCGAGCAGATACAGCGATAGTATCACAGAGAGAGCAGCAGAACTGCCGAAATCCATTGAACCCCGCGGTGAAGTCGGACACGCTGATGGCGGCGACAGTGGAGGATCTCTACCGTAACTACGGCATCCTCGCCGACGCAAAAGAGGATCTCAGCACGGTAAACAAAGCCTCGTATATCTGTGCTGTCGCTCGATATAGCAACAATACTCTTTAGATATTCCGTTTGAGTGAGATTTTTGTTAAATATTAAAGACTGGTGTGTCTGCGAGGCCTCCTCGGACTACTAGCTCATTATCCCTAATAGCTTACGATAGTTGTTTGTGTGTTTTTGAGTAAATAAGCTATCAAGTTCATCTGCGAGCATTTAGGGTTGCTGTGCATCCACGAAGTTTTCATTCTGTATGCAACCGATGAAATACTTTGGTTTCTTTGAGGTTTGTTGAGGAGAAAGCTATCGCGTTGAAGGAAGGCTATTGCTAACGTTACGCTGTGAGCGTAGCGTGTTTGTGAATTCGGGTTTCCGCTGTGCAGCGCACTGTAACACTGATGAATAATTAACAGCGTAGGATAGGCTTTCAAGAGGGAGGATGAGTGAATTTACATAATGCAAATCTTGTTCTTATTCTGGGGAAAAAAATTCAAATTTGTCCTTATTCAGGGAGCATTACATCTGATGAAATGGGCAAATGTTTGAAATATCGAATGTATATCCCTTACGAAGATTAACCATCGTTTCACTACAAATAAAACTAAAAACTAAAAAATTATGCTAGGCTAACCTTAGTTAAACCATGGTATTTGTCGTAAAACTGGTTACACAAATGGTAATCCACCCCCCAAAAAACATGGTTACTACACTTTTGCTATAAAACCATGGTTAATTTTCGGAATGAATATATGTTATTTATTTATATATTTTACAATAAATAATTTTATTTGATCCTTGTTCACCTAGGCTTCATTTATTTGATTGAAATTACAGTAAAAACTATAACATTGTGAAATGTTATCACAAATTAAAATAACAATTTTCTATTTTAATATATTTAAAAAGTAATTTATTCATAAGATGGCAAAGCTAAATCGATTTTAATTGGTGCTCAGTTAATAATAATTGTTCATCACAGCAAATATTATTGGGATCTCAGCAATATATTACATTTCAAACTAATTTCTAATAAAACAAATATTTTAAATCGACTCGATATTTAAAATATTATAAGAAAGACTTTTCTCAAAAAGTAAACATTAAAAACTTAATTATTGACCGGTTGTGTATTATTAATCATACTGTAACTCAATGCTTCATGTATTAAAATATGTAGGCCTATTAAACTTAAAATACATTAAAAAAAACATTGCTAGTATTTTTTTCAATTATCATGGTAACTCTTTGTTAACATTAGTTAACATCAACTAACAATGTACAGGACTTATACTGCATTTATTAATCTTAGTTAATGTTAATGTTAATCTAAACATTTACTATCACATTGTAGGATCCTTTAATAAAAGAGGTAAAAATATATTGCTCGTTGTTATTTTATGCATTAACTCATGTTAACACCTTATTAAGTGTTACCGATATCATTCATATTTCAAATCAATATTATTAAATGTCACTTATTTTTATGTATTGTTTTTCAGCACAAAGATGCTTATCAGGTCATTCTGGACGGCGTTAAAGGAGGTGCAAAGGAGAAGCGACTGGCCGCACAGTTCATTCCTAAATTTTTCAGCAGTTTTCCAGAGCTGGCCGATGCAGCCATCAATGCACAACTCGATCTGTGTGAGGATGAGGATGTATCCGTGAGTACATCATCTTGTCAGGGATTTGCATGTTGTGGGTGGTGATATCAGAAAACACATCTCTACATTGTTGGCTGTTCTTTTCTGATCACAGATCCGAAGGCAGGCTATCAAAGAGCTCCCCCGTTTCGCATCAGGAGAGAATTTACCCAGAGTCGCAGACATCCTCACACAGCTGTTGCAGACAGGTAGCCTACAGAGATCTCACATTTACTAAGAACATGGTTTTTAGATAAAGTACTTGCATTTGTGCATAAACTATTGCATCTGAATGACATACTGTTTTTCCAGCTGTTTGATCCAAGTCATTTCTTGTCATCTCTTCTAGATGATTCTGCTGAATTCAATCAAGTTAACACAGCTTTGATCTCCATATTCAAAATTGACGCAAAAGGTATCTATTTCCGTTATGCTCTCTGTGTAGAATGTGGTTTCTGTTAATTCTGCATATAAAATACTGATTGTTTTTGTAATTTGTCTTTCATGGCTAATAGTCGTATGTTGAAGGTGAAGTTGTTGTCCTCTTTTACCCTGATGTCTTTCTTTAAAGGAACTCTGGGAGGCTTGTTCAGTCAGATCCTGCAGGGAGAAGATATTGTTCGAGAGAGAGCGATTAAGTTTCTCTCTACTAAATTGAAAATGATGCCAGATGACACAATGACAAAGGAGGTTGAGGATTACATCTTCATAGAGACAAAAAAGGTACCAGCACTCCATTCAGATTTTTATTTTCCACCCATACATTACTCAAAAGTTTAGGGTCTGTAAGATTTGTAACTTTTTAAAAAGAAGTCTCTTCTGCTGTCCAAGGCTGCATTTATTTGATCAAAAATATAGTAATTGTGAAATGTCAAAATTGCTTTTCTATTTGGATAATTGTAAAATGTAATTTATTCCTGTGATGCAAAGGATCATTACTCCAGTCTTCAGTGTCACATGATCCTTCAGAAATCATATCAATACAATGATTTGGTGCTCAAATAGTTCTCATTATTATCTATTTATTTGAAATGGATAATAGTGTATGTTTCAAAATATAATTTTAGATGTCGTATTTTTAACCAAATATCATGAATTATAAATTCAGAAAAATTACGTTTTTGGAGAGTCCATTTTACAACCTGAACTAACCTTGCCTTGTCATAAGAAAGGTCAAATTGGTTGCACCACATGAGTTTGATGTGATGAACAAAGTTTATTTTGGCCTTGGATCGTCCTCACACTTGACCTGTCTCTCTCTCATTGTCTTAGGTGCTAGAGGATGTGACGGGGGAGGAGTTTGTGCTTCTGATGCGTATCCTGTCCGGGCTGAAGAGCATGCAGACCGTGAGCGGGCGGCAGCAGCTGGTGGAGCTGGTGGTGGAGCAGGCCTTCCTGGAGCAGGCGCTAAACCCTGCAGATGCTGACAGCGTCGACCGGCTCTTACAGTGCACACGCCAGGCCTTGCCACTCTTTTCTGTGAGTGAAACCACAGCAACGGTCAGCACTTCAAATATCTCATGCATCACACCGTGGTGGATGTGATCAATCTATATAGTTTTGTTTTTCCAATAATCTGCTATTGAATTTGTCAGTTTCTGGCAAAAGTTCAGAAGCCTGAATAAATTGTCCAGCATCTGAAACTAATGAGGGGCATTTTTTGTTAAAAAAAAAAATGGTGTGGCCTCAATATTTCACCAAACTAATTTTTTTTATTAATGTTTTTATTGTTTTATAGCTTTATTGTTAATGTTTTCCATTCTTTTCAAACTTTTTGATTAATTTTTTTGTGTGTTTGTTTTGGTCATGTCTTCCACAAATATATTTCACTAGTAATGGTGCAAATCACAATTATTGACTTTTGTTTTTTGTCCTTGTCTCCTCCAGAAAAATGTGCATTCTACTCGCTTTGTGACATACTTCTGTGAATTTGTTCTGCCCAACCTCAGTCTGCTCACCAGCCCTGTAGCCGAACTGGACATCCAGCTTGAGGTGTGTATCACATGATGGAAATCACAGAAGGATCATTGGTCAGAAATTGTCTGAACCCTAAATATAATCTCTGTATATTAAGCTTGGATATGAAAGCGATTTTACATGGGGGGGGAAATGAGACGCTTTTAGAATGCTAGAAATAAATGCTTGAAAAGAAAATATTTTTGCTTTGTAGGTACTAAAGTTGTTAGCAGAGATGAGTCCGTATTGTGGGGACATGGACAAACTGGAGGTCAACCTCAATATGCTTTTTGAGAAGCTACTGGTAAAGGCATACATTAAACTCCTGAATTCAGAGAAATTTTGAAAGTTTTCCACTTCAACCTCTTTGTCATCAAACATCCTCTTATTCTGTGTTTTTGTTCCCTTTCTCTGTCCCCTAATGCCTTCAGGAGTTCATGCCCCTGCCACCAGAGGATGAGAATGGAGAGAACGCTGCGAATGAAGAGCCCAAACTACAATTCAGCTACGTGGAGTGTCTGCTCTTTAGCTTCCACCAACTGGGCAAAAAGCTACCTGACTTCCTCATCGACAAAATCAGTGCAGAGAAGCTGAAGGACTTCAAGATCAGGTCAGATCTCACATTATTCTGCAGAAAGACAACGGATGTGTTGCTACTGAAAACATTTTAAATCTTGAAACATTTGCATCATTACTAGAATTGTTACAGTATGAAGAAAAATCATTAGTACCAATACAAAGTTTCATGATTCTTAATACCAATTTCGATGCTTACAGCAAAGACAATGCTTTTTTAATATGTACACACAATACTGCGCAAATAAATTAATACTTCTGTTCAGTGAGGACACATTCAATTGATCAAAATTGACAATAAAAACATTTCTATTTCAAAGAAATGCTGTTATTTTGAATTTTCCAGTCATCAATGATTTCTGAGAAAAAATGTATCCAGTTTCCACAAACATGATTCAGCACAACTGTTTTCAATAATTATAAATGTTTTTTGAGCAGCAAACAAGGGCGTAGGAATGACTTTGACATTGGGGGGGACATATTGGCCACTATGAATCATGTCCATCTCACCACTAATAGTAACATACAGTATGGTGACGTGTACAACGTATGGAATCACAAACAGCAAATAAATCATCCATTCTGTTTATTATTAGACAAATATTGGAGTTGGGAAACATAAAAGTGTACAAGCCCCTCCTAAAAAAGAAAGGAGAGTGGCACTTTACAAGGCAAATATTTGATTTGTAACCCCAAAACAATTAAAAATACAACGTAGTCACATACGGCTTTGGAAACAGGCAGGGTCTCTAAGGTAGGTATGTGATATAATAAGTAACAAGGAGCTAACCTTTTAGCTTTTTTTTTTTACACACAAGATGAAACAATAATTTCAGAGGGATTTCAGGATAAATGCTTCCATTACCTAGGAATTCAAAACATACTGTGCATAGCCTTAAAAAAGCTATTTAAAAAAAATGTATTTAAATGTCACATAAATCAGGCCAGGAATGATTTATTAACAAATCCCTCAGAAAATATCTTCAGAATATCTTCAGAATACTGCTAAGTGTATAAACGGAAAGTTTGGTGTACATGGATGCTACATAGGCGGAGATGTTTGTACTGGAGAATGACAAAAAACTCATTTTAAGAAAACAGCATTTAAAGATTTAAATAGGGGAATTTAATACATTTCTATTGGAAAAATTTTTCTCAAAAACAAAATAAATGCTCAGGCCCTTATTAGTAATAATATATAATATTTATTTCAAGCTCATGAAAACTGATTATTTAATAACATGGCAGGCATATTAAGGCCTACAACTGCAGTAACTCAATGAATTAACATTGGCAGAGTACACCACGTGATGCGTCTGAGCGAATCACGTTAGCAGAAACCAGCAGTAGACAATGAGATTTTGTCATTAGCTTTAAATCCCCCTTTGGACATTCACGATTGGTTACTGATAGGAAGGAAATGTCCAAATTTGGGTTACATAGCGTTGTGCAGGAGACTCGGAGCTTTACAGCGATACCGGTCATGACTGACTTCAGTAAACAGACAGAACTCGGCATTACGCGTTGGAATGCTAACTTCTTGGTAAATTCGGGAGAAACTTACTGCCGCAAGTAAACAAAATGTAATAAAATAAACATCTTTATGCATCTTTAATCGTCATATGCCTCGTATCCATAATTCAATTTTAAAAAGCTTGCTAATTTCAACCGCTTGACTGAGACTAATTTACCTCATACAAAGTCGAGTCTTATTCCAGTTCAATGCTGGTGCGCACCGGTAATTTAGTCAATATGTTCCTAGTGTAATGTTAACTTCTCTCTACCAATCAGATGCACCGAGTGAGGAATATGAAGCTGGTGATTGGCGAATGGTGATTATTCAAACATAGCAAACATGGGAAGGTTTGACTTGCTGGCAAAACCGAATATCTTCTTTGTCGCACTTTTAAAATAAAAGTTCAAAATGTACAGTTTTTGTCCCTGCAGTATAGGCTAATTTTTGGGTGGGACACATGCAGCATTTTTCAATATTGAGGGGGACATGTCCCCCCCGTCCCCCCCGGTTCCTACGCCACTGGCAGCAAATAAGCATTTTAGAATGATTTCTGAAGTATCCTGTGACACTGAAGACTAGACTAATGCTGCTACCATCACAGGAATAAATTACATTTTAAAATATATTCATATAGAAAATCGTTGGTTTTAAATTGTAACATTTCACAGTATTACTGTTTTTTTTTTTTTTTTTTTTTTTTTTTTTTTTTTAAATTCAGCCTTATTGAGCAGAAGAGACTAATTTTAAAAAATATATAAAAAGTTACTGACCCCATTATTTGGCTATTGTTTTTTATTAAACAACTAAATTATATACAGGGGTGCACAACCTTTTTGGTCTGGTTCTCAAGGGAGCACCTGGAGACGCTGCTTGATATTCACACTTTACACGGCACACTTATCCTACAAGCTGTCGTCATCACTGACTGCTCTCCTCGATATCTTCTTTTCTCTCCAACATGGTAGATGAGAATGATCATGTTTTATTTTATTTTATTAACTTTAAAGGGGGGTGAAACACTCAGTTTCCGTCAATCTCATGTTAATCTTGAGTACCTATAGAGTAATATTGCATCCATCATATCTCCAAAAAGTCTTTAGTTTTATTATATTTATAAAAGAAAGATAGGCTGTACCGAGTCTTTCCGGAAAAAGCTGAGCGGGTGGAGGCATGCCGTGTGGGTGGAGCTAAATAATCACGAGCGCGCGAAGTTTTAGAACATTTGTGTTAGTGATCGACCGATATATCGGCCGGCCGATATATCGGGCCGATATTTGCGGTTTTTACGTGTATCGGAATCGGCCGATACGCGGCTGCTGCGTTCGCCGATAGTTTTTTCCCGGCATTATTTATAGACAGGCGTCCACAGGCAGCTCTGTGCTGCTGGAGACGCTGCAGTTCACGTGCAGACCCTGCACTGTCCCTCCCCCACTAGCAGAGTGCAACCTGCGCTTCAAGATAACGGTAACTTTTAAACTTTCAAAGCATCTTTTAACTGTTTGACTGCTGAAATATTGTCAAACACTTTGAAAATGGAAACACGTTGCTCTATAACTGTTATGTGGTTGCAACTATATAGCTAAGCAAGTTTGTGGGTCCAAATGGAAAACGCGAATGACTCGTCTATAAAACTGCTTGCTTGCCATTGTATTTAGGGAGCTGCAAATAGCTGTAGGCTATCCGTTCAGTATGCATTAGGGCTGTCAATGAATATTCTAAATACGAATATATATTCGAATAGTTTAAAAAAAACTGAATTTTGAAGGTGAAAATTAATATTCGAATGTGGAAAAACACGCCCGCGGTAGCAGACTAACGTTACCACAGCACAGCTCGCTCGGAGCGCTCAGTGTCGGTTCTATGTACTGTGAAACTTCAATTAATGTATTTGTTTCAATCACTGAATGAAGCCTGCTATATACCTTAAATTGCTTGCACAAAACTCTTGATCAGCACTCAACATTTGTTTGTTGTTCATTTAAGAGAGAGAGAGAGAGAGAGAGAGAGAGAGAGAGACTGCGAGTCCGGGCGAGCCAGAGTGAGCTCTGCGGTCTTGGCCATTAGTTGATTTAATCGTTTTTTTGTAGTAATACGTTGTCAAATATGTTTAAACTCAAATAAGCTGCTTAATACTAGTAGTTATGTCTCTTTGTATTAATTTGTCCTGTTATTGACGTAATGCGCGTCATTGACCAAATGCACGACGATATGTTCAAATGTTTTTTTAGAGGGAATATACAAACGCCATTTGAGCAATTTTGACAGCCCTAGTATGCGTACGGTAGCTGTTACGAACACAGGTCATAGGATTAAGTAATACCAACGTTGTTCCGTGCTTTTTGTGGGAGATTTATTCAGCGACCACCTGGCTGAGGTTTGGACGCGTGTGGTGTGTGTCTCCCTCGCCATCGCAGTGATATTAGACATGCTCATTTTATTTTATGTAGAAAAATTTAAACCATGGCAGTAAATAGTTTGTTACTTTTAAAATGAAGTACAGTGTGCACTTTATTATGCTGGTTGCTACTGTGTGCAATAGTGCAATTATTTTATTTATGCTTAAATATTTATTTTCAGCAGTGAACTTTTTTTTGTTCTACCTCATGTTTTTAATATTTGTTAAATATTGTTTATCTACTTGTTCTTGTTCTACCTCACATGTTTTTACTATTTGTTAAATATTGATTTTTTTACGTTAAATAAATGTTACTTTTATTAAATTGAGACCTGTAACATTTGTTAACATCATGTCATTTTTATGATGTAAATTGAGGGAGCAAAATGTATCGGCTCCAAATATCGGTTCAAGAAAATCGGCAGCCCGTATCGGTCATCGGCTAAGGCTGATGGGAAAAAAATCGGTATCGGTATCGGCACTAAAAAATCCATATCGGTCGATCCCTAATTTGTGTGTCTACTCGTGGTTTATGAAGACATGATTTGGTTTTACAATAAACAAACAGACACCTACAGTAGCCACCTAAACAAATGTATTTAAACAAACACAACATACATCGCATGCTCCATAGATACATTAACTATTCGTGATCGTGTTGTTTAGCCTACTAGCTGTGCTTAAGTTACACGCCGATAGACACACAGATATTTGAAGCAGTTCTACTCACCGCCTGCGGTTCCAATGCAAGACCGTTAACCTTTAGTGTTGGGACTGCTCCGGACCATCCTTGAGAACTTAACGATTAGCAAATCCGGCTTCGAACTGGGCCTTGTTTATAAAAAAATCATCCTCGAAATGCATGGAACAAACAAGAACACTTGCACAACTGTGTTGATGTTCTGGAAAAACAAACTCCATCCACTGGTCCCTTAAAGGGTTAGTTCACCCAAAAATGAAAATTCTGTCAGTATTTACTCACCTTCATGTCCTTCCAAACCCATAAGACTTTCTTTCATATTCAGAACACAAATGAAGATATTTTTAATGAAATCTGAGAGCTGGATCACTCCTCCATACTAGTCCATAGGCTTCTTCAGGGATTGAACTTGCCGGCCTCGAAAAGTTATTAAAGACATCGTTAAAATAGTCCAAGTGACTACAGTGGCTCAATCTTAAGTTTATCAAGCGACGAGAATACTTTTTGTGCGCAAAAACCCCCCAAAATAACGACTTTATTTCAACTATTCATTTCCTTCTCTGTGGGCCTCGAGTCAGTTCACTAGTGTAATAGCGTAAGCTTCTGTTGTACGTCACACGCATCATGCACATGACCAGCGTCGGCCAATAGTGAGCCTACGTGTGACGTAGCTCTACGCAATTACACTAGTTAAACTGACTAGAGGCCCAAAGAAATGGACATGAATAGTGGAAATAAAGTCGTTATTTTTGTTTGTTTTTGCGCACAAAAAGTATTCTCGTCGCTTGATAAACTTAAGATTGAGCCACTGTAGTCACTTGGACTATTTTAACGATGTCTTTAATAACTTTTCGAGGCCGGCAAGTTCAATCCCTGAAGAAGCCTATGGACTAGTATGGAGGAGAGTGATCCAGCTCTCAGATTTAATCAAAAATATCTTAATTCGTGTTCCGAAGATGAACGAAGGTCTTACGGGGTTGGAACAACATGAGGGTGAGTAATTACTGACAGAATTTTCATTTTTGGGTGAACTAACCCTTTAACGCTTGATTCTTTGGGAATCTGTGCAGTGTTGTCTTGCCTTGGCATTGGCAACTGAAAACACACTTCTTTGGTGACATATTCGAGCGCAGTCGATGCACAGCGCTTTGATGGGCATAGGTTACGGCTATTGCTCTACAGCTGCGCGCACGACCTTCCGAGAGAAGTGCCCTTAGGACCGTATAAGGAAATTCCGGCGCATCTGACGTCATACGCGCCCATACTCGAAAAAAACTTTCCGAAACTTGTGACAACCAGGAAGGAGTATTTTGAGAACAGAAATACTCAAACGTACAACTTAATTTTCGAAACTTTGTCCATGTTTAGCATGGGAATCCAACTCTTTAACAGTGTAAAAAACTCACTATGCATGAAATAGCATTTCACCCCCCCTTTAATGACACAGACAACAGCAGGAATATTAGGCTGCTGTCACTTTAAGATCGCATGCAGGGACCGAATATACTGACACACATCCGGTTTCTTTCTCAACTCTTCACTTATGACATAACGGAGAGAATACTTGACGAGACAGGTATTTTGACATTTTGTGTGTGTGTCGGTTCAAGCGCAAGTAAAGACGAATCAATTTCGGTGTTCAAGCGCTGTCGTTTCGCTCCTCCCTCTTTCGACTCTTTTTCCGCGTTTAAAATCATTTGAATGTGTAAATTGGCAAGACAAAACACGTCAAAATGATAAACTTTCACTCTATGATGGTTAAACTGGGCAGTTAATCCACGAATCACATGCGTGCCGAACCGTGGACCCCTAATAATTAATAAACATATTTATCATCATGATTGCTATCTGACCAGAGATGGAGAAAAATCGTACTCCAGTAAGTAAACTAGTCCCTGTCCCCAAAAATGTTGGTACTCAAGTGCTTCCCTCCACGCTTTCTGATGCGCGTCGCTTATTTTTACCACGCATGCGCACCAGTTTTGTGCACTCCTGATTATATACCTTCTTTGTGAAGGGCAGGTCAACAGTGCATTTAATTATTTATTTTGTTTATTTCACAGGTTACAGTACTTTGCACGGGGGCTGCAAGTATATATTCGACAACTGCGTGTTGCTTTGCAAGGCAAGACTGGAGATGCACTGAAGACAGAGGAGGTATATCATCACACTTTTTGCAGTGATCTTTGGTCTGTAAAAGTAATAGAAATAATTTAAAGCTTCATAGGATTTATAAAACCACTGCAGAAATTAAATTCTACTTGGCAAATCCAAGTTGTTTTAAAGAAACTGGGAAAATACAGTGAAAGAAGTCACATGAGAATAGAGCTGCACGATTAACCGTTTAAAGGCTGCGATCTCTGTGTCTATTAAACCTTTGACAAAACCACGCCTGAACATTCAAATCTGCATTCACACTGCCGCTGACCAGAGAGAGCAGTTGTCATGTATAGGTATGAAACAAATTTAGTGTTTCCAACCACATAGTTTCGTTATTTTTGTTACAAATATTCATATCACAGAAATACTGGAATAAAAGTTTATAGTTTAACACTGATGTCTGCAGTAGCGATCAAAATAGAGCAATTCTTTTTTTACTTTTGAAAGTAACAGGGCGCTTTCAAATAGACCTTTATCACACTTCCTATTTCCAGTAAGCGAAGCAGTGTATCGCTTCTTCCGGTACTATCGCAACGCAATCAAAACTAATGCCTGAATCCTCTAGCTGGTGTTACTGCTCTAATTTTAAACAGACACCCTTACATCAGTTTTCACGATTTCCTGACACAAAAAGAGTTGAGGAAAGCATGGGTGAGACTGATACGATGGGATAAAGGCTCTTCTTTTAAAATAATAAGTGGGAGTACATTCGTGTGTAGTAGAATTACGCATTTTGAAACTAAGGATGTTTACATTAAATCTTCAACCAGCTGAAATGTTCCTCCTATAAATATATTTCCTTTTTAAATGTGCATTCTGAATAATAAATAGATTTATTTCCAAACTAACCTGACGCAATCCAGTGCTCGTCTTCTCATTAACAGTGTTTTTCTCCTACTGATCATATTTCATAAATGTTGAATTTACATGTTTAACTGAATTTGACTGATAAACACCCTTACGAAAGTTTATCATGGTTTTATTATAGAAAAATGTATTAACCATGTTTTGTTTTTTGTTTTGTGGATTAATTACCGTTTGTATTACAGTTTTACTACAAATGCTATGGTTAGGAAAACCATGGTTGATTTGTGGTTACCATCGTTGAACTATAACCAGGTTTTATTTGTAGTAAAGAGTTGAGTTTGAAAAATCCTGTACACAGTAATCATCAGAATATCTCTTCTCCTGTCTCTGAAAATGTCCAGATTTTGAAATCATCCTGCGCATGCTCATTTTAAGAGGCGTTTATTCAACTAGGTGTTCAACTAGGTCAACTAAAAAAATATACATATAACTGGAAGAATTGATACACTTGAATTGATACACCAGGTGGCAACACTTGACTATCCTGTGTTTGTCATTGAATCATACAGATTAATTATTTGAAATAGACTGCAGCAATAAAAAATTTGTCAGAATCTCTACAGGGTTTCCGCCGAGTCATAAAACGTCTTAAATTTAATAATAAGAATTTTAGGCCATAAAAAGGTCATAAAAACGTCCGGATTTTCCATACAAGGTCATAAATTACATTTAGCCACGTCTTAAATTGATATGCTCATTCATTCATTCATTATCGGGATATCATTTTTTCTTTATAAAACGATATCAAGAGTTCGATAAATGTTCTATAATGTTTATGCGCCAAAAGCGGAACGAAACTCATTTGAACCGCGCGCGCCTCACGGACTGTGTATCCGCTCGGCTCAAAGTCCAAACGGCAGCGCGAGCTCACTAGAGCAGCAGACGCGTTTACTCTGATCGGCCTCGGTCACTAGATCCAGTGCGAAGCGCTTGAGTTCAGCGAAGAACACAAATGTCTCAGTGATTTAAACCAGTTTAAAGGCAGATGAAACCGCGCTGACGAACAGGAGAAACACTGCGCAACGATACAGTCAGAAAGCTTTTCCATCTACAAATTCCCATCATTTACCATGGATTTACTGTAACGTTAGCCTAGTATATTAACTGCACCATGAAATGTGGGATATACATATTGAATTGTATTATATTATTAATCTAGACAATGTATTAAATGACTAATGAATATAAATACAGTATTTAGGCTATACTGTTTTTCATACATTTCATGAAGATACGTGCCATCAAATTCAGGCAACACAAACCTTATTCAAGACTTGAAACAATATCCCCCATTAGCACATGCAGAAACTAAGAAATACATTTTCCAATAAAGATATTAATTTTGTTAAGGAAAAATGACAAATGTTTGAATGTTCTACCTACATATTTGTGAAATGTTCTCGTGTTTGACTTTGTCATGATATGTTCTGACAATAAAGAGTAGTTTAAAACCACAAGTAACGCTCTGGTTTCTACAACTTTCACTTTAGGAGCAAAAATCTGCCTTTAAACTTGAAAGAAATAAAGATTTTACATTTATCGTGATAATTATCGATATTGACTGATATATTATCGTGATATTGTTAAGTGTTGTTCCTGTGTTGTTGATATTTAGCAAAAGGGAGCCTTCAGTTTGTTACTCTTAAGAAAATGGAACCTTTAAATAATGAAACTTAGTACTTTTTTTGAAAGTCAATTAAAAAAAACTTTTGAAAGGAAGTTATTTTTCGTAATTCGTGTAGGTCATAAATTTAAATCATAATGGTCATAAAAAGGTCTTAAGTCTTAAATTCGACTGACTAAACCCTGCAGAAACCCTGCTCTAGTAAATTACATGTTTTGTTTGGTTTGTCTGTTCAGAATCGTGGGAGAATTGGGATCTCTGTTTGAAAAAAAAAAAAAATCATGATTCTCAATTTATCCAGAATTGTGCAGCTCTAAATGATAACTTTCAATTGCTTCTTTTGTTTTTCCTTCACAGAATAAAATCAAAGTTGTGGCTTTGAAGATCACCAACAACATAAATGTTTTAATCAAGGTAACATTGAATTATTCTTATTGCGTTTCTTTGCCGTTTTTATATAGAATTTTGAACATAAGATCTTATTTGTTTTCTCTTATCTTCACTAGGATCTGTTTCATAACCCTCCATCCTATAAAAGCACAGTCACTCTGTCCTGGAAACCGGTGCAGAAGAGCGAGGGGGCGGCAGCGGCAATTGGGTACGTTCACGGATCAACTTTGGCATCCAGACATCACCATGTTTAGTCTGCTTATTAAAGTTTTTGCCATGATCTCTGTATATCCTACAGCCAGAAGAGGCACTCTGGAGAAGACATGGGGACAACAGCGACAACAAAGAAGCTTCCCACAACTTTGCCCAGGAGGGACGCCCGGCAAATATACAATCCGCCCAGCGGGAAATACAGTGCCAGCATTGGGAACTTCACATATGGTGAGTGTCTAATCAAATCCTATGCAGTAGTACTGTGTGTGTGTGTGTGTATAACTGATCTCTGATGTCATCTGTGCCCTCAGAACAACGAGGAGGCTTCAGGGGCGGCAGAGGCCGGGGCTTCGGAGGAAGAGGGAACAGAAGCCGAGGCCGGATTTATTAAGAGGACTGCATATGTTTCTATACCCATGCAACTGCATTACCACAACACAACAATATCTCTGCTGTGTTGACACTGTTTCTCCCCGCTCGCCCTTCCAGCGTCTCACAGACCTCCATCCATTCTGTTCCTCTCCACATTGTTTTTTTATTTTTTTTTCTTGGGTGTGTTTTTGAAAATCCATACACAGCTTCTTTTCAGTGGTTATCCCTTTGGTTACAAATGTGTGGATTGTTTTTCTTTCTGGATCATCATTGTGGAGCAAAAGACTGCCAAGGTGTATTTGATTTTTAAGTGTTTTTGTATGGTGACATGCATCCTTTGTATCTTTTTTTAACTTTTTAATTTTTCCGAGCTTTTGTTGGTTCAAAAATCACAAATTTGTAAGACGTAAAAATAATATCCTTCTGAATTTTATCATAAACTTGTGTGGGTCAAATCTTATGCTATCTTTCTTTTTTTCAAGACATAAATATTTAAGTTTGTATGACGCCTCATGTGACCTGATGTTTGTTTGTTAACTTAATTATATTGAGTTAAAATATAGATTCCCCTCCCCAAGAGAGAAGTAAAATATTTCATGGAACTTGTCCTTTTAGAGTAGGAATACCTAGTCTTGTCAATCTATTACACAAATAATTTAAGCAACCAAACGTTTTCGAATATTGCTTGCGTAGAGTTCACTTTCAATTTTAAAAAATTGTGCATGCTTAGATTGTAGAAGATATTGAATGTTTTTGATTTAAGCAGATCAGACATTTATGTATCGCAGCTGGTCGTTTTCATTTCAAACTAGTTTTTTCACCCACATTAAAAATCTTTTTGCATTTTTCAACAGATTCTCGCAGGTTCATTTATAAATATTGGGGGACATATTTCGTCCGAAGGTGCCATTAATCTTGGATGCACATATTCTCTACCAACTTTCATGTGCTTAAGAGATAAACTGCTCCTAAATGTATTATTTACATTTATGCATTTGGCAGATCAGTCTAAAGGGACTTGGATTACATGTTCTTGGTATTGCACTGTATTGTTTGAGCTACAGCATATCTAGGCTTACAGAGTTTAATGTCTGTAATACATACTGGTCTATGTGTGTTGCAATCTCCATATTTCATGTGTTTTCAGCTTAGCAATCTTTGAATTTAAGGAATATTACACAATTTAACCACAGGTCATAACTGTAGTTAGTCTGGAAGAATCACACCACTAGATGGCCATCTACGTTTACAGGTTAGAACAGAAAAAATCACATTACATTCAAAAGGTCGATTTAAGATATTAGAGAGGGAGTTTTAACAGTTTAACAATTTATATATACTTTATATATATATATAATCACAGATTTTAATCCAATGCCTAATACCATCGTTTTTTTGTGTGTTGTGCATATTGTAGTTAACACCAATATGCATAGGATTCATTCATCTCACAATTGAGATAAAATTATACTCTTATGTCAGTGAAAAGTAATGTGTAAAATCTAAAAATGCTAAGGTTTGTGAGATGGTTAAATTTAGTGGTATGTGTAGAGTTTAAGGATAGACAATATCATTAACTTAAAATAAAAACAAGTGGGCCTACATAGAAACCACATAAAGGCAACTTTATTTTAATATAAAACAGCTACCTAAATGTGAAAATTAGTTCACATGATTAATGGATGTCATAACTGCGTCATGTGAAATGTATAGCAAACAAAACTGGATTGTGAGGGTTAAATCTGTCGAGTTGTGTCCGCCAAGCTCCAACAGTTCAGCCCTTGACCGCCAGGTGGCGCTATCAGACCACTCAAACACAGCGTGGCGCGCTCGTGACTAGGTATTTCCCAAATCACTCACTAGCTCTTCAGCTCCTCACGCGCCATCTCACGCGCTCACTGCAAGAGATGAAGTGACTGAATAAGAAACCTCTTTATGATTCTGATCGTGTTAAAGACGTGCTTTGCCTTTGTCGTTTAACAAGACCGATTAAAGGAACGATTAAAATCGAGCTCGCCAACATAGATGGGATGCAACATTAGGCGTCTGGTAGTGATCGGCTATTTTTGTAAGACGTGATAAATCGATGGACCAATCATGAAGTGGGCAAATAGGCTGGCACAACAAGCGTACGATATCAAACAAAATGTTCATGATACTGCAGTGAGCAGGTGGGGCAGCACTGGCTGTATTGGATGGGGTGGAAAACCACCACAAGTCGACTAATCAACGCATTAAATGTGCCACTTTACACCATATGCCCTTACCTAACAGGTCACCTGAGGTTTCACAAGGTTCACTGATGTTGTGTTTTAAAAACTTATATAAGAAAGAACTGGAACTAAACCAACTGATTTTCGTGACGTTGTAGTTCCGGTAAATGTAAACAGCGTAGGCTACTAGGATCCTCGCGCTGCGTCCGAATATCCCTACTTCTATAAGTAGTTAATATAGTAGGCGAAAAACAGTATGTGAGCCTAGTAACGTTAGTATGTCCGAATTCATACAAACAGTACTTAGACGAAAAGTATCCAAATGAGCTACTACTTCCGGCGAGATTTGTGCGAATATGATGGTGTCCGTGTCCATCATTGTGTCGTTGGCTGCGTCCGAAATCGCATAGGCCTACTCTCTTGAATAGGTAGCACTACTTATTTTTAAAACGTAATTGCTTCACGCCCGCTAATGAAATATGTTATATAGTATGAAGAATGTGTGTAGGATGAATGTAAAAACTGGACGTAACGTTATGCTACTATATATTCGCCATGATGTCATTGTCATGTGACCTACCACCGTCAGTTGTGTTGCTTCACTGTCACTCATAAATCTTTTCCTGTGGCCTCATCGGACATCCATTGTTTGCACACTTCAGAATCTCGCCGGAAGAAGAAGCTCGTCCGGTTACTTTTTGTGTACTCTTTTATGAGTAGGCTACTGTGAATTTGACTGATAAACACCCTTACGAAAAGGGGTGTTTGTCGTTCAGTTGTTCATAAAGTTGATCATATAGGCCTAGCTACTTTAAACAGTTCTGTTGTATGGTATTTCCAAAAGATGAATGAAATATGTTTTACATGTTCACATTTTTTATTTAACATGCTGTATGTTGAGAACCAATTAATAGTTTGTATTTGTGCCGCCTCTTAAAAGTCAATGCAGCTTTTGCAAGAATTTCTTTCTGGTTTTCTTACGTCTGTTCTGAAAATTCTGAAATCCGAAATAATCTCATCATCGGGCAACAGAACACACGGGTGAGTAAACGCAATAAAAATAGCTTTTTTTTCTCAAAATGTTCCTCCTTTCTGTCTCTGCTTCAAAAGTAGGACCGTTAACCGAACAGTAAACAAATCCGAGTGTGAATCGGAATCATAACCAGAATCGTTCATTTCTTAACGATGCCCATCCATCCCTATACTTTTTTTTATTTTTATTTTTTTATGATGCATTTAACTAAATGCCATACATATTCATTTGTTCCCAGTGTTCTGCAGTGGAAGTTGGAAACGAGTTGTCGCACCCTGCAAACACACGCGACAGAAGTATGGCTGAAGAACTGCAAGAAAAGGAACGCTATCTTCTTTTTCATGAAAGAGAACCATCCGCCCCCTCATGTACAATGCCTGGAATAGTAACAGCACTGCCAGGCTTACTAAATATAGCAACCAGTGAGTGTTAACATGTCAAAAAGGAACCCGAAAGAAGTGCTTTCCACACGTGTGGCTGTACACATACTGCTATAAATAGACTATGCGACATGTCTTCAATAACTTATAACCGTAGAAACATAGATCAATATGTGCCTTTTGCTTGCTCTGATGGCTTGTTGCTCATCAATGTCGCTTCACCCTGCACAAATCACCGGTCTAAGTTATGTTGACCGTAAATGCATTTTAATACCTTTCTCTCTTGTTATGTAATAGGCCTATGTATGTGAATGGAGACAAGGGGCTGGATGAAACGTGAATGATCATGCGAGCAGCAGCTGAGAGAAGCAAACAAGGCTGGACCCTCGGGGTTTTGGATGCACAAGTTAGTTTGTTGATTGTTCTTCTGCCATTTGATGTTGTAATGCATCTGGGAAGTCCAGGTCCCAACTAACTCTTGAATGAATTAATAGATTACTAGAGGGGTTAATGCATGAATTAATGAATAAATGAATGACGGCTTACTTTATGGATGGTGAGAACGTGCACATGACATTCTTAACATGTTACGCAGGAGGGACATAATGTGACAGCTTGCCCGTTCATAAATATTCACCGTCTCTATTCATGCAGACTCTTCTCTTGAGGTAGTCATTGTGCCTCGGCTCTGAACCATGTGATTCTGATGGGAGGGGGGAGATTCTATAAATAGCTCTATAGCTCGGCTTCCATTGACATCATTTAGGCAGGAGAGATGGAAAAATAAACAGAGAGAAAGGGCTATAAGGGCGGAGATTCTTAATCTGAGCTTGAAATTCAAACAAACCCTCATCAATTCTGATTCCCCTCTCAACTCTCCAATAGAAACCACCGGGAGCAGTGTCTGTTTCCTAGAACATCCATGTCTCTGGTCGTAGTGGAACCAAACCGAGGAGATAGGGATGGGTGGGGACATCAAACAAAGGAAAAAGAAACATGTGACGAAAGGCCAAAGCAAATATTTTGGATTATGTTATTAATGGGACTTGGAGGACGATTATGGCCAAGACTTCCTATGTGAGCACTTGTCTGTCAACAATAAAGATTGATGAGATGCGTTCATCCCAGCATATACACTCACCCGGCCACTTTGTTAGGTACACCTGTTCAACCGCTCGCTAACGCAAATATCTAATCAGCCAATCACATGGCAGCAGCTCAACGCATTTAGGCATGCATGGCCAAGATCTGGTGAAGTTCAAACTGAGCAGCACAATGGGGAAGAAAGGTGATTTAAGTGACTTTGAATGTGGCATGGTTGTTGTTGCCAGTATTTCAGAAACTGCTGATCTACTGGGATTTTCACACACAACCATCTCTAGGGGAATGGCCCGAAAAAGAGGAAATATCCAGTGAGCGGCAGTTCTGTGGGCGAAAATGCCTTGTTGATGCCAGAGGTCAGAGGAGAATGACCAGACTGGTTAGAGCTGATAGAAAGGCAACAGTAACTCAAATAACCACTGGTTACAACCGAGGTCTGCAGAAGAGCATCTCTGAGCACAACACGTCGAACCTTGAAGCGGATTGACACACCGGTGACACCTGTTTCCTGTCAGAAACTGAGGCTACAATTCACACGGGCTCACCAAAATTGGACAATAGAGGATTGGAAAAACGTCCGATGAGTCTCGATTTCTGCTGCTACATTCAGATGGTAGGGTCAGAATTTGGCGTAAACAACATGAAAGCATATATCCATCCTGCCTTGTATCAAAGGTTCAGGCTGCTGGTGGTGTAATGGTGTAATGGATATTTTCTTGGCACACTCTGGGCCCCTTCGTACCAATTGATCATCGTTTAAACGCCACTGAGTATTGTTTCTGACCTTGTCCATCCAGTTTAATTCTGGACTCCGTAAATACTGAATCATTCATATTTGGTCAGGTAAATGCAAGGATACCGATGGTCAAAGATCACATTAAACATTTGAGCAAAGCAAAACTTGACGTTCATAATTATGATCATTCAACACAACATTCTGTTAATTATTGGCATTTTGTGCTATGCACTTATAGAAACCATGGTGTTTCTGGGTCGGCAAGAGAAACCCCGTTAAATCTTGCATATAAGGGTGAATGCTAAGGCTGAAAGTTTAATTTCACTCAAGACTTTTATTACCACCACTGGTGGCACTTTCTAAAGTGCTCAAATTGCTATTGACTGGCAGCTGCCAATCAGATCAGTTTTTTCTTATTATTTTAGTCTTTTATTTTATTTACAATTTGTTGATGAATGTATATTTAAATTGTATAATCATAAAATGATATATTAGATTTAATTATATATGAAATAATTATATACATTTTAAAAAAAACGCCTGAATTGTTGCTATTTTTTGCAGGTTTGTTATTTTCACTCTTGGAGCCACAGACTCGAGACTGCTGTCCCTGTCAAATTTGGCAAGGTGGGTTCAATGAGTAGAAGCTCTGAGCGAGATCAAGCCCACACAGCCGAAATCGAGGTATTTTTAGATTTAGCGGAGGGTGCAAACGTCCAGCTTCATTGTCAGATCAAAGCCGCCACTTATGTCACTCTTTGCAGTACAGATTTATTTTAAGGAAAGCATGATGACAAATGTTATATTTATGCCCTTGATCTAAATATTTACCTATTTTCGGTTCCCACCACACACAACTCGTCACCGCCCGCTCATTCACGATTCTCCAATTTTAGCAGCAGGAGTCCGACGACACTCCGGAACATCCCGTGTGTCGCGAAGGTAGGATCAGGACGTCGCACTGTTTTATGAATAGGAGCTTCTATTCATTCATACACTTGTAGCTAACATGGCAGGGCGATGAAATGGTAAGGGTCGTGCCGTTTTCATGCGTTTAATATAATATAAACAACCTTGAGGTGCATGCAATGTAGTCTATTATAAGTTCGTGTCTGTTGAGAAAGCTTGATGCGATCGTTTCAGCACCACAGACAGCGACGGCCGAGTCGCAAAACCATCGATTTCGCGTGCCTTTAGCGATTTGATTTTGTTAATTAAACTAGTAATTTAATAAATAACCACACAAAAGCGAATAACTATTTTAATGCGATTTTTAAAGCAGTTTTAAAGTGAACTACCACTAGTTTTAGCAGCTCTTGAATGGAGTTTGGCGACACCAAGCGGCAAGATGGTCTGATTCCCCTCCCGTATGTTTATACCGCACTGGTAAAATTACTTTGTGTTCTGCACGTTCACTTTAAGTGGTGTGCTTTGCAATTCGACAGGTTTAGGAGTCATAGTCTTTCTGTCAGGGTTGCACGGTCGTTTGTAACATTGCATTGACTTAAAGCTGAAATCGAAAATATTATTAGACCCCAATATTGCACTCCTCGTGTGCCACCCTATAGCAACCCCAACTTTTTACACACGTCTCCCTTAGTGATCTCCCTAAACAATGTACACAGAACATGTGCAAATCATCCAATGGGACAACTAACATGCTTGAACATCATATATAGGCTACTGGTGCGTGTCTGCCACGGAATCCATTGGCAAGTGAGTTTTTCCACGACGCCAGGCGACTGCAAGGAGTGGTTTCGCTCTCGAAAACCGGAGCTGTGGTCACTTGCAAAGTGGACACTTTACGTCTCTCACCTATTAAGCCCGTTTTCGCTTGCTTCGAGACATTTTCATTAGCTTTAGGCTGTCTGCGAGCACATCAGGGACGGTTGTAATCAGCAGCCATGGATTGCCAGGGATTGTGAAGTGGGAAAACCTAAACGTGACGTCAATGCCTAGTAACTGACGCAGCCCTTTAAAAAAGAGAGAGAGAGAGAGAGAGAGATTCTGCAAGATTTAATTATCATCGTTTGTGTACTGCTCTCAAGACAAAACATATTCCGCTCGCAGTGCAACTGATTATGGTTGTTTGTGCGCGTGAGCCCGCGTATGTCTCTGTGTGAGTGCGTGCGTGAGTGCGTGCGTGTGTTTTCTTCTTTATGAGCAGCGAATCCGTCCCGAGTTTCCAAGCGAAAGTTGCATGGAGACACCGCGTAAGACGCGTATAATAAAGAGGACGGTGAGCGACATAAAGGAACGAGGAGAGCGGGAACAACTCTAAGAAAGAGACTCTCAAGCGAACGTTAGAAATATTTAGCCCATATAGAAGGGCACTGAAGCAGTTCGTTTGAAAAAAAAAAAAAAAAGAAAATCACTGCAGCGATGCATCGGAGGCGAGTCGGAGCCCTCGCATGGAGTTGGAGAGGCAAAATTAATGTACATTACATGCACTCCACGTAACGCTCCTGAGCGATGTCTTTGTGAGTGTGTTTTTTTTCTTACTGGGCGCTAAAAATAGCATCAGTGTTTGATCGTGGTCCAGAAATAGGAAGAGTGTATCACTTGTATAAAAAGGACTGCGATTCTGAGAAAACTTGGACGTGTTGCTGGGGATAGATATGTATCAAGGGCAGTATTTGATTTTCATCTTGCTTGTTTTTGTGTGACATACTCACTTATGATGGTTTAAACTCATATCTGTGTTTTCCCTGCTTTCAGCAAGGGCTCGCTGCACTGGTAAGTACACATTCACGGCGATTTTTGGTTCGATTACATGTTTGTTTGTTTTTTGCACGATTTGTTGCATGCATTGAGTAACGTGCCATTCCCTCCACCGAACAGAGTGCAACCATTTGTTTCATGCATACTGTGTGCTCTTGTCAAACAGGTGCCTTGTTGTTTTCATCCACTTGTTAGAAATGCAATAAACCACTCTCTCCTCACTCAGAGCAGGAACCTCGCGAATGGTAAATAAGTGAAGCAAAAAAAGCAAATCCAAACTCCTTTGTCTGACGGCGCTGTTGAGTCAATTTTTGCCTCTTCGCTGAAAGTGTGAATGGAAACCGACAACACTAGAAGAGTGAGGGGACATATCTCTCAAAATATGTGAAGAGGAAAATAGGCTAATAAATATAGGTGGAAGACGCCGCGCCAAAAGGAATAACACCAGCAACAGCCGACGAGGGAAACCCTGGTGTGGCGTCAAGGGGTTCCGTGCATCCAAAATCGCCCTAAATGGTCAGCCCTTGTTTTGGCCACCACCCGTGAAAGGGATGCCATTAGGCACACATTCTCAAAATGCGACTTAAGTTTTAGGACTTTTTGTTTTTGTGTGCGCAAATGTTCCCGCGTGCGTTGTTTGAACACTTGGCCACCAGATCTGCTCGAGACTGTGTGTAGCTATAGGCGGATTCACATGGATTACTCTTCCGCCCACGTCATTTTCATTATACAGTACTGCAATCGACTGTTTTCTATTGCTGTGGACTATACTACTGATCTTGTGCCAAAAACTAACGCGTTCGCGTTGCATCCAACACCATTTGTTCAGTTGCGAAAAAAAAAAAAAAAAATCACGTTACTGTTGTTATAATCAAAGCACCTCTTAATAAATGTCTAATTTTAACCCTCCAGCGTGCACACGGTTTAAACTGTTCAGGGGTTATATCCCCTGCAAAATTTACATGCGAGTTCGCTTAAATGCTTAAAGTCGTAGTGAGTCCAGGAATGACCGCGGATTTTTTGCAGGAAAAAAGAACTCATTACCTTGACCTTTTCAAAGACACTGTGGCTCTCTACACCTATCCCAGACATAGCAAGATCTTCTTAAGTCAATGCTGGCGTTGTAATTTTAGTGGAAACACGGATTTATCCGAGTCGTGACTGCTATAGTGAGTAATATGTGCGCGTTGGCTGCGTCAGGAGATGCAGTCGCTGTGCGGTGCAGACAGAAGGTGGAGAATCGTGACTGACTGGAGACGTCCGCAAATGATGATACCACTAAATAAAATCCTAATAATGGTGGCATTTGGGCTTGATTTTTTGTAAATTATCATTACTATTATTATTTTTTTTACACCTGTTACATCTCAAGCCATATCTCTTTTGCCTATAGCCACTTCAACCTCCCCTTGCACCACGAAGGCGCAAGAAGAATATCAGTGATTAAGAGGAAAGGAGGGGGGAGTCTTGGTTCGGGATGAATTTAGACTGGGGAGGGGAGGGATGTGTGTGTGTGTGTGTGTGTGTGTGTGTTGGGGGGTGGGGGGGGGTTCCAGATATAGATCGTGACCCTCCCACTTCGTATTATTTCTCGCATAGTTCCAAGAAGAGACGCTCTTGTGAAATTTGACAAATGATCGCGTGGATGCAATAACTTCACGGGTAAGTGAAATGAAGTCACATTCCACAGCTGGAATTAGTGTATGGCCAAAATATGTGCCAGAGGGATCACTGAGAACCCCCTTGTGTGGTGTTTTCGTGCCATTATTAATGTTTTTCACTTAAGTGGTGAGGAAGTGACTGCTGTTGATGCGATTGCCAAATGTTGTTGTTGTAAGTTGTGGAATATTTGTGTAAAGTTCTTGTGGTGCCAATATAGCTTAGTATAACGCACCATTGTTGTTGTTGTTGTTGTTTTTTTTTTTTTGCTGTGCCTGCAGGTGATGTCAGATGTGATGCAACTGTAATGTATAGAATTTATGTTCTGCTGATAGTTTAGAGACCCCCGTGTCCTCACTAAGTGGTATCAGCCAGTGAACTCTCTGTGGTCATGAAATGAAATTGCTGTCAGAAGCCTGTCGTGTTGTTGTTGTCGTCGTGCTGGCGATGTGTTTTGTTTTACATGCACGTTAAAAAACCGACGCCTCCAAAATGTTTGGACGCCTCCGTTTTGAAAATGACCCTAATGTGTATATCTCTGTTTTGAATGAACACACGACGATGCACTTGCAGACGTGAATGCACGACGTGGTGTGTGTGTGAGAGACATTTTGAAACGTGACCTGGCGAACGAATTCGGCTTAAAAACAGAAAACATTAAATGTTCTTGTCTTACATGGAATATTTCTGGTCACTTGCGCCAACGAGGATACAATTTGGTTTCCCCTTTCTTTCTTCCTTTCTCTTTTTTTTTCAAAAAGGGGGGTCCCTATATAAGCAAGAAACCGATTGGTGGATGACGATTTTTTGTTTGCGCCAATAAGAACTCTCGCTGCTCTCTATTTATTGCAAGCAGATTACAGACTGCTCTCTCCTCACCAAGAGCGCTTCATCTGCTCGGCTCTCCACTAAACGGCATCACGAACCAGAGGATATATTTCATAGTAGCAACAAAACGGCGACGCAAAAAGAAATGAGCTAAATGGTCGCTGTGTCATATGTGTGTCTTTGTTTAGATGTAATTATAGCAGCGCACGTCGGTATAGGCACGAGCGACGAGAAAAGCCAGCGAGAATAAAGTACTGGGAAGGAGTGAATTCAGCACCGCGGACAGCGCTCGCACGCAGAATACAGGCATTTGGATGCTGGCTGCTCTCAAAGCTTCCCATGCTCGTAGAATGTGAATGAGTTGGATACAGTTCAGCCACGGAAAAGGGCTTCGCTGTCTCGCTTTTCCCGATGTCTGGACACAATAGGATTGGGAAACCAGAGCCATGCACAAGCCACCTGGATGTCACTGTTTGATGTCACGGACTTCAGACTGCGATTTGTCTTTCGCGAATCTTTTTGCGGTCTGGGCTTGCTGTTCATAAGTATCTAGCTGGGAAGCCCTTACCCCAAAAAGCATTTGCGGAAGGCGCATTCACCGATTGATGCTCCATACGCTGCGTGGATTAAATGCTTGCATTTTTATTATTATTATTATTATTATTATTGTATTTATTTTCTACAAATACTTTGTTCTTTTTTTTTTCTTTCAAAAATGTCATCACTGTATTGCGGCTCAAATGTAAAGCCGAACTTCTCTCCCACTTACGTCCCCAAAGTCTAAAATCCCTCCCTGTCGAGAGTTATCTGGCGTCTCCATTGCCAGAATATTTGCTCTCGTTAATACGATTACAAAAAGTCACCCAAACAAAACCACAGTTCCACCAACGAGTCTCCCAGTTTGCACGTGGGAAACCACAGTGGTCCATTCGGGGGAGAGAGCGAGAGGGAGAGAGAGATAGGGGGCCATCTCGTTAGTGTGCTATTCACTTAGAAGCCAAACAATGTTGAAATGACCCCACCCTGTTCGCAATAACATGTAAGCTGTATAAACCCTGCCGGACGCAGTTATAGTTCTACACAGGTTTAAAATATCAGCCCATTGACAGAGTGTCATGGTGTGTGTGTGAGAGAGTGTGTGTGTGAGTGTGAGAGAGAGAGAGTGTGTGAGAGTGTGTGTGTAAGAGAACACGTCACCGTAGGTGCCCAAAGACAACAAGGTTTCACCCAACCTCCTTGCTTTCTTTTCTTTTATTTCTTTTCTCCCTTTTTTACACACAAACACATACACAGAGATACGCGCGCGCGCACACACACACACACACACACACACACACACACACACACACAGTATTTTGGAAATATGACACCTCGATGAAATATGACACACCTACGCACACTCAGGATATAACATGAAGACACACTGGGTGATAAAGTTTTATGCCATGCAGACACAGTCCATTGAGAAATTCTCACTAGCTGAGAAGTGACGCGATCCGTGTCACTACAGTCTTGAAGTCAGGTCCCCCAAGTGCCTCATAAGTCATTTCCCGTTTTCGGTGACCCTCACCTGTCCCCTGTCCTATATATGCTAGAGGAAGTGCAAATACAAATGCCCCCATTATGTGCTACAGCATTTTGGAAAGGGCTCCAAAGTCCCTTAGTGACGACAACCCCAAATTTCTTCAGGTCAGACTAACAGTAACTCCATTTCAACCGTGTGTGTTCCTAACACATTATTGCATTATAACAGAGATGCATTGCTTTGTTTATAAATAGAGCAATAAAAACATGATGTCAAGACGAGGTTCTCCTGAAATTGGTTAATAAATATTTGAAAAGTTTAACTTTATGAAGTTTAACATATTACGTAGCCTTCGACCCTAGATTTTCGATACAGTCTTGAAAAAGTTGTCCATACTTCAAGAACATTGTGCTCAAACTTTAGCTAGAATGTAATATGCAATCATGTAAGTTTTCGTTTTGAGTTTGAACACGTTTTTTGATCCAAATGATTAATTTGATGCTCATGCGAACGAGGCCAGGTGAGCAGCGAAGACTGAAGGGGGATTTACAGGTTTTCGGATGGAAAGAAACGCGGATATTGGTGGCCTTATCATTTTGTATCATTATGACATGTTTGACTGCAGGAATTCATAATTAAATGGGGTTAGAAACATTACAATGGTGTATAAACAGCGTCAGGGGAAAGCTTCTAGCCGATCAGAATGTTTTCTTTTTATGATAAAAAACATATTTTTCTATCCATTTCACTTATAATAATTTCTGTAATTTCAACTCTAGTTTTCTGCACAGTAACTGAATTCCAAGTGGTCAAAAAGTGCAGTGAACTTTCCTTAACTAACATAATGCCATCAGTTATTCTTAAGCTTTAAAGTTTGATAGTTTGATTTTTCTCACAGTGTTTAATGGCCTATAGGGTTTTCGTACCGTCTAATTAATATGAAGAAACTTTTCGTGACGCACATTTACGTCACTTTAGTACAGTAGACTCTACAGTGAGTGAATCTATGCGTATGTAAACTTGAAAAGTGAACCAAACGTGTTTTTGTTAAATGAATGGCACGATGTATGCGAATGGCTTTTCCAAGCTTTATTTTTCGCCCCATTATCTACTCTTTTAACTCACTAAACATGTGTTGTATACATTAAGCCGTTCATGTCCAAACTGCGCTTTTCAAACGATCCCACTAGTATTTATGTACAACTTTGGGTTCTTGTGTTTGTGCACAGGGCAGGACAAAACTTGAGGGATCCATCATGTCAAGAACAGAAGGTGAAACGAACGGTTCGTGTCACAGAACGCTCCCAAGTCGTGACGTCACCGTCTTCGTAAGTTCATTCTTTCCGCTTCAGTCCTTTGCGAGAGTGGCCTCTGCTTTTGTCCTTATTTGTCAGTAACCGTTTAAAGCTGCAGCAGGGATAGGGTTTGTCAATATTACAAGGTTTCAACTGTTGAAGGTTTTTTTCTTTGTTATTATTACGCCCATGAAACTGTTGGATTCGACGGTTTCAGGCCTAACGTCTTAAGTGCTCCGGTTGTTTGCAATGAAACGACCTGAAAGTCTCTTTCTTTTAATGTATAAGTATAATTTTTGATAGAAAAGCATTTAACCTTTGGTATTGGTCTTGCAGATGGTAAATATGGCATGAATTTTTTTTTCTATAGTGAATTGAATCACTGCTCGGGTTTGTATGTTGTAGGCTATTTATGTTAAATACACGTTTAATATTTATTGCTATAACAATTAGGAAGAATACAAACATATTCTCACAGGTATATACTTGATATGTGCATAGGCACAGGGTCTCTCTCTCTCTCACACACACACACACACACACACACACACACACACACACACACACACACACACACACACTGATTTATCTGTATGCATAGATATTTTTTAAAAGGTAGTTAATATTTTTTAATATTTTTTAAGAAAAGCAAAAGGACGTGAAAATATTATATTTTTTCTGTGTCTGCACTAAAGTAGCTTTCACTGCATGCCTTTACTTTTATTGACTTGTATTGCAAGTCTTAAGTGAAATGACCACTGAAGTTATATGATATATGTTGAGCTGCAAAATATAAAAAATGAAGCTACGTATGTGGAAAATCTGATATTTGGATTGGCTCGTCAACAGTTTTAGTTTGAGAGATTTTAGTGTGTGAGATCTAACAGTATTGTGACAGTACTGCTAAGTGATGATTGCAGTTTAGTTTACAGTAAGTCCAGGATGATTTTGGTCCATTGTTTTTTAAATGGAAAAAATATTTGTGTGTATCATAAAAATATGTATCACCTACAGTGTAAGGGAGAGTATTAACACAGGCTGGACGGTACGAAGGACCCTAAAAGACTAAATTAGCCAAACTTTTTTTTCTTTGTCTTTTTTTAAGGAATTAGTGACACAATAGTGACACTTTAAGCTGTTATTAACTTTTAAAAACCTCCCAGAAGAAATTCCACGACGTTGAGATGCTGACAAACAATGTGAGACAAAGTGTTTTAATACAGATTACTTTACTCTAATATCATAAATACTATTTTGTTCCTTTTCTGTATATATGAGTCATATTCTACTGACATTATATTATAATTTAAGTGAGGACAGGGACCCAACACTGGCTACAATGGGATATTTTCATTTAGCAATGTATTTAATTTGAAGACTTAACCTCTTTAAAAAGAAATCTAACAAATAGTTTTGTCATAATATCATATATATATATATATATAAAAATAGTTTTTTCATACCTGTAGTCTGAGATTTTAGATACTTTCAGATTATTCCCCCACTCACGGCTATACGTCTCTCCCTTTCAAAAATGAATTCAAACAACTGCATGTCTTTGGAGTGATTTAAAAAATTTTTATAAATAAGCTATACGTTTATTGATCGATTAACTGGGTGTGCAAAAGACGTCACCCGGTATTCTCACCCAGTCAGTTTTATCTTATTAAAGATGCACGTCTCAGTAAAAGTCCCTATTGTGCAGTGTTAGATTTATAGTGAGTTTAAACGAGTGTTTGTTTTTTTCTAAACAAATGTAAACAAATGTTTTTCCTTCTCGACTTAATACTATTTAAAGAGGGTTTTTAATTTCTTTTTAACACTCACATATTAATGTTTAACTATTAATAACCACAATCTAAATCAGGCTAAAAAAGAATTTAAAAGCATGAAACAAGAGAAACAAGCTTTTAATGTAACAAAGAGGGGTTTTTTTATGTTGTTCACTGTTTTTACCCTCTTTTTTTCCCTCAGCTCATTCCCTCTGGTCTCTTTCAACATATTATTGCCGGTCTTTGACATATTGTGTCAAAGACATGTTATTTAATCTCCTCTCGGACATTTCATCATGCTATGGTGACACTAAATAACACCTAAAGCCTTTTTTACCACCTCAAGAATCCTGTGACTTTCCTAAATTGTTTGCAAAATGACAAATTGTTTCTAATCAGTCCACAGGAACATGATGCCAACATTAGCCTCCCGTAACAACAAATAACACTTATCAAATGATGGCCGCATATGGATTAACAAGCGGAATATATGCATATGTGCTCCCCCCGTTCATTCTTTCCCTCTTTTCTAACATTCCCTCTATACATACATGGATGAGTCAGGGAAGGTGTGAGGGATGAGTCAGTTCCGGATGGAATTTTTAGGGAAGGGGAGTGTCCGCTTGTACCTAAGAGGGTGGTCCCGTCATAAGAACATATCACGACCTCACTGCCGCAGAAATATCCGTTCATGCATTTACTCTGCATTAAATGATTTATATGAAAATGATATGCATGTTATTTCTCAGTTAAATTCAGCTATGTTTTTAAACATGGTCAGTTCATTTTAAATGTGGTTAAAATTGGTTCTTTTGATAAAATACATACATTTAAATGTAAATCTGACATTTTCAGTTACCTTATCAAATAGCACTAAATGGAACAAAAAAATGATTTTTTTAAAAAGATATCTCACTATGATGAAATTGATCTTATTATTTAATTGCTGATCATAAAGATTGTATAAAGTATGTTGAAATAAAGTGTGTAAGAATTAATTTGATGAAATAAGTAAAGATTGTAATGTAATGGAGAAGAAATTATAGCTTTACAATGTTAGAACTTATTCAGAGCAGTCTAAAAAAAGACAAAAAAATATAATACTATAAAATAAACTAAAACAATACAAAAACATGAATTATTAAGTATTTAATTGAATCACCAATTTTAGCACAGATAAAGAATGCAGATGCTGTGTGTGTGGGTGTGTGTTTGTGTTTGGCTGCATCATGTCTGGATGTTTTATAGGGTTTCTTTGGTAATTGTGTCTTTTATTTGTAGAAAAACGGCTGATGACCAGACATCTGTGCAAAAGCGAGCTGTGAAGCTGAACCGACTGCGTTCCTCATGGAAGGACAAGGACGGCTGACAGAAATGGAAGTTGTCGGAGGAAAAAGAGGGAGTTGACCAATAAACGAGGTATCAACCGACACCTTTTAGACCCAAACACACCCACAGGGAAGCATGGGAGTGTCCCGCACTTGTTATAATAGTTATAATGACAAAAACGCTCTTTCTGACATCCATTCACACCCTAAGAATAAGAAAAGAAGCAAAATTCAGCTTTTTGAGAGTGTGATGTCTGAAAATCACCGTTAGAAATGTGAATAACTCTCTCTATGTAAAAAATCAAGTGAGCAAATCCTTCAATGCTCACAATCAGTCGTGTTTATGTGGTCTGCTCCGATTGGAATATCTTCCAAAAGAGGAATGATCCCTATTATATGTATTTAAAGATCCAAATAAGGTGTTTAAGTGGTCGCTAATCATGTATATAATGTTAAAAAAGCAATATAGATGTAACAGGTCAGGTCTGATAGTGACGTGAGGAAAGTCCAGGCTCCAACGGCACTTAAAAAGACAACAACGTACAGAGGGAGACGCTTATTATATCATTGCAGTCTTGCTGACCAAAATGAATACTGTTTAGATAAAGTTACAGCTAGTCTTTTTTTAAAGAACATTTGAAAAGTATTAATCAGTTTTATCAAACTCTTAAAACCAGTAATGCAGAATGGATGCATCAAAAACATAGACATTGCACAAAAATGTTGCCTGAACAAATGAGTTAAAAGTGAATGCAATACAAACAATTCTGAATGTAAGTTTTGGTATTACAGATAGTTTTTAATGATGCATCAACTAACTTACATTAAAAACTTAGTATGTGTTTTATCTGGTATTAAAAAGCTTATCTTTAGTAATGCAAAAACTTCTATTAAAAATAAGACAAGTGGCATAGTTAAAACTAGATTCATACTAATCATATGGAAAGTTGTAGAAACCAGTGAACTAATCAACACTGTCACTCAGTTTCACCTTAACATTGTAAGCCATCACACAAGTTTTTAGAGGGTTAAAATAGTTATGTTCCCTGTTTTTGGACTTTTTGTGTGTGTTTTTTGATTGTATGAAATGTAGAGCCATGCGACTGATGTATAACAACATTAGACGTAAAAGCACGTAACCTCAGACCATTTTATATACATTTATATTTATAATTTTACACACACACATATGTATATACACTGTTTGAATAATGATTCTGTGTTTGATTTGAAATTAGTAACTTATACTATATATTGTACCTAGTCAGTTTTTAACTAGTCTGTATGTATTCAGCATGGGGGTCTCAGGAAACACATTTAACTTTAGTGACGTTGTTCTTATGACTGTCATGAGCAAATTTTCATTGTTCAGGCCAAATCTGTGTGTGTGTGTGTGTGTATCCAGTGCCATATATAACTGTGAGATGTGTTGCTTGTGTCATATGTTTGCATACCCACACAACATGCTCTGGGAATGTGTGTGAGTGTTAGTGTGTGTCAGAATTATTTCTAATAGCATTTTATTGTGGATGTGTGTGTGTGTAAAATGTCTTGTGACAATATATGTACGTTTGTTAGAGAATGTAGAGCTAGATGTGTGTGATTTTGACAGTTTAGACAGTGTATCAGCAAAAATGCTTGAGAAATGTGTGCATGTGTTGGTGTGTGTAAAACATCTTGTGTATAAAAGTATTCATATGTGTATGTGTGTGTTTGTATAACTTGTGGTGTGTGTGAAATGTTCAAGTATACCATTGTAAAGTGGTGCATTGTGAATCAATGCAATTTTATATATATATATATATAAAATGTTTGAGAATACGACAGATGAAGCAAGTGTGTGTGAGTGTGTGCACATCAATATGAATGTACGGGAATGTGTATGTGTTAGTGTGTGTCAAAAAGCTTTGTATTATTTTAAGGTGCATGTGTGCTTGCAAAACCTTGTACGTACGTAGGAGTACATGCATAGATATTTATGAATAGGTGTGTGTGTGTGTGTGTGTGTGTGTGTGTGTGTGTGTGTGTGTGTGTTTGTAAGTGAATATAAAGCATGCTAATGTTTACCGTTATTACAGACAGTATGTGTGTGACATTTGCTTATGAACAAAATGTGTGTAAGTGTATATCAGAAAGCTTTGTATCATTATCGCAAGGCCTCTGTGTGTGTGTGCAAAATGTTTTGTGTGAATATGAATGAGTGTGTGTCTAAAGGGACGTGTGTGTGTTTTTGTCAATTGTACTGATATTTACACACTGTAAGAGTGTACAGGGATGTGTGTGTTCATGTTGTAAGGCTTTATGTGATTGTTTAGAGGCCCTAAAACCGCTTGTGTGTAAATGCAAGCATATATGAGCGTGTAAGTGCAGATGTGTGTGTAAATACTTGCGTTCAATTGTCTGCACACATGTAAAGGGCTGTATGTGTGTGTGTGTGTTTGTGTGTTTGTGAGCACATGGCCGAGAGGTTGTGAAACGTATGCATGAGCTTTGAGAAAGAGACGGCAGGGCAGACGAGCCAAAGGCATGCAGTTATAGTACAACACATCAGAATGCATTGTTAAAAATAATTTAGCTACATTTTGATAGATTATATTTTCTTTTAAATGCGTTATGTCTAAATGTACAGTTTTGTAAATATATTTAATATGCATCTTATATTTAAGGGTTTGTTGTTGTTTGCTTTACTAGTAAATTAGCTAAATTACAGCTTTTTCTATAATATGAAATGACCCTGAATAATTTTAAACACTATATATTTTGAATCTTAAATACAGATATGCTCAAACTTTAAGTTTACAGCTGTTATTCTTCACAACATTAATTTTAGATGTTTAAGAAAGCAGGACTAATGTGGAATACAGGATGTTGTCTGTTTTAAATAATTGGTATCTACAGTTGTGGTCAATATGAAAAGGTTGTTTTGAAATTTAATAAAAATGATGCACAAGGATGGAAGTGGACATGATACATGTGGATGTGCATGTGACGTTAGACTGTGTGTGTGTGTGTGTGTGTGTGTGTGTGTGTGTGTGTGTGTGTGTGTGTGTGTGTGTGTGTGTGTGTGTGCACAGCATGTCATGCTTCTCAGACAAATTTGTGTGAAAAATAGGTATTGTTAAAGAACACACCCTAAGCAAATATATATATTACTGTAAATGTTCTATAATCATAACTCTTGATCTGTTTTTGCATGCTTTGTCTTTCGAAACCCGTCTAGCATGGCAAAGGCCTCAGTCGTGATAAAATCGTGATGAGGTCCTACGGTTAATCGTCTGATCCAGAACTTTCACATGTGAGAGGGAAAAATAAAAAAGGTATGTGGCATTTTATCAGTGTCTGTATTTTTTTAACCAGGATAATGTGGCCTGTGTCAAGCTGACAGTATATGAACTTCCCTCTCAATAAATGTTATAGAGGAGATTTGTATGATTTTCACCTTATAAACTGATAGATAAAATACTATATTTTCTGAATGAGCAGAAGTGGTGATAAAAACATGAAATATATGTTTTATATATATATTTTAATTTTATTTAATGCCATCAGTCTTTTTTTTTTTAGATTATACATAAATGATGCATGATTCAGAAGATGTGATCTTTTAAAAAATACTAAAACGCATTTTATCCCCCCCCCCATAGGATAAATCTGGGAAAACTTTACTTTGTATCCTGCCCAGAAGATCAACTTCAAACCAACGTCTGTTAGAATGCTTTACACCTGTTAATGGATATTCAGCAAGTTAATTTCTTTTTAGGGACACAATAACACCGTCAGGTATTTGCTATATTTGTCTGTAAACTATCTGGGTTTTAATTAATGAGCTGGACTTTGCTTACGTTGTCACATCCAGACGTCTGTCACGTGTGAGCTGCGTGAGACCTAATGGGATATGAAAATGATAACGTATAGAGTGTTCGAGCTACTAAAAAAAGTATAATTGCACATAAATTCATATATAGATACATTTGTTGCAACTCTTCACCAAAGTGAGGAACACTATAGACGAAACGTACGAGAGCGCTTGTGTTGTTTTAATACGCAAAGAGGCGGAGGGAAACGTAGTCGTATTTAATCTTATTTGTGCTAATTAAATAATAGTCTATATGTAGCTTGAATGGATTTGTTGTGACTCTGGTAATAAGAACGTGAGCGCATTAAACGTCCGCGTCTGTAGAAGAGTATGACAATTACAGGCGCAGCACTCGGATGGGTTTTTTTTTTTAGCTTGTGGTGCTTTATAATTGCGAGGGTTGCATATTTCTGGGATCCTATAGTTTGTTCAAATTGTTGAAGATGCAGACAGTTGAATGAGGTGTCGGAGCTGTCCACTGCACGTGGTGCTGAAATGCGCTGCTGCTGCTGCTGACGTATCACTCACACGGCCCAAGTGAGCTTATAACCATTACGCTGTTTTTATACGTTCTTTCCATAGATTAGTTTATTATATCGTCTATATATATGTAATACTGTTTCATAACTAGTATTTATGGACCATTTTGAGCACAATTAATATGAAAAAATTATTTTGTTTGAATTGTCAAAGGGTCAGAGGGCCTGGGTAGTGCAGAAAAAGGTAGAAGCAAATATGTTTGAATAAAAAATAAATAAAGTTAGAAGGCGTCGAGTTCATCTTAAGATGTCTGTGGTGTCTGTGAGTGCCGAGGACGGAAAGCAGGAATATATAATGTGTTACGTGAAAGGCTGAGAGGAAACGTGTGTGTGTGTGTGTGTGTGTGTGTGTGTGTGAGGTAATGTCGAACATTGTGTTTTAAGGTTTGTAAGCAAATTATATTAAAGTAAAAATATCTCAATTTTGCATAATTTATCAAAGTATTATATTATATCCATTGTAGTATAATAAAAACAAAAAATAACAGTGGCAGTGCTCTATCAGATTATTTGTGCTTTGTGTTTTATATTTTTATTGCTTTATAATTGTACTACTTGTTTCTCCCTTGCTGTTTTTGTGTATCATGCAACCCTACGTGTCTGAAGAATTACATGTGGTTGCTGGACGACGTTAACGAGTTTTGCACTCCTATGTTTTTGTATATAATTTCTATATAGTGCGCTTAGATAACATATGCTGAATTAACTATTTGACTAATTGTTTAGCGTTTTATTACATGAAATAAGCTGTACGTATGGTGTGATTAAAGTGATTGCATATTGCAAAATCAAAAAGCTGGAAGTTTGTTGTTGACGTGACGAAGTTGTTTTGTAATCAGTCTGTATTCTCTGTCCCATGTCAGTGCAAATAAAATGTTTGGCGTTATTTTAGAGTCTGTTTACTTATTTTTATACTTAAAAGTGTGGGGAAAATCTGCAAAACTGACATATTGAAACCTTTCGTGTATGAGCCTTTCATATATAAAAAGGCTAAAAGTAGCGTGAGGGCAATACACAGAGAGGGGGGTTTCCACAGCCAGAGCCTCATACAAAAAATACTGACATTAAAATGTTTTTCTCCACGATGGCAATGCTTTTTTTCTACTAAACACTATGTGGTTTACATGTTTCATGCGTAACTTATATTGTGCACGATTCGGTGGGCTTATATTTTAGGTTAAGTTTCGGGTCGTGATTGAACCGAATGGCGACAGTAGGCATGGATGCATGTGTTTGAGTGGTCCAGTCTGTGTGTTAGTCTGACTGAATGTCAACCTGACAAGCTAGACACAAGCAAAGAGCCAAACGCGTGTTTCACCGCGTACAACACTCGGGTATCGCTTTCATATCTGCATGCTTGTGTGAGTCGATTAAAAATGTGTTTCACAACAGTTTACGTTGTATTTTCACAGGTTGCTCAGCTGCATACCTACTACGTGCCTATGTGTTTACATAACCATCCTCTCTTCCGCGTTACTCGCGCCCAGAGTTCTCGCGATGTTTTGGTGCAGCGCTGCTGTGGGGTAATTGTAGTTTCACGCGCGAGGATGTTCACCGTGAGAATTATGAATAATAAGCGTGTCTACATTATAAAATAAGCAGTTTCCCCAAATAACACTGTTCAAATCATCTTAGGTTGTACGCTTTTTACGGTGTAAAATAACACGTTTTTCCTAGCCGCTTGTTACTACACAGAACTGGTGGAAAATGCATTACAACTTATTTTGCTGATTAGATAGATAGATAGATAGATAGATAGATAGATAGATAGATAGATAGATAGATAGATAGATAGATAGATAGATAGATAGATAGATAGATAGATAGATAGATAGATAGATAGATAGATAGATAGATAGATAGATAGATAGATAGATAGATAGATAGATAGATAGATGGATGGATGGATGGATAGATGGATAGATGGATAGATAGAAATCCATAGATAGATAGATCGATGTTAATTGTTCATCCTCAACTACAGAGATCAATACATTTGCACAAGGTAAACTAATATCATATGATGCGGATCATTATAATGGGTTCTGACTGCAGCATTTGTAGTTTTGCTTGTGTAATGTAATGTAGGCCTTCGTGTGTGTCCTATGGATGTATATTCACACTTTTATTCTTAATACAATGACTTTTCAATATTCAAAATACATTAATAACGTTTATTTTGTGTCCTTTGTCTCTAATGCACTGTGAAAACAAGCGGATTTGAGGGATTTTAGTTAATTCACAAACGTTGTTACGTGCCTCGGAGAACCAAGAAAGTGGAAAAGTCGAGTCATACATGTGCCTGTCGAAGAAAAATGCAGCAAATAAGCATGCCAGTCTTTTTTTCTCAGGGTATGACTCATGGGTGTGACAGCGCGACTGAATTAATGTGACTGGCGTTCGTGCCGACCAATAGAATCGTAGCGACTGCTCAGCGGGGGCGGGACAATATGAGTCCTCGTGGCCAATAAGTAACAACCTTCATTCATAAAACAGTGTGGGGGGTGATCGTTGGACGCGTGGGTTTGGAGGTTTCGTAACCCTGACTGAAACAGAAAAAACAGTTCTGAAACACAACCAATGAAATTATTTGAATGAAGGTTGCCGTAATGTTTGTCCAATCGCTTCTCTCGCAGAATAGTTTTTGGTCCCGCCCCATTGAAACAGGCAACCGAATGAATGAGAATGGGCTCTTTGTGATTGACGCGCACGGTCGCCAATAAGCGGTAAGTTTCGATTGACGGACGCGAGTTTCGACCAATCAACAATGGACGTGGGCTCGCATGGGCGGCGATGGAGTATGTGGGAGGTGTGCACTTAAATCTGGATAGACTAGTATGTTAGAGGAGTTGTAGGGGTGTGATGCCACAAGCTGCTTATAAAGCGGCGCACACGTTGAAGCTTTTAAAGCAGTGCATAACGACTAATTTTGCAGGTCATCCACCACCACGCACAGCCAGCCGTAGACATGGAGTCGTTTACCGTGGTGGAGACGCTACAGCCTGCCGTCAGAGCGATCTTCTGGGTCGGCGCACTCACCACGGCCTCGCTGGCTCTGTGGCTGTTGTACATGGTCATCACTGGCTTTAGGATATGGGTGCTGGGAAACGGGGATTTGCTCTCTCCCAAATTGGGAAAATGGGCAGGTAAGTTGAACGACATGCTTTGGGAATAAGCGCCTGAACTAGCAGGACATGGGTGGGATAAATGTAGTGCGCATTTGGCGCAGCCTTAAACTAAATAAAGCTCAACTTTATGGATTTGGGGGGAGGGAACTAATAATTGTAACTTTTTTGCGCATCAGATTTGATATAACACGTTATTGTGATCGTTTACGAAGGGATGAATACCACTCACGTACATTTATAATCCTTAAGGAAAGATTGAATCAGCAGACTAATTGAGGTATTAGTATTTTATGCGTATGGTCAATGGAGGCGCCATACATTCATATATTATGCGCAGAAAGCATGTCACTATGAGTCATTCAAGTATTTCAGTCTGACTTTTTTTTTTACAAGCTTGCTCTTAATATATTCGTTCAAATACCACCAATTAGATGAGTTTATAGTCACAACATTGTTTTTAAATCTTATATTTTATTTCAAACGCATACTTAATATTCAACCAGATATTTCGCTAAAATCAAGATTTATTTTATTCATTTCTAGTTTTTCCTCAATCGTTTATGCCTGGCCTGACCCAGTTATCCAGTTTTCCCGGCTGCGCGTGCCAGTGTTTGTCCCGACAAACGCTCTTTTCCACACTGCTTTCGTGGGTAAAATGGGGTTTAGTCTTCTACTTGATGTCTTTTTTGGCAGCATTTGTCTTCTTCATCCCCTCACTAGGGCACTGAGGTTGGTTTTTGGCAACATGACGCAGTTTAAAACGCCAATCTTAATTATAATGCGGGTCCATACCACGTGCGGCATGTGAGGGGAGACTTGTGGTGATGCTCAAATATACAAAAGCCGTGAGGTTCAGCGCGAAGATTTTCTCCAGACACTGTAATCGCACTTTCAATAATGTTACTTCAAAACTCATCACACTGTGGAAGATTTTGAAATGGTTCATCATGCCATAGTCTTTCACTGCCTAGTATGTTGTCTATTTAGGCAGCAGGTGCACCAGCACTCAACGCCCCTATCGGTCGATTCGGTTATTGCACATTCAGAGCGAATGTGCTGAATCTGATTCTGGACGAAATTGTTTTTTTTTTATTTTTTATTTTTTTTTATCGAATGACATTAGCTCATATCTTTATTTTTCAAGTACCACTTGCCAGCAGTTTTGAACCTACAACCCTTTAGATTTTGGGGTTTTTCTCACCTGTCAATAAAATGTTCCTATGCTACTTCCCTCCAAAAATAAGCAATTTTTATTTTGTGTAAAAGTCAGCCTGTTTTGTTTTTTTACTGATTGTTTAAACTGTTTAATAACCGATATGCAGAACCAATGACATCACCTGTGAGCAATGTGGTTTTCAGTTGAATGTAGGTTAAAGGGAGGTGACCAAACTTACCGGATTTAGAGCCAATTTTCGATAAACATGAAAAAGTGAGAAAATATCGTAAAATAACACTCAAACCAATTATAACAAATTTTGCCTTTATAGAAACAATGAATTGTGGACTGTGACATTGCTTTTCTTATTAAATTGGTAACACTTTACAATAAGGTTTCATTAGTTAACTACTTTAGTTAAACTAAGAATTAACAATACTTAATTGTTAATTAAGACAGCATTTAGCCTATTAATCTTAGTTAATTTTAACATTTATTAATACATTAATGTTAAATACAACATTTGATTTTAATAGTTAGCTCAGTGAACTAACATGAACAAACAATGAACAGCTAGACTTTTATTAGCTAACATTAACACAGATTAATAAATACTGTACCGAATTGCTCATTGTTAGTTAACTAATGTTAAGGAATGAGACCTTATTGTGAAGTGTTACTATTAAATTCATGTACTGATTTTACTTTAACTTTACTTTAACTTTACTCCCCATTATCATGGTGTAAACATGTTTCACAATTCAAATAACATATTTTTTGTGCATTACATTTAGTTTGCTTGTGATTTTGCACTGTAAAATATATTGTTGGTTTAACTTAAAGATACCTGGTTGCCTTATAATTGAGTTAATTGAAATTTAAAAAAATGTTTAATACAATGTAGGAGATTGGTTTAATCAACAGAAACTCAAAATATTATGTTAGCTGAGATTTTTTTTTTTAATGTATGTTATGTTTTAGACAAAAACTGCAAAAAGTTTTTTGGCAAAAGAAAAAAAAAATTGTGACGACAAATCATGAAAATATGTTTTACAGTGTGGGGGCAAACTGCTTTAATGTCATGGAAATTCCACAATAAAAAAAAATTGGCTTCAGTTTCATTTTAATTTCTCGTTTTTCTTGATTGGAGTGAAATACGACCTGCACATTTCCTCGGCAGGTTTATATGGTAAGAAGAATCACCTCTTTGCTCACTTGGCAACACCACTCCCTTTTACAGTGACTTTTTGAACTATTTCCTTTCTGCTAGTGTGATGTCAAAAATGAAGCTGATGAATGCCACTCCCTGAAACCAAAAAAAAAAACCAGGGTACCAGTCGGACTCGTTCAGATTAACATGCGCGGTTTAGAGGTGGCGGTAAGTGGAGATGGGGAAAACGAGTTCCTCTCCCTGTCAATCCAGAAGCACAGGTCTTGTCAGATTGAGCAAGAGTGCGCTTCCAGATCTCGAAAATCTGTCCACGTCGGTTTGAGTGTAACTGATGCTTCTTTGACACGCTTGCGGTCTCCCCGCCTCCTCTTTTGATAAGTGCATCATCTTACAGACTTGTCTTTGTATGTTGACGGTATGATGACACGAAATGTCAAAAATGATGTGTTTTTGAAGATCTAATGTGCTGAGTAGCTAGAAGGTGAGTCATGAAGTGGAATGTATGAGAAAGGCCCTGTGGTGTTCCTGTAGAAAAACAAGGCATTCCTGGCCTGAGATGCTTACGGGAGACTCCTGGTGTTTTTCTTGGGAACTGCACCGCCATGGTTGTAAGCCTGTGGTTTAGTTATTGTGCATGATGTTCTTGTAGGATTGGAAGGTTTTTTTTTTTTTTAAGACCATTTTTATTAGTAAGTTTTGGCTTCTCTCTCTTTCTCTCAGTATTATTAAGTTATACATATTAGAGGAAACCCAGACCAAATTTTTTTATAAGGAATCCCAGATGTGTTTTAGACATTAAAATAATAGTTAAAGCTTAAAATAAATCTATGATGTCACTTTTTTTTTTTTACACAATAAGCATCTGAGTTACTAATATCACATATTAATCTAATGCTTTCCAAAGTTGAATCTCATGCCCCAAAATCATAAGAAAATTAATATTTTGCATAAAGAACATTTATTTTTAGATCAATTAAGATTTATTTTGCATTATGACTACAAATATGAACATTTTACCCCAAATTACAAAGAATAATAATAAAAAAAAAATCATTGGTGATTCTTGTCCTCATCTTAATTTAACTATTTAAACCCAATATAAAGGCAATACAGATATTACCACAATGTCAGATTTAATTTTATGTACATTGTGTGCGTTTTAAAAAAAATGCTGGGCTGTTTCAACCCATGTTTATGGACAAACCCAACCATATATATATATATATATTTTTTTTTTAAAGTGTATATTATTCCACCTGAACTGAGAAAGTAAAATGGCAATTTATTATCCTTATTTTCAAGAAATGCCTAATTTTCTTTAAGCAGCAAAATGTGATTTCTTATTTTTAATTTAGAGGTGACATATGACCCAGACCTGTTTTTGACAGGATTCGTGACATTTAAATGTCGAAGAAGAGACTTCCATCTATCATAGATGCAAGCAACCTAAATTACATTAAGAAGCCATATTTAATCTCTTCCAGTCCATCAGTGTATAAAGGACTGTAAGAGTCTTAGTATTTTTAGGTTTCTATGACTGGTGCAGTGTACTGTGTGAACAAGGTAGGTTGGCCTTTCTCTCAGCTGAGTTGTGATGCTGACCGAGCAGTGCAAGGAAGCCAGAATTAGAGCTTCACCCCCCTCACCCTTCCCCATCTCACTTCATCCTTCCTTAGAACACTGAATGTGTTCGAAAATCTCAGTTATGTAATAGAGCTGCAGTCATTCATGGGGATGGGGGCGATTGTGTCACACAAACTTGCTTTGACATTCAAATCAAGGGTTTTTCAGTTTAAAATCCGGGCCTTTCTCAGTTCAGTTGTTATAGTAATATCCTCAAGGTTTCTTTTCTTGCTTACTGTATATGCACAAGTTTGTGAATAGCAACATTAGCCCATTCATGCTAGCTAAATGGGACAATGTGAATGAAACGTATTCATGTGAGTGAATGTCGGCTGCGCAACTTGTGAATGTGTGAGCCCTTGTGCGGCGTGAATGATGACAGCGTGTGACTGTTCTTTGAAGAGGTGGGGGTCTTCAAAGAGAACGCTGCCGTTCATGTGACTAACACGCTTGTTGCCACGTGCCGGAGCCGAGGATGCTGGGTAAAATTGCACCCCCCTTCTCTCCTCCTCTCTCTGTCTAAGCCTATCTCCATCCTCCATCTCTTGCTCATCCCCTCAGTAAGAACCCCATTCCCCCCCTCCAGAATCTGTTTGTTCGCTCTCTGCGGACCCCCACCCTCCCTTTTTCTCTTCTGTCACGACTCTGCTCCATTTATTTATTTATTTCCTGGAAAAGGAAATCTTCCATCTGGCGTTTAACACTACACCTACAATTCGCATCCCATTCCGACCTGCTATTGTGAGCAGCGTGAAGCAGACGTTTATTTGGATCTCTTTGGCTAAAATTTAAAAGACACTCAGTTAACAATTTACACACACACACTCATGATGCAGCTTACAAAAAATGCCTAGTGTCCTAAAGACACTAATTTCATACAGTACTTTGACATTAGTTTTCCGTGTTACGTTTGCACATATTTAATGCATCTCTTCCCTAGAAAAAAACATCGACCCCTGCACTGGCGTCCAAAAATATACCAGGTCTATGTTTAGATGTTTTGAATTATTTCTGCCCTTTTCTGTTCTAATTAATTTTTGGCGAGGAGAACTATTGATTTTTCACTTCTTTTTGTGTTGGTACGCATGTGGCTTTTTGCTGCTATTTCTGATATTGCACCCTCTCACCCCCACATTGTTTTTTTTCCCTTCAATCCACCTTTATCCGAGTATAGATGCTATTTTGGGTGCTGAACTGCTCTGGTGTGTAGTTTATTTTTTTCTGCTGGCCATGTGACTGGCTTGTGCTATTTAAAGCCCGATGCTGCTTTGGGGGGAGTGGGCGGAGGTGTTATCATTCTGCAGTGCTACCGAGCCAAGAACGAGAACAGTTCATTCATTGAGAGAGAGAGAGAGAGAGAGAGAGAGTGATGCGACAGATTGCATACAGTAGCGGTCTGAATGTGGATGGCAGAATCCCCCCTCATCCCTCATTTTAATTGAGCTACACTAGCTTCTGATGCCCCCCCCCCCTGTTTTTTAAAAGTATAGGTCACCTAAAAATTAAGTTTTTCATTACTCAACCCTAAAGTTGTTCCAAACCTGTATGAGTTTTTCATCTGTTGAACACAATGTTATTTTAAAGAATGTTGGTATAACCAGATGGAAAAACAAATACTGTGGAAGTCAATGGGTGCCGTCAACTGTCTGGTTCACAACATTCTTTAAAATGTCATCTTTTGTGTTCAACAGAAGAAAGAATCTCATACAGGTTTTGAACAACATGAGGGTGGGTAAATGACAATTTTCATTTTTGGGTGAACTATCCCTTTAAGGATGGTTTTCGTTCACGATTGTCCTCCGCTCTGCTGCAAGCATAAAATCTCTGTTCCATGAGAGCCGGTCAGCTTTTGCTTTTTTTTTTTTATACCGAAGGCTCTACATAAGCTGGGTTGCTGGGGGATGCAGAGAGAGAGAGTTTGAGGGTGAGCGGGCAGCATCTTGTTGGTATTCAAGTGCTGCGGCTGTTCCAGACGAGGCAGCTATTTTTACTCACTCGGCTGCTTTTTTTAGCTCTATATTCCAGAGTCGGAGGAGGGCCAGTGCGCCTGTGCGCCTCCGTATTTCTGAACGTACTGTTCGTGAATGTACCTGAGCACGACTGCTCGTGCCATCTCTCTTGCAAAGGGAGCTGCTTCTGGGCCTGTTTTTAATCATTTGTGTCATGCTTTTGTGTAGCATCTTGCTAATGCTGTTCACGCTACACTCTCAGGTTCTTCATATAACCATTGATGCCAATAAAAGAAAAGTTCTTTAAAGTGGAAAGGGGTTTTTAGATTATTAAAATGTTCTTCAAACTAAGAATTTATTTATTTATCATTAACTGTTCACTGAAAGGCTCATTGGGAAATCAAAAATGGTGTTCTATGGCATCGCTGCAAAAACTTTTGAAACCTTTAGACTTGGGTTTTGATGGGCAGCAGTCTGTTTATGATCTGTCTTCTGCATTAAATTATCCTCCGAATGGTCCCTGTATATCTATATGTTGATTAGTCTTGGATTTTGTGTACATTTTTGTGTACATATTTTTTACAGTGTGGCCGAGCATGTGCTCGCCACCTTCGTGTCTGACCCATTCATTGCGTGGAATTCTAGGAATTGTCCCCAAGCGCTCCTCACTCCGTGTTTGACGTGTTCTAGTGTATTTACTATTTGTTCTGACTTTTTAAATTTCTTCAGCCATATCCTCGCAAGCTCTTGCCATTGTTCAAAAAATGAAAATCTTCATACTCACCCTCATGTTGTTCGAAACCTGAATTACTTACTTCTGCAAATTTTGAAGAATGTTAATAACCAACCAGTTTTGGTGCCCATTGACCTCCATTGTATGGGTAAAAAAAAAAAAAGACATTACTCATATTATCATCTTTTATGTTCCACACAAGAAAACCAGGCGGGTTGGAAACAACATGATGGTGAGTAAATGATGACAAATTTCATTTTGGGCTGAACTATCTCTTTAATGTAATTTGTCCCATTGAGACCAACACGAGGATGCTTCATTCTTGGGATGAATTTGAAAAGGAGCTTGTGAATCACCTTCTTTTGTTCCTTCTCTCTTTCGATCCAGTGCTCTCTCCCGTTGTCGTGCTCTCTCACTTTCTACCCACATCTGACTTTGCGCAGTCTCCCTCTGGTTTCTATTTTTAGCAGCCCCCAGGATCCCTCCTCACCCCTCCTGTGCTGTCGTGCTCTACAGACGTCATAACCCCCCATTCTCTCCCCCACAGCCCTGCTCTTGCCAATGACCACTGCCCATGCCACACTTTGATCAGCATCACACATTTTGTCTTATTGCTTGCTTTTTGTGTTTCCATGTGTGTTTTGTAAAACAAGAGCATTATGGGAAATTGAGATGGTCCTAGTTATATTAGAATTATTTCATTTTGCAGGCTTTTAATGCATAATTGTAAATGTGAAGGGTGTCATTTCGGTGCTGCTAGCATCACTAAATGGAATGTCAAATATGACCGTTTTCAAACATCTGTGTGTGTGTATATATATATATATATATATATTGCACAGATTGCCCCGCCCCCCACTCATTGATTGGTTGAGGCAGTGTTGTCGGTCGGAATTGTGAAATGACAAATGTTTTGAAAGTGCTTTAGAGTCACAGTGTTTATACTTTTTGAGAAAATCAAATGGCTTTCTTGGTGGTTTTTTATATCAAGCTGTGATATGAGAAAGCATTTTAACATTTTTGATAAGATCTAATTAAAGGCAACAACAAAAGCAACCAGTTTCCTGAACGCTGTTCTTGTCTGCCATTGGTCAAACAGATAGCTCCCCAGACAGCAACATGGTGTCGGCCCAGATCCGAGCCACATCTTGTACATGTGGATGCCCCGCGTACCAGATGTGGGCCGCATCTGGGCCGACACTGTTGCTGTCTGGACGCCCCAAACCCACGCCATTGGTTGACCCAGTGTTATCGTGTTGGGTTTGTTAGTATTAGTGTTAGTATAGTAACAACTGAGTAATGTTTTGTTGTCTTCGGTGTGTACACTTTTTGATGTCAACTTAGAAATGGCCAATAGTTGGCTTTTATATATCAAGCTAATATTTGAGTATTTTAACGTCAAAGAATTGTTTTGAAAATGCCACAGTCGGTGCTCGCACTTTTCAGGGAAATCAACCTACAAATGGATACTTTGAACAATCTTGCATATGAAGCTCAAATATAGGAAGTGTTGACATCCATAAAGTTGGAAGTTTAGCAAGTGTAAGGCTGTTTTGATTTGAACCTAGTGTATCTGAGTACCTGTTTGCCCTGAATGTCCCTTTTTAATAAGCTTGTTTTTGGTAAAAAAAAAATTGTAATTGAGCTGCTGCAAACTGATCCTGTCTATTTCTTTCTACTTTTTCTAGTTGTGACGGGAGCCACGGATGGGATTGGGAAATCCTATGCGGAGGAGGTAAGGGTTTCTCTTATTTATCTCTTCGCTCCACGGAAAGCACAGTGACTCATCACAAGACAGAGGTTTCACTCTGAGGCCAAGAGAAGGAGGGTGACTAGAAGACTACTGGTGGAAAAAGACCTGTTACCTCATAACTCGTACAGTTCTTTCAAGTCACTGCTCACTCCAAAGCTAACATCAAGCTTCGTCTTTGGCTTTTTCGTAACAGTTAAAAGTAATTGGAGTAATCCACAATTTGTGCAAAATGTGAAAGCATGACCGCTTTCAAACAGGTTTCCCCTCAGACAATAGACTCATGTGTCATTGGTCAAACAAACAGCTAGCCCCACCCCCAAACACACGCCATTGGTTGAGCCACGGTTGCCGTGCTGTTCAGAATTCTCAAACGGAAATATTTTGAAAATGAGTGTATGGACTTTATGCGCCAGAGAAACAAACGCGCAGCCATCTTTAGAATTTTGTTTGAATTTTCGTTTCTGCGATAGCTCTGTGTGTTTCTATGGCATCGCTGTCGAAAGGTAATTAGTTGATGACGTGGATTTACTTGCGGTACAGTTAACGAAAGTAATCCTGAGCTTTGTAAGCTCCTGATGTTTGAAGCGAATGTCATAACGAATGTCAGTATACCGGGAATATTTTAAAACGAGCGGTTCATTCATAAATCCGTAAGATCTTACCTTCATGCTGTGGAAATATAAACCGGAAGACGGAACACAACGAGCGCTGCGAACTTGCTTCTAGCTTACTTATAGTCGTTTTTACATATAGGTTAAAATATTCTACTATTCACATTTAATGTTTTGCTGTAAATATTACATTTGTCAAAAGCTCATTGTCTGTCAAACATTTTATTGTAATATTTCTACTTCTCTGAGGAAAAGTATTCAGTTGATACCCTTGAAAATAAGAAGCTGACATGGATCACTTTTAGGAGTTTTCATGGCAGTTATTAGCAAAAATGCTTTGCATTGTTTATCTGCCATAAATTAGATGATTCAATCTCTCTTTCTCTCTTTCTCTTAGCTTGCTCGACGAGGGTTCTCCATGATGCTCATCAGCCGTTCCCAGGAGAAGCTCGACGACGTGGCAAAGTCTCTCGGTCAGTGTTCGGCCATCTGTGTGTGTTGGCAAACTGCAGTGCTCATCTCTGTGAATGACAGACAGTCCTCCTGATGTTAATGAAACAGGCTTTATTTTTATCCCTGGCCTGAGAGGCAGGGTGGGGGCCTGGTTCACTGGCTGGGCGCAGAGCTGATGCAGCCTGGCAGGAGTGCACAGTCAAAGGTCCACGCAAGCTCCAGGGGTCATGCACCACACTTCTCAGAATAAGGCAGAACCACTGTTTGCCTTTCCTGTTCCAATAAATGTGAATTACTTGGATGCTAGATCAGTGCTCACATGATGTACATATAGCATGAAGGGCCTTCCATCTGTCCCGACCAAGTGCTAAATGACCAAACATCGACCATTTAGACCAGTCGGATGTGTGGAGCATGACTCGTTTCCTCTACTATGCATCTAATTGTACTGTGGTCATTCATTTGAGGCTTTTGGTGTGAAAGCAGTTTCCTCTTCAATCTCTTTATATGCAATGAACCAAACAGAGTTTTTATAATGCAATCTAACACAATACTTAATTGTTTTAGCTTTTTTTGTAGCTTTTTTTTTAGATTTATTTTAGATTTATTTCAGTTACTGAACATGATTTTTAATAGTTTTAGTTAACAAGAACACTGAATTTTTAAATATAGCATATATTATATAAGTGTTGAATTTATTATGAATTCCCCCCACATCCTCTCAGTGTTCAAGGTACTTGTCGGGTTTTTTTTATTATTATTATATAACTTGCTAATTTTTCATCCTACATTTTCTTTTAGTATGAATGAATCATGACTGGCTGTGAGATTGTGAATAGGAGTTGTCTTATACTTATTTGGCCCCAATGTGTACTGAATAATGAACTAACAATGCCTTGATAGTCTTACTCGTCCCATGATCAGCTCTGGAAAGGACTCATTTAAGCTCTATGCTGATGCAGTTTTTAAAATGTTTTAACTATAAAATGTTATTAAAATCAACTTTTTAAGCTGTCTTCAATGCAAGCACTTAACTGCTGAGGTTAGTAGGCTGAAAAACCCAGTACCACAGTCATGCTAGCAACACACAGAATGGGAGGAGGTTATGGCTAGTCACGAACCGGGATGTAATTTGCCAAACCTAGTTCTCAAACCTAACATTTGCATTGATCACCCTCCATTTAGGGTGTTATAAGTCGCAGATAGCAGTATCCCACAAGCCCCTAGGACAAAAGTCTTTGGAGCTCATATATGTGTGTTGTTCTTAAAATAACCGTTCGATATACATAAAAAATGCTTCTCGCTGCGAGACCTGAGAGGAATTTTCCTCTCATAACTCAGTGGAACAGTGTTTAGACAAATGAGCCTTTGGACAATAAATTCTAATTGCTGCAGGCACATCAAACAAGCGGAGGAGGGGGGAGATGTAGGAAGTTCCTCTGACAGCTTTTTCTTGGTACGCAGCGCCCCCTGCTGGCCAGAAATCTGTGTTTTGGTGCAATGTGCAAAGTCCCAGAGAAGTTATTTTTAGAACAGCAGCAATAGCAGGGATGCCTGATCTTGGACAGAGTTCTCCAATGCCAATATTAGGTCTGCAGCTGGAACGATGACTGTTTCAGCAGGTTTTTTTGGGGGGGAGGAGGCTTCAGCTCTTTGCGTCTTTTTCTCTGCGCTTAATGTCTTTTGTGTCTCTGATTACAGAAAGCACATATAAGGTGGAAACAAAAACCATCGCAGTGGACTACAGTCAGGCTGATATCTATCCTAAAATCGAAAAGGGTCTTGCAGGACTGGAGATTGGAATCCTCGGTAAGTTAAAAAGAAAATTCTCTCTACGCAGAGCCTTGAAAGTAACACAAACCTCTTGTCAGAAAGCTAACACGCACTCAAGTTTCATTCACGATTCCATGTCTGTGTTTGAAACCTCTTTTATTTGGCCTCATCCTCCAGAAGGTGTTTTTTTTTATTATTTTTTTTATACCTGAAATCGTGATTGAGTTTTTTTTATGTCTGTTGTTCAGGCTCTCATCTCATTCCTGATGCTTTATCGCCACATAGTGGTGATTCTTGGAACATTTCAGATTCGCATTCAACCCCATCTAATCTTCTATTTTTGTCTCTTGAACCATAGTTAACAATGTGGGAATCTCCTATACATACCCCGAATTCTTCCTCCACATCCCTGATTTGGAAAACGTGAGTAACTACTTCTGAGGAGGTTTACATATTAGTAGCCACATTACTGTGAAGAAATATTCACCCTTTCATTTCCGTTTGCAGTTCATCACCACCATGATCAATGTCAACATCACCTCAGTGTGCCAAGTAAGTAGACACAAACACGTTGTGCTGTTTGAAGGGCTTCGGAATTCTTCATTTTGAAAATTCTAATTTGAAATTTTAAAAGTACTGCAACATGACCGCTTTGATGTACTCCTGTTGTACCTGTTTTCTCTCTCTGTCTCTCTCTCTTTTGCTGATCTCTACCAACGCTCCTCGTGTTCACCACCCACACATTCTCTCTCTCGCTCTCTCGAATGAAATATTAGCATTACAGATTTTTAATGTCATTTTGGAGTAACTTTTTCTTTCTTTTTTTTGCCAGATGACTCGTTTGGTTCTGCCCAGGATGGAGGCAAGGTGAGTCCTGATGTTTCATTATTTGCGCTGGAATTCCTAACACGTCCGCTGCCACTAAAAGGGAATTCAGTGCAGCTTTTTCAAAACAGGGTTTTTCCACCTGAGTGTCCCCCCCCCCAACTCTTTGTGTAAAATTGAAAAGCAACAATGCACTGATCCGATTGGCTACTCTGAAGTCACATGCTACTCTGGGGCCAATAACGGAGCTGGGCAAATTTTGTACAAATAGGTCCAACCCTCTGCACTCCCCAGCACTCTGCTGCGGCTGCAGGGGTACTGCATGAGAACTGGTGCCATGGCAACACGCATGGCGACCATCATTAGACGTGTGTTGATGTGAGGGCTGCTTTTAGGTTTCCACAGCTGGAAAAAAGACCTTATTTGATGTCAATGTCAAACATGATCGGTTGAAATAGTTTTTTTTTATATTGCAGAGCTAAAGGTGTCATCCTAAATATCTCCTCTGCCAGTGGCATGTTCCCCCTTCCACTGCTGACCATCTACTCCTCCACCAAGGCAAGTGACTTCACAATGTTCTTCACAGAAAAATCAGTGCTCATAATTGTTTCAGAAAGAAATAAAATAGTCTTTATACGGAACAATCTGAAGTTAACTTGTTCATACAATTGTTTTAAAATTTTGGTGGTATTATATTTATTAGTATTGGTCGATAATGTATATTTAATAGTTTGTGCACAATTTTTTTTTTTTCTATTTTTACATTTAGATTACCTTTGCCATCATCTAACGCTCACTTAAAGCGAATCTTTAAAAACATTAATTTAATAACACTATTAAATGTGCAAATCTGAGTATAAAATATAAGTGAGTATACATTTTTCATACCCCACATTATAATGCTTAAATTCACTTTGTGCATTTAGAAATTATTGATTTAAATGTAGCTTTTTTGGAGGATGATTTTTACTTGTCATCTTTCTACAGGCTTTTGTGGACTACTTCTCACGTGGACTTCATGCAGAGTACAAGAGCAAAGGGATCATCATCCAGGTGAGAAAACTGTCATTAAATGCTACTTTACTTCTATAATGTGCCATATTACAGAGTGAAATATTATTAAATGGAGGGAAAAAGTAGGGCAGATATTTATATTTATATTTATATATAGGAAATTAAATTTTGTATGCTGCATTTTTATATGCTCAATGTTTTGTTGTACTGCACTTTGGTGCAACTGTTGCTTTTAAATGCGCTATAGAAATAATTTTTGACTTGACTTGATGCTTCATGCATGCAAACATGGCCTATATAGCCTATTAAACTGAAAAAATGGCTGAAAGTGTTTTTAATGAATAACAAACCTCTCTGTCCCTGCCGCAGAGTGTGCTGCCTTTCTTTGTGGCTACCAAGATGACGAGGATCAGGAAACCAACCCTAGACAAGCCCACCCCTGAACGCTACGTGGCTGCTGAACTGAACACTGTGGGACTGCAGGACCAGACCAACGGCTATTTCCCTCACGCCGTCATGGTACGACTGCCTGAACGTCTCACCTCAAATGTCAAATTCAATACAAGTCATTCATTAGCTATGTTTCCATCCAAAGATGCGGATTTAACTTTGTGCTTTATTCGCAAATGTTTTATGCGATAATTCAAATTTTCCATTCAGTGAGTCGATGAGAACAAAATCGTCACTTCCTGATAAACTTCCGCTAAATCTCACTAAGATAAATGGAAGTTGCAGCAGTAGGAGAAGCCACTGTATATAATAATTTACGTATATAATAAATGACTTTCGCTTCAGAGCGCGCAGACAAAACTCGCTTGCTTTCAGAGGCGGATGCCTGCTGTTTAGGAATGCAGTCGTGTAAGAAAATTCTGGGAGGAAATTATACCGAAACACTTTGATAGATTTTGCTCAGGCATTTCAGAAGAACCAAAACAGCGTTTCAGATGCTGTGCAAAAAGATCGGTCCAGTTCTGCCATCCCATCGCAAAGTCACGTCTCTTTTTGAAGCGCATCAAAAACAATTTTTGGGGAATGTGTTTCTTTTGTAGTTTGTTCATCTTGCAGTTTCCATCCAGCTTCTTTTAATGCGATATCCCAAATACACATTAAAATAGGTGGATGGAAACCTAGCTAGTGAGCATGTTTGTCACCCTAACTAACCTTGTTTCTTATCTTTGTGTCCCGCAGGGCTGGGTAATCGCCGTCCTGGCCCCCATCCAGCTGGTCATCTGCCTGGGCCTGCGCTTGAACAAGTCCCAGCGCGGAGGATACCTCAGGAGGAGAAAGCTGCGATAGGTCGAGGACATTCTATGATGGAAACCAAACAGGACAAGATGTTTTATAGAATATATATGTGCTGAGATTTGAGATTCACTTTGGATCTCACGTCTTTGAAGTGCTTCCTCTTATAACACCCAATCGTTTATTTTTTATTTTTATATAAATATCTGGACATGCTCATGTCCCATAATGACTTGTTACTGAAATGGGAGGACCAATCTTTCTTTATAGGGTGAACAAAGTATTACATTTTGGAGGAGGGTTTTGTGACCACTGCTGTTGTAAGCAGAGGGCTATTTATATGGTGGTGGTGGTGTTTTCTATTTATTTAATTACTAATTATAGATATATATTTACTCTTTGATAATCTTGCACTCTTCTTGTTAACTGCCAAAAAACTTGTTATGCCTTGTAGTGATAAATGGGTGCTGGCCTTTCTTGTCATTAATTTATCATATTTAGCAAATCAATGGTGGCTAACTTTTGAATCCTGTACTGTATCGATATAAAACCAAAGGTCTGATTTAAGTGTATTTTTGTATATTGGCCTTTTCAGGCTGGAAGTTTACCTGTCAGTTTTGGTTTATTGAAACCCTGTGCCTTTTTATAGAACATGAAACTTGGTCACGATTATTAAAGGAGATCTAATGCACGTTTACATTATTTTCTCTGCTGAAGTCTTTAAGGTGTGGTGGAATGTCACCAGTTTGTCTTGGGTTTCATCCAAAGATGGATTTGAGGATTACCTCAATAGCTTGGATCTCTGTATGATTGTTTATGGACAAGTGCCAGTCAAGTTGAAACATCCAGGTGGTTGATCCTCATTAGTCGCCCCTGGTTTAACTTGAATGTTCTCATTCCAGACGTGTCGAAGAGTGGAACACAATGTGCTGCTTTACTGATGCATGACACTGAAGTGCTTGTTTGTTAATAAAAATGAATTTTCTGTAATTATCTTGTATTTGTCTTTTTTTTTTTTTATAAATTGTATAAAACTGTGAAGGTGTTTCATTTTTTTTTTCTTATTTGATTTCTTTTAATGTCTGTCCTTAAACCAGTACTGATATACTTGTACAAAATTATGATTGCTGAATAGTTTTGAGGTCCTCTGATACTTTGCATTCTAAAAGGGGTAGTTCACCCAAAAATGAAAATTCTGTCGTTTACTCACCCTCAAGTTGTTCCAAACCTGTATGAGTTTTTTCTTCTGCTTAACACAAAAGATATTTTGACTTCCATAGTATTTTCCCCCCCTACTACGGAAGGCAATGGGGTCCATCAATTGTTTGGTTAACCATGTTCTTCACAATATCTTTTGTGTTCAGCAGAAGAAAAATTCATACAGGTTTGGAACAACTTGAGGGTGAGTAAATGACAGAATTTTCATTTTTGGGTGAACTATCCCTTTAAGGTGGGCAGAATTATAGATAAATGTGGCTTTGTTATTCTCGAAACAAATGTTTTCTGGAACTGAACACAATCCTACAGAATCTTATTTACTAAAAGACTCCTGAGTGAAGCACAACGGATCTGCACCAATCAGTGTTTACACTTGCACAGTAAAGCTTCAAGGTTTAAGGCTTTGCCAAGCATTTTACAGCTATCTTCTAGGCTACTTCAAAATGTAATAATCTTGCTTTTTTAAAAATCTACCCAACAGTCTTTGTGTAAATAGCAATGCCTGACATAATGCACCCTAATCCAGGTGTTCACTTTGTTTATCAGGTATTTAACCATTTTTGAAGATACTTGCTTAATTCCTTATATAAATTGATTAAAAGTTAGTTCGATCTATGTTGAAAATGAGCAAATACTTTCCTTATGTAAGTCTGGGTTTCTTTTTTCAGTACCATTCTGTAGGCTTCTTAAATATTTCCAACAAAAGGTTAGTTGTAATATTACAAAACAAATAGAAAGTCTAGTAGGTTATCTATAGCATACGTATTGCTTTTTAAACAAATATACAATATTATATTTGTATAATACACATATTTGATGATGCTTATATGTTCATATTCAAATAGCAGTGTACTTACAGAGCACAGGGGGAGGAACGATCATCTGAAGGTAGGAAATATTTAATCGGTCATTGTAGTAACCCGGACACGTTTCGATGAACACCAGAACTGATTGTATTACATTACACAAATGTTCAAACGCGTTGAAGAACGAGAAAAATCGACTCGAAACGACTGTGTGTAAGTATTATTGAAGGTGTTAATGTTTGGGACAGCTATCAGGTCATTAAAAAGTTATTAAAACATGTCTCTGTCTAGGAAGTGTGCAAATGTAACTTATAAGTATAACGTTTGATGTCATCAGTCTGTTTACATCAAACATGCTTATGCATGTTATATGGTTCTCTATATTATGCTCATCTTACTTTTTAAGTGATTGGTTTTAAAACCTGACCCATAACCACAATCAAGAATGAAATAGGAGTGATATCCTTTAATGAGTGATTTGAAAAATACCTGAAGATGGCAGCAAAATCCTTATGTATCATTTGTAAAACTGGGAGAGAAAAAAAATATATATATTTTTTTGTGTCCTTCTAAGGTACTAAAGCCCACGGACGTCATATGTTTTTGTCTTGTCAGATCATTTTTTAGCTTTTGATGAGTGATAAAAGGCAGCGAGCGAGGGTCCAGGGCTCCTGGGCCAAACCTCTTCACAAACCACAACAGCCAACTGGTATGACCACTTTCCAAGAGTTTACCTATTATAATACATGTACAGCAAAAAAAAAAAAAAGATTTAATGACATATACATTATTTACATAATCACATCTGTTTAGTATTCCACAACATGTTTCTACAGTCTTGAGAGTATAGATGTGATTTACAGGCCTGCAAAAGTCATAGAAATCAATAAAATCTTGGAAAGGGTAGTTGAAAAGTGATTAAATAAATCATTTTTATTTTTATGATTATTTTTTTTCTGTAAATGGTTAAATTGTGCAGTTAGATTGTGGAAATGTCATGGAAATTCATAAAATCTTAAAAAGTCATTGAAACTAGATTAAACAAGGGATTTTTTTTATGTAAGTTAAGTTATTAAGTAAATTATTTTTATTTAAATGGACTGGTAAATGGACTGCATTTATATAGCGCTTTCACAGACCCAATGGCCACCGAAGCGCTTTACATTTTGCCTCACATTCACCCATTCATACACTCATTCATACACCGACGGCGGTTTATTAAAAAAATTATCCGATTTTTTTTACGTAAATGATTAAATGATTTTCAAAAATCTTTGAAAAGTTGTGGAAAAGTCATGTAAATTAATACAATCTAAAAAAAATGGTAATAGAAACTTGATTTTCTATTTAAATCGAGTGATTGAGCAAATTATTTTGATTGTTTACATAAATTATCAGATAAATGATTTTCCAAAATCCTTAAGCAGTAATATCAAATAAGCTGAGAAATTGTGAAAAAGTAATGGAAACTTTATTAAATCAATAATTTCCCCAAATGATTACATGACTGGAAAAGTCATGGAAATTCATTGTTAAAGAAAAAACCCTTGAATAACCACACTGTAAACTTTTGCCAATACCCAATACAATTATCGTAAACAGATCATTTACATATATAAATCTTAAAGGTACAGTAGCAAAAACAGCCTGTTTAAACACAAGGGTCAGAGAAAGTATGAAAGGTTATATAAAACTTAATTGGATTTTATTTTGTTTCAAAAAACACTGACTAACTTTATAAATGGACTTCAGGAGACAAAACAGGCAATATAGGTGTAGTACAGTGTATCAATGTATTGTTTTCTGCTTCTGTTCATTTTGTTACAGACAGTGATAAGTGTGATTCCTAAATGGTTCCTTAAATTAAAATTATTTATGTTCTAAGTTTCAGCTCAAGATGTCCAGTCAGGGTCATGGAAATACGGACCGCGATCATTTGAGTTCAATCAGCCTGACGTAAGAGCCGTTCTGTAGCTTTTATGCTGTTTTCTTGGACAGTGCTCACATCTAAGTGTCTCTACTTTATCCTGTGTCTTTTTGTCAGCCCATCAGAGAGATTCCTGCAGAGAAAGTGATCGAGTGAGTGACTCAGTACAAGGCACTTTCAAGCAATAAAACCCTATTGATTGACATACCCCGTTTATATATATATATATATATATATATATATATATATTCACTGTGTTTTTTTTTTTCTTTTTCCCAGAAATGCCGGTGACTATGAGATTAGTCAGGGGCCTACTGGTGTGTCCCGGTAAGAATACTCAGAGTTTAAAGTAGCATAAACTAAAAAAAAATCCCCTTCAAAAGAACATTTCCTGCATTTAGGTGATTGTTTACTGTGTTTCTGCCCAGACTGCGGCTCATACCGGGGTTCCTACAGCAGGAGGAGGCAGACTGGATGTTTAGTAAGCTGCTCGCTGAACTGCCCTGGTCACAAAAGACCAATTATAGAATGATGGGTAAGTCGCATGTTGAAGTACTGTAAATTGGGGAAGGGGAAATAGTGTTTTAACCTCTGGAGATTATGTTCATGATTAACCCCATAAAGCCTGACATATGAAATAATAGTCAGAAAATCAAATTTTTTGAAGTGGAACAATTATTGAACCTTTAGACAAAATATTAAAAACATCATGAAAAAAATTTGGTGCATTAGGCTTTTTTGGCTCATATAGTATGATATAGTGAGAATATAGAGCTCATTCTTGAGGAGGATGCAAAAATGCAAATAAATATCAGTTGTCACTCTATATCTCCCAATAAAATGTTACAGTCTTATGATCAAAGTAGCTCTGTAGTTTTCGTTGTGGAGGCAAAACGTATATGCTATGATAATTGAGAGATGAACAAATAAACAACTCAAAAGCCTGATGGGTCATATTTGACACTCACATTTTAACATTATCCATTAACATTATTCCAAAATGGATAATCAAGTAAATATAAGTTTCTTCAGTCCAGTAAGTGCTCATCTTGAATTACTAACAATATGAAAGTTATTATTATGTTTACTTTATGAAAATCAGTAAACAAATAATCACAGCTAAAAAGACACGTGAACCGTGACCTGAAGGTGGATATTTTTACAATTATACAAGGTCTTTTACTTACTTAAAAAAATATAAACTATCAATCAGACAAAAGGCATGTAATAGATTGTGTACAACCGTTTTTTCAGCAGTGTTGATCATGTTGATAATTTCGAGGCCTTAAAAATTTCAATTTGTCTATCAAAAAGTGAGTCAGAAACTCTTTAAATGTCCAACATAACTGAACATTAAGCCTTTACTCAAAAATGCATAAAATAACACTTAATTTTAACATTTACTCTTTCAGTTCAGTTCTATGCAAAGCATGCTGGGAACTAAGAATCAACCCATGCAGTTTCAGTTAATGCAGCAAAAATGATTAATGTAATGATTTAAGTAAGCCTCAATTTTTAAATACAGTATATAAGTGGACTGAACACAATAAAATTAAGTTGATAAGTGATCAAATGTTCAGCAATTGTGTTGCTTTAGCTCATTTTTTATAAAGCAAATTGAAAAAGCAGCAAAAAGCATATCCTGTAGCATATGAACATACGTTGAGCCTTGGTGCTAAACAGGAGAATGAAAATAAGCATATAATGACACTCTGCATCTGTCCCACTCAGACGTGTTCACGAAGTACACTTCCCACAGTGACTCACTCTTTCCAGTCCTTCTTCATCAGTAAATTGGCAGGAATGCCACTGCCTCCAGTTCTCTCGTCTGTTTACCTTTCAGGACCGACATCATTTTTTAAAAAGTCCCAAATATACCAAATGTTTAAACATTTACTTTGGACCAGGAGTAGTTCATGCTTGACTGTGACTGATCGAGTCTTGTTTTGACAAATATGTTCTGGTTCCGCGAACTTTCGGCCCCTATTTGGTGCGCTGAAGATCGACACATCATCAAGTCAAGTCACATTTATTTATATAGCCCTTAATACAATACAGATTGTTTTGAAGCAGCCTGACAGTAATAAATAGGAAAATAACAGTGATGTTACTAAATTCATCATTTATGAAACAAATTCAATTTCAGCTGTAAAACCTCTTTTTTAGAAGGCAATAGTGTCATTATTCAACTCAATTCAGTTCAGTGTTGATTCAGTTCAGTTCAAGTTTAATATCCAACTCAGTTCAGTTGAGGTTTTGTTCTCATTCAATAGTGTCAGTGCAGTCAAATTAGCAACTGTAACTGAGTATCACTGAATATGAAATGTCTTTAAACCCCAAGAGATGTCAAGCAGTATTGAAAGTACAAATACCAGAACGTACTTTATATTCATTGTGTTTTGCACTTCAGGTGATGGATATGAGGAACCCAGACTCACTTGTTGGTATGGAGAACTGCCATATACATATTCACGCTCCACTATGGAGGCCAATGCTCAGGTAAATCGTACGATCTGCTGTTTTTACATTAGCAAGTGACCAAACAAAAATGACATCTTAAAGCATCTCTTTCCATATTTCTCTTTTATAATAGTGGCCTCCAGTTCTTAGCACTCTGCGTCTGGCTGTTGAGCAGAAGAGCGGCCACACGTTTAACTCATTGCTGTGTAACCTGTACCGGGACGGTAAAGACAGTATTGGCTGGCACAGTGACAACGAGCCTTCATTAGGACCCCAGCCCACCATCGCCTCTCTGAGTCTGGGCGACACTAGAGTGTTCAGTCTCCGAAAGCAGCCACTTCCTGTGAGTCTGCGAATGGGCCATTTATAACTTGTCACAGTCATACTAGGGTTTAAATGTTGGGTATTATGGTGTTTACACTAGGATGCACGATGCATTAGGGCAGGGCGATTAATCATAATAAAACCAAAATCATGAAATGGCTGGCAGCTTTATGGGCTTCCTGCTGTTTTCCACCGGACAACGTTTGAACTGAAAAAAATTAAGACAACGTTTGTTCATCAATTTTGAAACGTGTTCAATTCAGCTATAAGCAGCTTTTCAGAAGACAATAGTGTCTTTCAGTTCAATGTTGATTCAGTTCACCTGTAGCATTTATTTTAGTGTTTTATTTTTAATGTATTTACCATTTTAATGAATACAATTTTTGGTCATAACGTGCAAATAATTATCGACTTCAGCACCGGTCAGAATTTGAATATCAGTGAAACACTAGTTTAAAAATGGCAAATCTTAATACTTTTATCAGAATCCTGATTACAATGTTAGTGAAAGTTTCTACCGCTTTTGGAATTGAGTCATTTTCTCCTTCTTTTTAGCCCTTAGAAAGAATCAACCGGCGTTTGCGTTTGAAGTCTGCGTACCCTGATTATGTTTCCATTATGTGTATGTGTTCCAGGAGGACAACGGAGACTACAGCTATGTGGAGCGCATACGCATCCCGCTGGCCCACGGGACCCTCCTGCTCATGGAAGGCTGTACACAGGAGGACTGGCAGGTACTGCTCTGAAGAAATATAAACACAACAGAATCAGTTAACCAGAGTCAGAAATCTAAGAATTGTTTTCTTGCTAAGTTGCACCACAAGCTCAGACGGGAGCAGAAAAACACTAAGATTTACAAGAACTTTTACCGAGAGTTTATTCAAGTTTTAATGTGACTCTAAGAACTGGCAGGAGCATTTGTTTAGTCTAAAATGAGCAGTGAAGCTGCCAGTTAATAACAGTCTGCTTTAAAAACGCTGCTGATAAAGCCAGACTGTGAAGCAAGGTTGAAAGGGGGGGGGGGTAGTGTTCCTTTGTTTTGGCTCTACAGTGCATTCTGGAAAACTGATCACATGTGATTGGGATGATCTGGAACGGTCACACTATTTGCCGTCGAGAGTCTGTGTAATGGTGTAAAGAGGGAACATGAACGGGTTTCTTCACAGCATACTGAGGCGGACAGTATTTCCAAGAAAGACTTTGCAAAACAGTGCACATAAAATACTACAGACACTGGAGAGAAATCACAAAACATACAATATTTCAGAGCAGAAACCTACTCCCTCGCAATCTAGTGGACCGGGAGCTAAATGCTCTAAAATAGCAGTGCTTTTCATTTAAATTAAGTCATTATAGTCACTCTTTTCAGCACAAACATGCTTCTTTTAAATGTAAACTCGACTTTTCATGATAATAGTAATGATAATAGAATATTATGATATTGTGATGATGAGGGGGGGAAAAATGTATATATATATAATATTAAATATGAATTACAATTTAAATTTAGTTTGACTTTTAATTTTTGTTATTTCTTTTAATGATTCTTTACATTTGTGTATACATATACACACACACACACACACACACTTTTTCGTATTTAACAGGTTATTTTATTATGTAGCAGTTAATCATCATGTCATGACGCCATCTATCTATACACAGTGTAGATGAGTGCACTTAGAAAAGTAAATGTTTTTTGTTTTTTTGCATTTTAATGTAAAAACCTGCTGGAAGTTATTTTAATCCTGATTAAGAGTTGTTTTTGAAATCCGACTCCAAGAGGAACCACAGGCCTTTGGTGAGGCACAAAGAATAGATAAAGGTCAAAAACATTTAATGGCGACATCTCAAAACCGTTTAAGAAAGGTCACTCACGGATTGTGCCAAAAAGCTTTCAGACGATCTTATTAGGTTGACATAACTCTCATTGACCTGTCAAAATAAAGTTAACTAAACCCACGTGTATGGCTGTTTCTTTTAAAATGATCACAACATTTGTATAGGCTTTGAAAGCTGTTACATAATTGTCAAACTGTGGGCACCAATTCAACATTGTATCTGTGAATGTGCACTACTTTTGCTTAGTCAAGCGACATTCTTTATCATCTGTCTGTCCAAATATACATGACACCATGTGTAATCGTGTATTTGAAATATTAAATACATTGTGAGTGCAGTTTTAACATTATTAATGTTTTTTTTTAATAGCACCAGGTCGCAAAGGAGTACCATGACCGCGGGGCTCGGATAAATCTCACTTTCCGCACCATATACCCAGAGCCAGAGAGTCCTAGTTGGAGATCTGTGAGGTGATCGCTGGGAGAAGAGACAGCAGGGTTGAAGAGGTCTGTCTCATTCACGGACTATACTGTTAAACACATCCTTTCTGTTCAATTTAATTATTTATTTAGGTTCACTTTCAGTCAAAGACCTGAACAATGATAAACTTGACTGGCATTATTGTATTTTTGTTTACATAAATGATCGTTTTCTCACAGCAGTTGTCCACAAAATAGCTTTTGTTCCAAGAAAGAATTACAAGTTTTACTTGTTTATGACGTTTGGAGAATGTCAAATAAATGGTGCCAAGGTGCCCATATTTCAGTTACAGCCCCCAAAGGCTCTTTTTATAGGTAAATTGCTGTTTAAATATTGCATGTTCTGCAATGTTTCATTTATAGCTTATGGTGAATAAAACTGAATTACAAACATTTGTTCAATGTCATTATGGGGTTTAGTTACACTGCCAGTCAAAAGTTTGGGGTCGGTAAGATTTTTATTTTTTTTGCTTTAAAAAAAGTCTCTTTTACTCACAAAGGCTGAATTTATTTGATCAAAAATACAGTAAAAAAAATATGTAATATTGTGAGAGACTATTACAATTTAAAATAACTGTTTTCTGTTTGAATATATTTTAATATGTAATTTGTTCCTGTTATAGCTTTGCATCACTTTTTCAACATCATTACTCCAGCCTTCAGTGTCACATTATACCTTCAGAAATAACTGATGATTTGGTAATCAGTTATTAATAAATATTCTTATTATTTGAAAGTTTGAAAACTTAATTGTAAGTTTTTGCTGCTTAATATTTTTATGGAAATCACGCTACATTTTTTCGAGATTCGTTGATGAATAAAAACTTCAAAAAGAACAGCATTTTTTTTTTTTATTATAAATACCTTTTTTGATCAATTTAATGCATCCTTGTTGAACAAAATAATTCTTTTTCTTTTAAAAAAACTTAAACCATTGTGCATAATTATATAATTATACAATTTTATAATTAAAGTTACACATGGGTGATGTCAAACATTTTATTCAAAACTAGCCTTTTCAACAAACACTAGGAAACTATCCATGTCCTTTATTTATTTATTTAATATATTATGAGGTTTATCATATTTTTGAAGGGCTGCCAGTCTTTCCAAGATGTTTGTTTTTACAACATGTCTCCCACGTTTTCTGTGCTCATCACGTTATTGATGAGTCACGGTCGAGTCCTTGTGTGATTGGTTGAGCTAAATGGATGTCTCTGTCCACACACATTACCACCGTCCTCGAGAGACGAAGACCATGGCAACTCGATGGCAGTTGAACAATCAACAGCAATGTTGACACAAATATTATGTAACCCACTGTTTAAAACTTTTCTTGAGTCTATTTTTAAATTTGTGCATATTCATTCCCTGGAGTTCAGGGCACAAAGGGTCATATATGGGGCTGTTACTGTATGTCACTCTTTTAAAGAAAATATCCTTAAATATGAGAACGCCGTCAAACGAATGCAACCGTTTTGGCAATGCCAGATAATAACCAGAGAACTGCAAAATGTTTAGACACTGCAAACCGTGAATCTCTTGCTCTTGCTTGTGACCTCAGTGATTTGTCGGAGCTCTTTAATTTGAGTTACTTGGTGTTCCTTTCTGCTTGGCTGGCAATGCAATGCCTTTCAGAGCGTCCCCATAAAGACTGACCTGCACATGGAAATGCTGCTTCTGTTCTGGAATGCAGGGACCCTCGCTGTGTAATGGGATCACTGGCCATTATTTTTTCCACTACAATTAACTTTGTTATTAGTTTCATTCCCAGAGTGTGCAGGGAGATCTGTTGGGTTAGGGGAGTGTGTGCAACAACTCTTCTTAGCTCTTACTGAGAAACTAATCCTGCACTCAGTTAAAGAGACAGTTCATTCTGTCATCATTTTCTCACCCTCAGATCATTTCAAACACATATAACTTTCATTCATCTTCGAAACACAAATGAAGCTATTTTTAATTAAACCTAAGAGATTTCGGTCCCTTGTTTGAAAGTCCATTCCACCAAAACTTCATCGTTTTCATAAAAACATTGTTAAAGAATTCAATATGATTTGAGCAGTTAATTCTAAGTGTTCTGAAAAGTAATGATCGCTTTATATGATGAACAAATTTAATTTAGGCTTTTATACACATTGATCAACACGCATCCATAGACCTCATTAAATATTTTAAACAGAAGCTCAAACATGTTTGCTTGGTGGGCAAGAACCAATTAGGTTTGTTCTCGTGTGTCAGACAAACACCTTTGAGTTTCCGCAAGAACCAATGAGCTTTGTTCTCACGTGTCAAGAACTGTATAAGAACTGCTCGATTCATATGGATTTCTTTTACGATCTCTTTATGAACTTTTTGAAGTGTCGAAGTTTTGGTGGAATGGACTTTCAATGGAGGGACAGAAATCTTTCAGGTCTCATAAAAAATATTTTTTTTTGTGTTCGAAGAAAAGGTTTATGGGTTTGGAATGACATGAGGGTGAATAACTGATGAGAGAATTTTTATTTTTGGGTGAACTAACCCTTTACCATAGATGGATTTTCAAGATGACACTCTTTAAAACCTTCATGGTACCTCTTTCCAGAACACCTTTAAATAAACTTTTGGCATAGTGTCCAGTATGCTTTCAACATTTCTCAATTGCACTGGGATCATAACCAACAGAAAAACAGCATGTTTGGGAAGTCCAATAACCCGTGTCCTGCCAGGATGCTCTCTCCCAGTAGCCTTTCAGTGGCCTTTGTTAGCAAGACCACATGGATTTGTTTTCAGCACCTGCCTCAGAACTGGAAACGGTCCCTTGTGTCCAACCGCAAGGCTCTGCTGTCATGTTACATCACAGTCATGCAAACCATGCCTCTCGTCCCCTCTTTGTCATACGAGTTAGACTTGGAACCAAAGGGGTGGAAGTTGTTTCTTTTCAATAAGAGATTAGAGGTGACATGAGCAACAAACAAGCTTGAAGTGGCTTTGGATTGAAGCATCTGTTGAATGACTACTTACAAAGTACACAACTTTTTGTCTCGCTTGGCTGACCTGTGCTTGAGCTTCATGAAGACACGTTCCCACTCCTCCTAATTCTCAGATCAGAGAGCTGCATCACGAGTCTAGACGCATAAGGCTAACAGCAACATGTGCGACGGCGGCACGTATCCATTAGACATGGGCAGTGTTGTGCCTGTTGAAGTCAAGGCCTGTCTTTTCATTCCCACCAATACTAAGACCCAGGTCTCCCTCTGTCTTAGGGGAAAACTCCTCCTTTTCCCAGCAGAACTCTGGAACAAAAACAACATCCCTTCCGAGTACATTGCACTCACCACCATTTAGATAAGGATTATGTTTACTTCCACAATACAGAGTCTTAATTGTCATTTGTTTCATTACTCACAGGAAGAGATGGACTGAATATTGCTTTGGGGAGGCATATCTAGGAATCCATATCCATTTTTAGGCCCTGATATTATCTTGCTTGATGTATATATCTAATTTCTGACTGTTTACATCTTGGCATGCAACATACCGGTACCATATCAGTTATCAGATTTATCAGTAATTGATAATTTCCTCTATTTTTACATTTAGATTAGCTTTGCTGTCATCTAACACTCAATCTTAAACAAATCAAAACAAAATATTATTACTTTAATAAGACTGTTAAATGTCATTTTTTAGCAAATCTCAAAATTATTATCCATATTTTCATACTGTACATTATAATGTTGTGATGCATTAATTCACTTGTAGCATTTAAAACAATTTGACTTTGGTTTTTAGGGTTTTATTTTTTATTCATTTAGACAAAATAGTACCATCTCATTTCAAGTAATCAAAGTTGTAGCATACTCAGTTTTATACTTCTCATCCTCATATATACTGACATTTTTGAGTTGGTTCTAAAATAAATAACCTGTTGAGGTAATATAAGTAACTTATGTTTATGTGCTATCCATAACAGGAGTGAAATGTTTTGGTCCGTGGTGGAGAAGTCAGTATGTTGCCTCTGCTAATTTTGGATGTTATGTCGAGCAAGTGGCCTACATGGGAATGTGTCTATGTTGTGCTATAAATATATGGCTTTTCGTCCCCTGTAATGAGGCCAAGTCCAAGGAAAATAAAGTGGCTCGGTGGTATTTTCACCTTTTTATTATGTTAACAGACAGACCTCTTAATGTGACAACAAATTTGTTTATGCTCCTTATAAACACAGGAGAACTAAATCAAGCCGCAGTGGCCCTGAGCCAGCATGGGGATTTATTGTTTTGAGGATATATGTTGCTTTGTTACTGAATGTTATCATTTAATAGTTCATGTGTTCTATAAACCCGTTTTCCTTTTTTGTCTTATATACCCCCTCAACTCCATCAGTAAGGCCAGTGGTTCGCAACCATTTAGACTCCAAAACCCCTCACTCTCAAAGACAATATTTAAATTAGGTAAATAAAAAATAAACTAAAATTAAAGTGAAAATTACAGAATTGTTTAAATAACTGATTGTTCTTGTGTGTTTACACTTTTTATTACCAATGATTAATTACTACTTCTTTACCTAATTCTTCCAGGGTTTTTTTATTCAATTTTGTTTTTTTACTTACAAATAGCAATTTCTATACCGGATAAAATCATTTAAAGATTTTATAAATTAACATAACTTTTCCAGGTCTTTAAAATTTCCTCCATAAATCCAGTTTTTTTTTTAAGAAAGTGAGAATGCTGGACACCAAACCAGAAGAAATGTGTTCATTTTAGCCCCTAATATATTTTTATATAATATAGCATTATCATTAATATGATTAAAATGCCTATAATAAGTCAATATTGTTGGTGAAAAACAGACTTATCGTCTTATCTTTGTCTAACACAAGTTTTGAAAATTTCTCCAAAAAAGACCTCCTTAACCTGTTTGTGGATGAAAACCAGATATTTAAAAAATAAATCATTTGCAGGTTTTGTACGGTAGAAAATTATTATTATCAAAGCTCAACAGTTATGAAACCGCCTGTTTGAGTAAACCTAACCTTCTTAAATTGGTTGACGCATTAACTACAAAACAGATTTATTGTCATTTTTAAGAAAATAAAAATATATTTTTTTTAAACTAATTGAATTTAAATACAAAAAATAAAAATAAATTTTAAATAAGTATTTTAAATAAAAAAATACATGTTAAGTATAGCTTCAAGAAGCAATTTATGGGGTTCAAGCGCTTTAAGCCAAAAGCGTAAAAAGGTATGTTTTATTTAGCAAGCCAAAATTACAGCCAAAACAGGCAATGTATTTCCTTAGTAAATTGCCTGTTTTGGCTGTAATTTTGGCTTTTTTACAGTTATAGAGCCAAAATTTTGGCTTTTTAACAGTTATAGAGCCAAAAACTGAAAGTAGGTTTTTGAAATAATCTCCAATATTTAACGATTGATTCAATTGACAGCTGGGTTCCTAGAAGCAACGTTGCTTAGAATGAGGAGTAAAATCGAGTGATATTGCCTATAATCCTTTACGCAGGTAAAAAATGCGAAGGCCCTTAAACTAAAACTAACCAGTGCAAAACCGTACAATTTAGATTTAGCACCAATTTGGCAAACCGAGTCATGAGACTGTTGATTTGTAAATAATTAGCTTGCTTCTGTAACATTGGTGTCATTGGCAAGGGTTTCGATCTTGAGGATGAAGAGAGGCTCCTAAAACCCTGTCTACTGTTAAGTTTGTTCAGGATTACCCAGCTGTCCTGTGCTGTATTTATTTAAAGTGTTCAAAATACCAGCAGCTGTTGCTGATCATGCAGGTATAGAGGGTTACAGCTAAAATACCTCTCATCTCTTTGACTGACATATCACTGGTTTTTCATAGATGGAGACCATTGTATTTCTTGATTGTTTTTATGGTATTGTTTAGATACATAGTACATAAAGAGGGTATAGTGTGATTTAACCCTCTTTGCTGTCAAGTACATCCCTTCTGCATGTTGCACTGCTTAGTCCAGAAACAAGCTATTAATCAACTTGACATGGCGTTCCTACAACACGTGGTTTGTGTAGTTGTCCTTGACATCATTATATGATGTCACCTGATTGATAATACCCTAGCGGGTGGATGAACGTGCATGTCTGCAAGTGTCTGAGTGCGCCTCTGCCCAAAATAGATGTTACTTAGTGTAGACTTTACGGTAACCCCTTGACGTCTGAAATATGGGATGAGTAGGAGTGTGATGAGAGGGTGAGATGGCACCTTAGGGTTTCCTGTTTTGCTTTTAATGGGTCATCCTCAGGGTCCATGACAAATAGGAACTGCCACTGTGTGTTACGTCACAATATCCAACCCCTATAATTTCACACATGGCTCCCAAAATGTCTCTGGGTTCTTCAGACAAGGACTATTTGAGGGTTAATGACAGATCTGAATGGCACATGAAGAGATTGAGTTAGAGTAAAGTGAGAGCTGATGAAACTCATTATCATGGTGAGATCATGGTCGCGGCACTGCTAGGTGAGATTCTTGCCGTGTGCATGTCGCTGAGCTTACGACACCTCTAGTAAAGGAGAAAAATAGTTCATAGATAGTCATCAACCCTCCATGTCCTTGTCCTTATCTGGCCGACTAGCAATGGCTTCATCATTCAATTTCCTTCAGTTATATGTATTCTAGATGTGAAATTCACCTGTTTAAGTAAAAACAATTCTATAAAAATATATGTAATAATAATAAAACAAATCATATATATATATATATATATATATATATATATATATATTTAATTATTTATATTATATATAATTTTTCTCTGTATTCTATTTTTATATTCTGTTTTCTATTTTTAAATTGGACTTGTATCATTATTTTACTTGTACAAGTGAATCTCACGAAAAGTCGCATTAAAAAAAATATTAAAAAATGATTATTATTCATAAAACAAAGCTTGTTTTCCAGGATTTTTTTTGCATTTCGGTTTTTGGTACTATTACATTTTTGGGGGGTTTAGTTTTTACAGTGTTACAGTAATTAATTGAGAATAATGGGAATTGGAAATAAAAAGACCAGACATAGTACACTAATGAGAATTTCAAGGAAAAACGTGTTTAATTTTAATTAGAGCAGTATTGCAATGCAAATAGTTGTAATGATCCTAAAACAGCTTCATTTTCTTTGCGCAAAATGACTGTATTTGTATAGTATGATGTATAGATTTCTCCAAAGCTTTTGTTCCTCTCTTCTTTGCCCATATCCTCTCACTCCCTATTTTTCTGCTCCTGGCCATTGGTTTATTTCTCCCTTTTCTGATTCCCTCTGTTAGATCTGCACATATCCTCTTCTCTCCTGCCCCTCCCACTTCTTCTTTCCCAACTCCCTCTCTGACTGGCATTTATTTCAAGGATCTGATTTGGAGGGACTGGTATGGCAGCCGGAACCATGACTGTTCTCAGTGGGTGGGTGGAGCCAGAGCGTTAGGGGGGAGTGAAGCGTATAAAAGCCCGAGCTGGATCATCCCTGTCAGTGGCACGCTCAGAAACGACAGAGTGAACCGATATTCACCTCGAGTATCTTCTGGAAGTTGTATTCTCAAGCTGTTTGTTAGCGTCACCTTCTGTCAAGAAGGATACAAGGAAAAGAGAAAGCTCCTTTAAAACCTTCACCACAGGGAAACCTGGAGAATTGCAAGGCTCTCCTAACATCTCAGAAGACGAACGGCCAGCCCTTGCCATCCAGATACATGGCTTCCCGTCCGATGGAGACGGTGGGATTCGCCGTTCTACCCGCACACGTCTTGGCATCGGCCATGGAGGAGTTTCCCCAGCAGCTACCGGTCCCCAAGTGTCTGGCTCGGGGCCGAAACCGACCCCGGCGGCCCCGAGACGCCCGCTTCAAGACCCAGCCGGTGACTTTTGCAGAGATCGCCGAAGTGGAGGAGGAAGGGGCTTCACCTATGGAGGAAGAACGGGCCAGACGGTCCTTCCTTCAGTCGCTGGAGAGTCTCAGGAGAAGCACACAGACCTTGCACCACGCGGGATCCACACAGAGCTGCCGCACCGCGTCTGCACAGGCTAGTCTGGACTCCAGCGACTCAGACTCGGCGCAATGAGAAGAGAGGAAGGATGACAGGACTGGAATTCAATGCATTTCGCACATATCTTACAGTTAAATTCCTCATTCACATCCGTTAATCTATAGTAGATATGATCTGCATCTTAAACGTGCAGATTCCAGTCGAGCAACACTGGCTCAATAATTGTTTACCTCTGCAAGAGCAAAGTTGTAGCACATTGGAAGATTTCAGAAACCACGTAAACGCTTACGCAAATTCCTTTTTTTATCGTACGAGACTCGAGGACCGGTGAGGTTTCATCTGTAATGGACTTGACAAGAAACATGATTCCGATTTCATTTTAATAGACTGATGTTATTCATATCCCTTGTGCCTGCTTAAGATTGCATCGTCGAATGGGTCCTCCACTGCTGGGCAGGATGTAGACACATTTTGTTATAATTCATTGCTGAACAAACTAAAAGAGGTACAACAGAGATACTGAGATGTATTTTTACAGAAAATAATCCGCATTCAGACAAGGTTTTAAACCCTGATGTCCATGTCTGCCAGAATGGTGAACTTACTAATGAACTCGACGAGGAGCAAATTATTGTACTTTTCAAATGTATCTTATATTTATTCGCAGATTATTTTGTTATAACATAGTGATTTTTAGAGAATTGTTCTGCTGACACTGTGGACTTGTAAAGTCACTATCACTGTATGTAAGAGAAAAAAAGCCTTTATACTTCAATTTTGACTATTGTCTTTGTTAATGTTTCATACTTTCTTTCATAGTTATATAAATAAACTTTATAACATTGAATTCATTGTCTCTTGTTGTGCTGTTTAGACATTTAGAGATCAGCCAATCAATTGTATACAGAAACTTATATGAAAAATATGAAATTATAAAAAATAAATCATACAAGTGCTAAAAAAAAGGGAGAGTGTGATGTTAATGAGCATACTGTGATGAAAAAAGTGGAAAAAAATACAAGACTACAGTGTGACTAAAAAGTATGAATGCTAAAAAAAGTGAGAACATGACTTAAAAGTAAATTATAATGTCACTATGATTAGCAAAATAAGCATTTGTATTTTTATCTCTATCTCATTAGTTTCTTTATTAGTTTCCTACTTAGGATATAAAAAGAAATAGATACAAATAAACATAGATCCAAATGCTAAAGCATAACGTGAGAGTAAAAGGGGTTAAAAGAAAGTGAAACGTGTTGTGAAGTCTGTTTATGACTCTTCATTACATATTATAATGAACTATTATCTCAGATGACAGCATGTGTCCACATTCACATTACACAACCACATTTCATCTGTCTCTATCTGGACTCAATGCCTATCAGCCAATACAGATGGCATGTAAAAATAGCATCTCATGACTTGCCTTCTGATCTAGTTACATTATAGGAAATCTTGCCTCTCCATCCAACTGGGGATTCGGCAGTGTTGTGAAAGACTTGACACAAAACGGTGTGACTGAGTTTATTGATGTTTGAGGGATTACCCTTTGACCCACTGTGTCAGACTCATTCTCTATGCTTTCTGACTTGGCAGGCAATGTTTCAGTTGAATAATAAATGGGAAGTGTATAATTTCACAATAGATGTGCAAAAATAATGACTGTTTTCATACAGGTTTCCCTTTAACACCCCCTTCTGCTATTGGCCAGACAAACATATAACTCCACCTCCAAACTCACATTGTTTAATGATTATCTATAAATGGTTTATTCATGTGTCCTCATAATCTTTAATTAAAATAACTTCCCCTCCCTCTTGCAGCGTCATCTCTTCTCTTCTCTGATGACGCGTTTACTGGTGTGAGGGCGGGATCAACCTGTCACTCACATGAGATTGACCAATAGCAAACCACAACCATCCAGTCAATTCCCAATCGACAAAATCAAGTCTCGGTTCCACATTTTTTCTTGTTTGAGAAGCTGTTTCACTCAGATATACGTCACAATAGGGAAGAAAAGACCATCGCAACATCCATCTGTGCACAGACACTGTGCAAGAAAGAAACTTTAGTGTGCACGTGTGGAGTTCCTGTGTTCGCGCAAGCCATCAAATCAAGTATATTTTAAAAGGCTATACATTTGACTCTACACATACATTAAGCGTTCACATCAAAACTGAAGTAGACTTTGTGGCATGTATACATGAACAGAATAATGAAGAATGTTGCTCTACTACGCAAAACATGCTGTAGCACGATTATGTTAACATGCATAAAGTCGGCATTAAAATGGAAGTTGCTTTTCTTCCCTATTATGACATATATTCGAGTGAAACGGCTTCTCGGACAAGAAAAAATGTGGGGCGGGACTTGATTTTGTCCATCTGGAATTGATTGGATGGTTGTGATTTGCTATTGGTCAATCTCATGTGAGTGACAGGTTGCCCCGCCCTCGATCCAGTAAACACATCATAAAAGAGAACAGAAGAGAAGAGAAGATTTCATGGTGACTTTAATGTTTCTGTGTCGATAAATCATCCTAAGAATGGCTCACATAGTTGTCACTGCATATTAAACTAGATATGGGAACACATTTAAACATAAACAAATCACCTTTAACTGTTTTTTCTTCAGAGGAAATATCCTTGTTCATCTCCCCTTTCTGCAGCGAAGCGCCTCAGTAACCTACTTTGCATAGTGTGGTTGCCATGGTGATAGTGAGGTCTGTGAAATATGATGTTTTGGTACTGTTGTGAAAACAAACTTTATGTTCATTTCCACCAGACCGTCTTGTCTCCTATCATTCTCTCTCTCTCTCTCTCTCTCTCTCTCTCTCTCTCTCTCTCTCTCTCTCTCTCTCTCTCTCTCTCTCTCTCTCTCTCTCTCTCTCTCTTAATCAATCTATTTACATCTAGGCCTTTCATTAGTACCCCATAGATATGCATTGGCTTCATTTTCGGACCCTTTTCAGAACTAACGTCATTTTTGATCTTCATGAACATTAAAATATAAATATGACACTGCAAATCTATCTGAATACAGGAGCCCTGCCGAATGCGTACTGTGCACTGAACAAAAACAGCCTTTAATTGAAAACATCATGTTCCCAGCAGGCATTTGGACTGGCCCCACTGTTCTTGGTTATATAACAGATTGTTCTTATCGCTTATTCCTTGCCGAATGAAGATCTGATGAAAATATTGCTGAGAAGAGAGTGCGTCAAGGAAACCAAACCACCAGTGTTGAAAGACTCCTTCCAAGCCTATTAAATGAACACAATTGAATTGTATTTTCCATTGCATCCTTTGTATCTTCAAATCACAAAATATATGTATCCTATTATAGACTGTTTCTTTCACTGTTGACCTGGCAAGAATAATTAAAGTGAGTGGGCCTGAAACGTGACTGAATCATTAGAGGAAAACAATGACTCATGTTTACAGGCCAATGTTTATGAACTCATTCCGCGCCATTGATAGAATTTTCCGTCATTTGTGAGACAGCGCTTCTCTGCAATTGACAGAATTTTCTGTAATTTATGAGATAACGCTTCCCCGCCAAAGTATAGGTTACTGAGGCATTTATGAGATAATGCTTCCCCGCCATTGACTGAATATTCCTTAATTTATTAAATAACGCTTCCCCACCATTGACGAAATTTTTCGGATTTCCGTGTTTTCACTGTTATACAGTAGGGGGTGCTATTAAGCATCTTCTGAAAAATTACTGAACCTCCTGATCAAAACATAGGCAAGAAAGGAGCAGAAACAATAAAAGTATTGCTTATGCACGTTGTAGTCTTTGGGGGGAAACCCCCACGATTTTCTCAGCTTTTTGTTAAAAATGTTGCTTTCTTTATGAAACTTTCACATTCAAGTGTTGATAAAAAAGAATGCATGAAGCTAGAATAAAACCTCTTTTAAAAAAAAAAAACAGAGGCTCTGATCTTTCTTTTCATATTTTGCATATTCAGATATTCACAACTAAATATTCTGTGAAAATGATCAAAAACGCTGGCAGCAGCTGGCAACTTAAAACAACTTTCTTTCTTTTTTTTAAACGCTGAAGGGAGTTTCCATTAAAAATCCCCAGTAAAATTAAGAGTTAAATGGATTGCTTGTGACAAGTTGGGCTGATGGGCAAAAAAGATTAAATGCTCAGAAAATGAGGTATTATTTTTCCCTTTTTTGGAAACTCTTAGATCCAGCTTCACCTCATGGCACTCGACAGAAGATCAAAAGTCAGATTTGGGGAAAATGGTAAATAAGAGGGTTTTTTACATTCATTTGAATGCATTTCATTGCTTATTCACCTGACTTTTCCTTCTCGTTCTCCTGTTGCCTGTTCAAGGCTGTCTGGGTTCTGTCTGCAAAAGCATTTGTTTGCTGAATCCCTGACCTACATTCTCATTCACCACGAAGCAGAACCCTTTGGGCTTTGGGTCAGAACCAAAAGCACATAACTGGAAGCACCATGTTGCCCTTGTTCTCCCAATGTCTGTCTGTTTCTCTCTTTGACCTGATGGAGACAAGGATACTGAATGAGCAGAGGGTAACCTATTTACAAACTCTCATTTCCTCAAACCATCAATGAGGCGGTTGGCAATTGATGCCACGGAAAGAATTATTAATATATGTGTCAGGGAAAATAAATGGATCGATACTGTCTGTGTGATATATGGTGCTGCACTTCATCTTTACCATATAAACAGCTGTCTAATTCTGCTCTGGATAGATGCACGGAGGTTTTCGATGCGGTCAAGTTTCTGACATTTGTTGAAATGTTGAAAATGTTTATCAGAAATCATCTTGTTTCTGTGATTATGACTGGGAACGTATCTGGGCCTTCTTTTAAATGCTCTGCTGACATTTTCATTTTGTGTTATGACGCAGAGATAATCAATAGAGATTTTTGTATTTGCCAAAGTAAACGCGTCTATTCTCCAATGGCTTGCTATGTAAAATCTGTTCATATTTTATTCTGCCCTTTACCCTGTAAGTTCTATTCTGGGGGAATTCTGTGCACAATGAAAATGATCAAATCTAGAATCCCTGACCTGATTCATCTAAATTCTAATGAACATTTAAGCTAGTTATTAAAGTTTATACTAAGTTGTATTAAAGATAAAAGGGCAGTTTTTGATTTTAATTTAGATGGATTGTAAAGCTGTCACTTTTGGTTTTGTGGATGGAGAAACATTAAAAGAAACAACATTCCTTTGTTAGATGTTTTTTAAACTGTCTGGGCCAAAGAGCCATTAGTCGGCACAACTTGTTCTCTTTTATGTTTTTATCCTCAACAGACCCAATGACTAATGCTGTCCAGGCAACAAACTAAGTGGCATGCTGTCCAGGCAACAAACTAAGTGGCCAAATGTCTTGATCATCCAAAGATAAAAAACATAAGAACTTCAACTCAATCCATAAATGGTTTCTGCAACCTGAGTATACAATCATTTGAGAGGCTGAGTGAGAGACAAAACTCATTTCTGAGAAATATATTGTAAAGGAGACCCCTTTGAATACTGTTCATATAAAAAATATGCCGTCAACTCACCATATTTATCTAAAAGTAACATGGCCACACGCCATGAGTAGGCCACTGACCTTGAGGTCAATGTCTTTTACTAATATTAATATCTTTTACTCTTTTTTTTACTCATCATACTCACTCTTTTTACTCTTATTTTCATGTGACATACAAACTGTAAAAGTGGAAATAAAAGCAGTATTTTGAATAAAACATGAAATTGTGTATTGGTTGAGTCCTAATGTGCACCAATTTCAAAGCACTTTATTACTATAATTTTATACAAACAATAATTGCCAAATATACAAAACTATAGCAAAATTATAATAATAAAAGTATAATACAATACATTATATTGGTAGTAATTGGTAGCTAGTTTTTAAAAATAAATAATAATAAAAAAACAATACATTAATAAGCACATACAAACCACAATATTATATTAGTTTAATTATAACACTAAACTAATTTTTTGTGGTATTCCTGCTCATAAGTTTTTTCTTTGGCACTGTTCAGATGCTCATATTGTTGAATATTACAATAAAACAAAACTCAAATTTTAATCACTTTTTTAAACTTTGACTTCTGTCCAGTAGATGCCAGTAACACATGAAAACGCACTGCATACTACGCACGAGAAGAAGCTATTTTTATAGACCTTACAGTGAACCAATCACGGAGCGAGAAACGATTGACGTCTTTGTATTTTTTACGGATGGAGCTCTCTGGACCTATCACACAAAGAGAAATGAATGACGTTATTAAAGTTCTTTCGCTCCAGCCAATGACAGTCAACGAATTCGGAAGCGCGAAGAGTTTAAGGCAGAGAAGAAAAACGATGGCTAACGGAAACCCATAAGTTTAACAAAACAATACTTTCAAAATGCTGTTTTTATATATTTTCTGTTATTTTTAACCGTTTGTTTTAGATAGACGTAGTTCATTACAAACTGTTTTGGGTTGTTTTTGCTCAACAGCGACATGAATTATGACTCGTGTTGAGAAAAATAACGTACGTGTCGTGTGGGCTCGTGAGATGTTGCTCGTTTAACGTTCAAATGAGTTTATTGACATTTTAAAAGACTGGTTTCGCCTCTGTTTTCTCTATCTAATCGACTTCTAAACGTGTACCATTTGCGATAATATTGTGCATGACTGCCTTTTAAGTGCAGTAATGGCCTCTCAGAATGTTGTTTTTGCCATCGATGTGGATTATCGACAACAGGGGATCAACAGCACGACTAGTGCCTATCAAAACCACCTCAAACACTGGATACTGAGAGTCCTGCTCAGTTTGGGACACAAATATGGAATGGAAAAAGTGCGATGGGGGTATAAATTCTTCTATTCAAGGAATGTGAAAAGTGCAACACTTATAAGCAGAGGATCTGATTTCAAGGAACTCCAGGAGAAGGTGTTCAGTGATTTCGAAGAGGAACTGCTTGTCAAATTCAGCCTAGAAGGAAAGTCACCCAGAAGTCGGGAAAGGTCACATAAACTGAAACCCAGCCCGGCTAGTTGTGTCCAAAATGCCTTGAAAGAGATCCTCCTAGACTTCCAGTGGGATAGACCTGATCTCACATCTCCCACCAAGGTGACACTGAGACCAAGAAGGTCCAGTCGAAATGGCAGAAATATCCCTCTGCAGGACTATGACATGTTAAGCCTTGACAGAAATGTCCTTTTTGTCATATCTGAATGCCCACGGTCCAAAGCAGAGTTGGATGACTACCTGTCCATCCGTAGCGTTGACAGTAGACATCATAGAGACATACATGAGCAGGTTCTGCCCAAAGGTCTCATAGATATGCTTATGCAACGCAAAGTTGTGCTTCATTGGGCTGATTCGGGTATATTGAAGGTAAGTAGTGCTCTTATAGAGTTTAGAAAAAGTGTTTATTTCAGTATTTTGACTACAGTATGTTTTTTTTAACCAGGCTCATAATTTGGTGGAGGACTACACCGGCACAGACACATTGGCAGAGCTTCTCCTTCAGGTTGGTGGACGGGTGGTGCCCATGCTGTCTCCTGGTTTGCCACCGATGGACAAGCATCCCGGTGTAAGCCATTCACTGGCTTTGGGACTAGATGCCTTTCCTATAGATTTCATCAATGGCTACCTTCAGTTTTCTGAAAGAATGCACCAACAAGTGTTTCCTCCTCTGAGTGGTTCGCTTTCCTGGATTGCGGGTAAATATGTCACTGGTGCATTTTTGTTTACTTAATAATTGTATTATTAGTAGTAATTAATTGATAACTACTTTGAATCTTTTTGTGGCAGATGGAAACAGGCGTTCCTTTAACGTGACGCTGGAGCCGGTATCATGCAGGCAGAGGTTTCTGCGTGTTCCTGTGGATGTGATTCTCAGAGGTGTCCTGCAGGACTTCGACACCATCTCCCTCTCACGTCCAGCCTCAGAGAGCTGGATACTTCAGTGCCCAGATGCTGAACTGGGACAGGAGGCGTTTCAGCACTTAAAGGAGCTGTCCACTGGAGGATCTGCCATGGTAAAATGACCTAATCTTTTGTGCTGTTTTATTATAGAGTGTAACAGTCCGATTCCGGAAGTAAAAACTCCATTCATTGTTTTCCAGAAGGAAATTGATTTTGAGTGATAACTTATAAACCTTTAAAGAGATACGATGTTGTTAATCCAAGGTATTTGCTTCTGCTGAAGCTGCCAGCCTGCATTATTTTTTACAATAATCATGTTTAAATGTGGAATTCCTGGTGAATATTACCCATGATGCTGTACAGAAAATTCAGAGAGTAGATACAAGCGAGATGCTCCAAAAGGCATTAAACGCAAAATATGTTGTTTTTATACATATAATCAACATTTGAAGATAGTTTTATATATCTCCATCGTTTTCATTCGATTATGCTGCTCGCAATGCTTCATGGGATTGTAGTTCTTTCCCTCGCTAAAGCCGTTAAGTACACAGTCTTGTACCTTTGTCTTTTTGTCTGATTTTCAAACACTTTTTTGCTTCAAATCAGTGTTTGTAGTGTTGTGATTCACCTCGTAGCTGGTTGGCTTGGTTCATGGCTTATAACTCTTTAACGAAGACTATTTCAAAATCCCTTTGGGAAATTTTTTTTTTTTTTTTTTTTAAATACTTCCGGAACCAGCTCAGCTGAAAAAGGGGATGGGCTATGAAACATGATTGGAGTCACGTGTAGTGCTGTATAATATATGGTAAAATATACATTCCTGTACAACTACAGTTAGACTAATAAATATTTTTGCTTGCAGGATAACTGGTTTATTTTAAAAGTGTAATCTTAGCTAAGTATATAAATAAATCAGTATGGTATAATATACATGCTATTTTAGGACGCATGTTATTTTAAGCACTCAATGTAATAGGGAACCCTTAATGTACCGGTAATGCATGTTGTGGCCTTTTGCTTTATATTTGAATCTGTACGTGTTTAAGTTGTGCAAAGAAATGCAAGAGCAGTTTATGGTCCATGACAGGTGATGTTAGCATAAAATGCACAAATCTTGAGAATAATATTTTTTGACTGTATTTACACAGCTAGCAGAAGTGAGTGAAGGAGGTGTGTTGTGTTCAGCGGTGCTGTCGGTGCTCTCCAGCTGCATGGCTCAGCTCACTGTGCTTCAGCCTCTGGTTATTCAGGAAGACCAGCTCCTGCCCGCAGACCTCGTTTCTTTGGACACTACAGAAATTTCCAGTGACTTACCTGATGTTGTCAGCAGTGTTCTCAATGTCATGTATGACATCATGGAGGATGAGGATTGCTCAGGTGTTTGTTTTATCTGAAGTAATTGGGGTTTTTTTGTGCAGTGGGCATAAGGTTTTGATCCTATTTTTAAAATAATGTTCTTGCGCTTTCCAGATCAAGTGACAATGCCGTTAGTTCCTGACTGGGCCAGTCAAGAGCTCAAGCAAGGGTCTTGTTCAAGGAGAAATGGGGTGGTAGAGGGTTGGTTTCCTCTGTCTGACCAATCAGGAATAAGCTGCAACTTAATGGAATCAATGAGGTTTGGAATCTTTCACTCTTTTAAAACATTTTATTTTATATATAATATTATTTAGTAAGATCTCTAATTTTCTTTTCGAAAAAATGTTAAACATCTTGTGTCATTTTAATCTGTTGTACTTTTCTATTTTATTTTATTCTATTTATACATCTCCTATGTAACACAGCTCTTGCCATTAAAAAACAGCCTCAACTGCTGATATGGCATGAAAGGGGTCCTATTGTAAAAGTTCATTATTTTGGTTATTGGGTGTAATAGAATAGTTTATAATGCTTTAATGTTCAAAAACACGTTATTTTTCACATGCAATAGATTATCACTGTACCTCTATTCCCAGTCTTTCTTAAATGCACTGTTTTCCTGTGTTTTAGGCAGGTTTGGAGTGTTCTCTGTTAGAATAAATCCCTTTTGTGGAAGACTATGCAGATCTTATACATACACAAACAGATGCATTACACACTAAAGGAAAAGGAAAACATTAAAAATCATCACATGCCCCATTTAAAATTTCTACAAAAAAAAGGTGGCACATATTGTTTTCTGTCATGGTCTATTTTTATTCTAGTTCTAAAATATCTGTTTTACATGTGCAGGCTCCTGCATGCGGCTCCTGAGGTAGAGGAGCAGGGAGAGGAGTACTCAGATACTCAACAGGAGATCACCAGCAGTCTCTCAGAGCTCTATCAGAGCAACACAGCTGGATCCAGTGGCAACCTGAGGTCCAAAAAAAGTATGTACCAATTGTGCATGATGAGGGGATTGATACATTGAGTATTTACTAAATATTTGCAGTGTTTTTGATACAGATATCATGAATAAACAACTGACAGATTCACTGTTTTTTTTTTTTTTATTATTGTTATCTATGGCTTAATCTGCTCTTTTTAGGAGGTACACAATGCACACCAGTAAGACAGAAGATGAAGACCATGAGTCGCTCTCTACAGATGCTGAACTTTGCTCGCTTGAATGTGAAAGCGCAAAAGACTCAGGCTGATAGCAGCTCTGCTAAATCTGCCATAGGGGCTGAAAAAGGGGGCAAAAGATGCTCTGGGGATCGGACCAAGCCTAGCCTCATGTGTGAGTAGACGATAAAAAGCGGGTTTTTAAAGCCAGGGCGATAAATGGATATAATATATATATAAATGGATATAATCATCCAAACTTGGGTAAATAAAGTGTTAATGGTGATATTCATGGACTCTCTTACAGACTTCAGCAGTGAGGAAGAGCTGCTCTCCCACCTGGGACTCACTTATCAGAAAGCTGTGGAGAACAGATCTGTGTCTGTTCCCTCTCAGGTCCAGGATTTGCTTTCATTTGTAATGGCATTCATCAAAACTAACACTGACGTGGAGGTGAGTCAGAACAACACTTGCGTCAGAATCACACAGCTCTGTTGTCTGGCTGCAGACAACTTCAAAACATGGTCTCCATATGCTGTGTGCATGTGTATAATGAACTCTGTTGTGCCCTTCTTACTTTATTTAGTTCATTTTGCATTTACTTAAAGTCAGAAATGTTAAACTACCTGTGTTGAAAATGTTTTCAAAATAAATGTTAATATATAAATGCTTCTAAGAGTTGTATGTTGTTGATATGGTGGTTTATTGGTTATGCTAGTTTGGTGAAGACCAAAGTCATGTAATCATTCAGGAAATGTGTAACTGAAATGTTGTTGTTTGTTTGGCAAAGACAGTAATGAACTTCATGAGAAAAAGGGGTGATTTATACAAATTTTCATTTAACCATACATTTAACCATTTCTCAGCAGGTATCATTCTTGGATTTGGTCCAGAATCATCTATTGAAATCCTGTCAGTCTATTCGTCAGCTTTATGGAAATTCTTCAGATGAAGAAAGTAAAATCAGGGAGTAAGTATTCAGACAAAAAACAGCAATATTGAAACATACCTTCATATTGATAATGTCAAGGTAATCGATTTATGACTTCAAAACATTATACTTTATACAGATGCCAGCTGCAAGCAGTTCTTAGACTTGAGTTGTGCAGACAACCAGAACAAGACGGCGAGGAGGAGGTTGTTGAACAAAGAGTAGAGGATGTATGGAGACAATAAACCTTTAAAAACCTCTAATGTCATAACCTATAGTTTAACTATGCATCAAAGTCATTATGGACTTGCATGCAGAAATCTTATGTGGTTTGTAGTGAAATATCTTGATTGATTGATTTTCTTTTCCTTTCATGTTAAATTAAGGTGGCTGATATGTTCCGGATTATCTCCCGGAGTAAAGATGCTGTCTACTTATCCAAGTTTATGCAGGATGAAGTTCTGCCTGTGTAAGTTATCGTATCAGCGATTCAGGAATTTTAATGAAAATGCTAATTGAATGCAATTCATGAGATGTGATCTCTGATATGGTATCTCCCAGGTACCTGAACAGCATCCCTAAGGTCCTGGCAGACGTGTACCACAGTTTAGGAACTCAGTTGCCCGAGGCACTCATTGCCGTCCTGCCTTCTGATTTCTTCAGTGATGAGTCTTTGGCTAAAGACAGTGTGTCTGTGAGTTCCTCACCTTTCTCTGCCACACAGAGCAACATATCCAGTATTGGAGATTATCTGGAGGAACTCCGCAATCGCTCTGCTAAGAAGAGGAGGTGATTGTCATAGAAAACAATGTGTAATTATTTCAAGTGCGTTGTATCTAAGTGGATATATAAGCTGTTTTCTCTCCTTTTTGCAGACAGAACATGATCACACGCCACAAAAGCATGACTGAGGCTCCTCAAGCACTTCGACAGATAGAAATGCCAAGAAAGTCAACGCGCCTGGTGAGTTTTCTTTTCCCCATTTCTTTTATGGTATTATTTTCTAACCTGTTTCTTGTAACGAGAATTTCTTAAGTCAGAAGTAGGGATGCTAACGATTAATCAATTGTCGATTATTCGTTGTTAATAAAGATAGCATGTGTTCATGCAAAATAAAGTTTTATTTTAAGATGAATACAATCTGTTTTGTCATTGAATTAATATATTATAGCACAGAATATAAAAATTGATACCAAAATTTAAATATATTAAGAAATAACCAGGAAGATCATTTATAAATAAATGTCTTTGAGCCATGCAATAGATTAGATAGGTTAGCTGTTTATTTCAAAACAATTCTTTTAAAAAATTTATTAAAAAATTTGTTTTATTTGCAAAAACTTAAGACAATACACCAGGTTTTACATTCACTGTTTAAAAATGGATATGGAATAATGTGTAAAATGCAATACATGATATAAGAATGCACAGTGAATGGGTTTCATAGCGCCGCGTCCTGTTGCAAAAGCATGTGAAAAAAAACTACAAAGTTTGCAAGGCCAAAAAGACCGTTAATCGCGCGATAAAAAAATTTACGCCGTTAAATTGGGTTTGCATTAACGCCGTTAATAACGCATTTAACTGACAGCCCTAATAAAAATCAATAAAATATTTTCGCATCTGCAAAACTACATGACATTTCTCAGTATGGAGGTAGTAACATTGCTGTTTTTGAAGCAGGTCATTTACATACGTTTAAGCCAATCAATCAATCTCTCTCTCTCATAACCGCATTTGTCTGCATATCAATGGCTCAAGCCTCCCTTACTAGCTCTAAAATTTTAAAACGTTTTGTAATTGGCAATGGAGGGAAGTCAGTAATAAATTAGTTTTACTGTACACACAAGAGCGTTTTAAGGACAAAACCCTGAGAAATGTCTTTAAATAAAACAACTGAACTATGTATTGAGGTGTGGTTACCGCAGTATAAGTGGAATAATTGATTCCAGTCCGCTGAATCCACCTCGCGTCATGGCAGCATCACCACCTCGGGTGTTAATTTTCTTCCTAATAAATCAACGTCCAGTCATCAATTCTTTATAAATTCGCTGTGATCATTTTATCAAATGATCTTAAATCACATAGATTAATTTCACAATCCTATACTATCCTATTATTTAGAGTAAAAAATCTTTTCATTCAGGTGAGGAAGCTGGTGTTTTGAGTGGCAATTGCACACCCTGTCATGCCGATGCAGTAGACGCATCTTGCAGTATTAAAGTTAATAAATACTCTTTTAATTGACCATTAATTTAAATTATGAACGATCATGGGAATTTTTGTAAATAGACACCCACTAGTTGGAAGAACCAAAATACTAAAGTACCTATTTGGGGAATTTCAGGCAAAGCCAAAACTCTGTGTCCCAGTAGAAAAACCTGCTGTGGAAGAACCACCACCACCAAAGCAAGCAGTTCAAGGTAATTGGCTCATCCCATTTTAGTCTTCATGCTGTCCTATGGTCGAGCTACTTAAAAAGTTGTTGTGATCTGTTGTTGTAACCTTTTTTGTTCACAGAGGTAACAAAGGTAAGGAGAAATCTCTTCAACCAAGTGACCGTATCGCCATCAAAATCGTCCAAAATGCCAAGAAGCCAGTCCGTGTCAGCAGTAGAAGGACTCAAGAAACGCAAGCGTTCAAATATGGAAGATAATGGTAATGTTTTTGTTTGTTTTTTGATAGTGAGAGATTGTTTCATAAGTCACCACTGTAGTGTGTGAACTTGAATCTTAAAACCTTTGAATTTCAGAACGGCACACTCTTCTGACAAAGAAAGTATCTGAGACACCACAGCATAAGCAGGTGTCCAATCGCTTACTTCACCGGCAAAGGACTGGCAGGTGAGTCCTAAGTAGTGTTGTCACGATACCAAAATTATTGTTTCGATACCGATACCAAGTCAAGAATTGCGATTTCGATACTTTTCTTGAAAAGGGAGAAACGCTCTCAAATATCACCACAGCACACGTTGTGTGATTATCCCGGCAGTTAGGACATCACACAAGATTTGTGTCAACACAGAAAACATTTCATCACTGGATAGATTTTTGTTTTGTTTATTGAAAGTGTGGTTTATGTCATCTGAATATGTGGAACACTTTCAAGAGAAGATAAGGCAACGTTATTTTGTAGCACAATTCACAACCAGCGGTAGTTCAGGGGAAAAAAAACTTAGGTCTTCTGACCTTTAACCATCATGTATTCTCAAAGATATTCAGTCAACTCCATTCATTAATATGCGCGAGGGAGGGAGAAAGAGCAAGACAGTTTTGAAGACGGTGAGAGTGCGCACGTGCGACCGGTGCTTTCACTCTCTCTGCTCGTTCTCTCAGTTAAACAAGCGCAGCAGTCAGTCATCTACATCACTCACCGGTCAAGTAAGGCTTTGGTGGGACAAAAATACGCTTTAGAAAGGCTGACAGAAAACAGCGCGCAAGTTCCAGTCTTGCGCTTGATGTTTAAACTGACAGGACTTGCAAATTGATAAACTCTCACTCTGATGGTTAAACTTTGCAATTAATCCGCGAATCACAAGCGTTACGGGCCGGGGAGCTGCTGGCCCGTAGCCTACTGATCATGAATCACGGATCAACTACGATCCCTATACTTGACATAGCACATCGCAATATCGATGCTAAAACGATACTTCTTTGCTGCGTGCGTGAGGAGAAAAAACACAGACGTCCATAGGGAGGCACTGGAAGCGTGTGTTGCACACACCATGAAATACGTCTCTTACAAATCTGGAACACGGTCATTCTTAGAAGTATCGATACTAAAAAATTTAAGAATCGTGACGTTTTTCATTTCCGAGAATCGCCATACTTTTGAAGTATCGGTGCACCATGCAACACTAGTCCTAAGACTTACAATTATTTTTAAATTGTCACTATATTTGTTCAATTTTACCTGTCATTTGTATGGGAAGCATCCAGTTTAGAATTTAAATATTCTGTGTTTCTATTTCCCTCTTGGTCACAGGAGATCTGGAGAATCTGATGTGTGCATTATTGAGGAGTCTCCTGTCAAACCTGCTGCTGGTTGGTATCTTAAGATTTTGCCACAATGTCAAACAGAGTGACCACTTACTAATAGAAGGTGCTCTAATAAATAATTTGTTCTTAGATTTAAGGAGGAGCCCAAGAATTAAAAGCCTTACCAGGAGACATTCCAGCGTGTTCTATTCAAGCTCACAGCCACGTTCACGAAACCTGGACCGTGCCATTTCCTCTTCTCAACTCTGCCCTTCTGAGGGCAAAGGTGAGCAGGAAATAGTGAAAGTGTTTTAGTGAAACTAAAATTAGACCACACGTCATTAAGCTACTGGACATAAAATGCTTCCTCTGAGAATGCCACAGCATACACCTTAACACCATGTTCAAAAACTACACATTGTCTCAAAGTAGCCTTGTCTCCATTTTGCAGGTGGATTTGATGTTAGTTCTGTTAGGTCACCAGTTCGGCTTCTTTTTGGTGCTACCCAGTCCCCTGGTCACCTACGGCACACTACAGCATCCTCTTCAGAAGATCATGGCAGCAAAGAGTTGTCACTTAGCTCTGCAGTTTTTGAGGTAATATCCCTTTTGTTTTGCAGTTGATTATAATAACATGGAATAAGGAGCAAGTCCTGTCATCTCCTTTGCATTAATAAGATCCTTTTTTTTTTTTCAGAGTCATAACAAAACACCACAGAAGTTAAGATCTGATCCACTAGGATCTCCAGCTGGGTGTAGAACCCCTCGGTCCCCAAGAACTCCAAGCCAGACAGTTGGGGAGAATGGGATGATTCTGCGAGGGACCCCCTTTCGCTCACCTGTTGCGAAGAATTTGGGGATAGAGACACCTAAGAAAAGCCCACTGAAGGGGATACTCAAGACTCCAATGAAAAGCCTCTTGAATTGTGTTTCTCCAAACGGCGCTTGGCTTACGAGCCCAAGTGGAAGAACGCCAAAAAAGAATGTGACATGGTCTCCATCTCCACGTAAACACCTGACGGAAAACCCAAATAATGTGCCGGAGTCTCCGATGTTTACAAAAAGATACTCACCAAGGCTGATTACACCTGGCAAGAATAGCAGCCCAGAGGAAAGAACAGTTTTCAAAACACCTGACAAGGTGCCCCAAAGGAAATCTAAGGCATCTCCTGGAATGATGCCTAGGACACTTGAAATTCCTGGAAATCTTGATCTTGAAACATCTCAGTCCATCACGAGATTAGGAAAGATGAGAAGAACACGGAGCTTACCTTGCAAGATTACTGAAGAGTCTTATCAGTTTGCCTCTGTTGACTCACAACAGTCTGATTCCGGACCATTTCCTTTTTGCGTTTCACCATTAAAACCAAATTTACAAACGCCCATAAAAAGCCCCAGCCCAGCACACAGGATATGCACTCGCTCCGGTAGGACACCTATTAAAGTGTCCTTGTCGCCTTTTAACAAGTCTCGACCCATTGCAGGTACTTGCCCTTCACCCTTTCAAGATCTGTCTTTGGCTGTAGCAAAATCAAGTGCATCACCGGCCCTGGGTGCTTCTAGATCAGATATCAGCCATCAAAGAAGTTCATCCATCAATAATGTAGTAAAATATCCACAGGAGGATAAAATAATTGCGCAAATTGAAACCAACCATGGAAAAACGGAAGAGGCATCATCTTCTGACTCCCAGCAGTTTGATTGCTCTGAACTCAGCGTTACCACAGATGATGAAAGCATTGATATATCGGAGGCCTCAGTGGTGAAGACCCAGCTCATAGGGGGAATTAAGATGAACATCGCTTTCTCAAGGAAACACTCTAGACCCTCAGAGGTTTTTGAATTTGAAGGCAAACACGCCACCCCGTCCGCAACAACAGCGAGTCGAAGCTATGGCTTCCGTCAAACTCCAGACCGGCGCCAACGAGAAGCGGAAGCACGTCTTGGATATCCCTCGGGAACACCAAAGATTTCCACCCCAAGAACAAGGCGAACTCCTGCATGTGGAAAGAAGTCCACTCCACAACCACTTACTTATGAAGTGGAAATGGAAATGCAGGCGTCAGGTCTGCCTAAACTCAAGTTAAGACGGACCGATTCTTTCAATGCAGGTGATGCACCTAGTAATGCAACAAAAGGCATGGCCTCACATTTTGTGCACCGTAACATGTCAAATGTGAAGGCGCCACAAGTTGACGGCCCTCTTGCGCAGTGTTCTAGACATCCTGGCTGCTTATCTCCATCACTCTCCAGTCGAGTAACCCCTGCCAAAGGTACACCTGGGAATGGTGTACAGACATACATATGTCAGTCGATCACTCCCACACGGTATCCGGCAAGTAGCCAATCCCCTTTGGCGTCCCCACTGACTCCATCTCCTCAAAGCAGAGGATGGTCAACCCCAGAGAACCTCAATAGTTGGCCTCGCAAGAAAAGGGCTCGAATCGAGACTTGCGGGAGCAAAGAGCAGGTCACCAAAGGGGTTCCTCTCCTGGAAAAGCCTGGGGTATTGGAGGACCCAGAACTTGATGGGGTTTTCCATATTCAAGGGGTGGAAGAACTCAAGGAGTCGTTGAGCACCCCAGTCAGTCAAAGAAAACTGGGTTTGAGATCAAGCCAAGTGAGGGACCATCAGTGCTCACCAGAAGGCATGGACTGGACCGAGACTGTGGTTCAAGAGTGTGATGCTGGAGATCCTACGAAGTCTGAACAGTTTGCATGGAAGAGCATAAAAGGTACAGTAAAACTTGGGTGCAATTTATAGCATGTTCCTTGTGTTTCCGTAACTTGTCTGTAAACGGTGTCATTTGAATGTCTTGCAGTGGACACCCCTAAAGTAAAGAAACCTGTGTCTGCCAGCGGAATCTTCGCTCTCACTCAGTCACCTCTGTTATACAAAAAATCAGCTGTAATCAATGAATCATCACAATTTAATGGTAAGACAATGAAGGTATATTTAGAGCTATGACCCTGAGTCAGAGTAGACGCCTTACTTAATCTGACGAATGAGAATTAAGCTGTGATCAGAGAATTTCTTTGTCAACTGGAACTTTGTTTCTGCTTAATTTTTATTTGTTGAATTGGGCATGGTCTTTTACCCTCTTTCTTGTTGGAGCTCTGGCCGAGAGCTTTGAGCATTGAGCACATTGAGCTTTAGTGTTCGTTCAAGTGGCAAAAGTTCAAATCTGGATCAAGATTTTTCTTAATCTCAACCCTCTTTCAACCATTGCTTCGTGTTGTGATTTTTATTATCTTCTGAATGAAATTAGCAAAAATAGCCAAAAATAAACAAGTCCTTTCACAATTGAGGGAAATATTAGATCTGGTTTGACTTATTTTAAGCATTTATGTTAATAATAGCATAATAATTTATACTTTCTCCCAACAGCATCAAAGGCTGAGCTGGATATCTCTCCCCTTTGCCAGCCGAAAAGGCGAAGGACACTTAGTAAGACTTACAGCCGAAAGAAACTTCTAGACTAAGTCTGTCATACTTTTGGTTGCCTTATCTCGCACTCAGTTTCTTTTAGAAAATCAAACACTTTTTTTTTTAAACAAGTTTTATTGTCTGTTTTAGCTGACCTTTTGTCTCATTTATAATAATGCATTACCCAATATTGTATATTTTGTATTCTTTTTGTATTATACAGATGTTACATATGGCATCAGATAGGTACAGTATAACTCATAGAAGTTTAAACTAGTCTGATCTGAACATTTATTGTGAAAATAAGGTGGAAACATTTATTTTACATGTTTCAGTGTAATTAAATTAAGCTTTAATTGCTTTTGTTTGTTCAATTTGTTTGTGCTTTATTTATTTGTGCTCATTGTACTGTGTATTTTTCATGTAGCATGTTTTTAACAGTTTGGCAGCTCGTTTGCAACATCTTGCCATAATGTGAAATAAATGTAAATGTTAAACAGATTATTTTAATAAAGACACTGTTGTTCTTAAACCTATGCATGCAGATGTTTTTTCTAAAAACCTAGTGAAATATCTGGACATCTAATAAAGTTTTAATGACGTAGTGAAGGCCAAGGATGACAACCCATCCATGTTAGTGCACACCCATTAGGAGCAGTGAGTAGTGAACATTCACACACACTCAGTATATATAAATACCTTGCAGTTGGTCCTTGGGTAAGTTAAAAACTACTGCAAAATTATGAATTAGTTGATGCCTGCTCCAATAAGGCTGGAATACTCACAATTTTTTTCACCCTGCTATTTTGGCCAGTCACAGTTAAGATTTAACAGAAAATCACGTAGTGTATGATGGGCACAGACTTATTTTTTTTTTTCAGACTATATGCTTTCATCCAATTGGAGGATATCGGACTTGTTCGATTTTAGCACACATTTTCATTTGCCTCGCTTCTCCTAGCAGTGTCTCTGCGTGACCTTGTGTTTGGAACGTTTAGAAAGTAGTGTACAATCTTGTTAGAAAAGGATATAGAATATTATATATATATATAGAAATATAGAACACTAGGGTTCTTGCCAAAAAGGTTGTATGTAAGGAGAAAAGTCTTGAATGTTTGCATAAGTGTTTAATGGGCCATTTCAATTTTTCTAGTGATAAAGTATGTTTACGAGAGGTTTAATTCATAAAATGTAATTAAAATAAAACGATCCCATAGTGGAACCCCACTAAAACGTTCTATACGTCTGACTGAAAAACTCTTTAACATTCTATATAGAATCGTTCCTTCTAAGAGTTTAATGTATGATGTCGATTTTCGCTGTAACCTATTAAGTCGGCAAACACTTCTAATTTAAAAATATATATTTATAATATATTTCTCGTGTGTCAGTGTCACTGACTGAGTCTACTGCGCCATCTAGTGTATTACTAATGTTTGTTGATTTTTATGTTCCGTTTCAATTGAATGCAATACATGAAAATCTGCTAAATTAATCTTAACAGAAATACACCTCGACATTTTGACAGTTAAACACATCAGATACAATCTGACTTTCAGAGAAGTCAAACCGATAAAGGCACCCAAAAGGTCAACTTTAAGTGATTTACAAGCGAGTGTCATTTGAATAAGATCATCCTGAAGATGTTCTACCAGTCTTTTCTTTAGATGCTTTTCTATAGCTTTTACAATTTTTAAAATTCAGGAACAAGTACATCAATTAGATAAGCTGTCACAAATGCTCTCAAAAGAGAAGTAAACAAAGGATTAAAAGAAACTTGTCAATTTTGCTCAAAACAAACTGTTTGGTGTCAGGTGTTTGGTAAATAATAGTGCTACAAGAATCATGATTCTCTAATAAATATGTCTCCAAGTTCAATGTGGCTGCCACATACAATCAATCAATCTAATAAATTATATATATGCATTTTAAAACGTTTAAAAAGAAACCAGCGCCAAACTAAAAAATAGGTTTAGTGGGCCTTTTATTTCACGATCCTTCCAAACATAAAAAAAAAAAAAAAAAAAAAGGTACAAAAAAGAAAACATTTCACCAAATCCCCCTCCCCTTTTCCATGAGAAAGTAATATGTAGAATTGGTCTCAAAAGTGCATCTCTCCAAGGTACAGTGTAGGGAAAACAATCTCAAATTGACAGATCTGTACCTCTTCCACTTATCTAAAAATCACACACAGTCTGGCCGTCCCGTCACAAGCTTCCACAGTGTTCCCAGAGCAGCAGGCCCAAGAGAGGGCCGACAATGTGAGGTGGGTCAGAGCACTCGCTTCTCTAAAGATTGGAATATAATTTATGTCTCCTGCAAGAATTCCCTCCTTGTTTGTTGGGCTGTGATTGTTTATAACTCGGACTTCTTCTTCTTTGGCTTCTCTTCATCTTGAACCACCACGGTGTTTGTAGCCTCTCTCTTCAGGTAGGAAATGAAGTCGCTGACTTCACGACCTCCCTGAAAGTCAAACAAGATCGATTCGATTAATTTCTTGATGGAAGTATGCAAGTTTGTATTAACCAAAGTCAAATAAACAAACCTCATATTTCTTTGGATTCTGCTTCTGACCAGCTGGGGAGAAATAGATGGTGGGGAACCTGAAAGTGAACACAGTGGGCAATTCATTAGCAACATCAAACGAGACCGAAAACTTTTGCAGCACAGAAAATGCATTGTGGCGGAAAAGAAAGATTGATAGATGACATACCCTCTAACTTCATATTGAGAGGGGACATCATTAGCGGTGGCATCCATCTTTGCAATGACAATGTTTGGACTGTCGGAAAGCTGTGAAACAGATCATATTTATGAAACAGTGATCTTCAGGTCAGGATTTCAAAGTGACCAATATAAAAGGTCTAAAAACTCACCTTCTCTCCGAGTTCTTTGTATTTAGGCTCCAGGCTCTTGCAGTGTCCACACCAGGGGGCGTAAAACTCGATGAGAACGTCTTTGCTGTCATCATTTACAATTGAGTCAAAGTTCTCAGCCACAAGAACCTGGAATGATATGGATGTAGTTGCAGGTTATGTAAACGAGTTCAATTAAACATAAAAATATGAATAAAACAATATTAAATCAATGTTGAAACTCAATCCTCTGACGCACCTTCACAGGGCCATCGTTGTTCTCAGGAACAGGTTCAGATTTGAGGTAACGCTTCAGTTTTCCATCAAAATAATCTTGCAGGAACTTCTCCAAGGCCTTTCCATCACGACTGCAGACACAAAAGAAATTGATTTATTTTGTCCTATTTAAAACAAGATTCTTTGTGCAAAAAAAACAACAAAAAAAACGTACGAGAACTCGTCGTTCATGACGTATTTGTCTCCCTTGGCAGTGCGGATGCCGACGAGAGGCAACTCTCCACTGCTGCCGTCCAGACCCAACTCAGACACGTCATGACTGAAGCTGTTCTTACTGGCCACAGCGAAGCTGAGCGTCTTGCCCTGATCCAGGAAGCTCTTGGCCACCTTCATCACCCTGCAGAGACGAGGATTATCAGACCATGACCACGGTCAACACTCAACACTTGCACTTCATTCAAATCAAAAGTTATATTTGAGAAGAACACATCAGTATACAGACAAAGAGGAATTAGAAGCAGAACACACAGCTGGAAAAATGTACATTCACTAAAGAAATTTCTCTTTTTTTTTTCTTTTTTTTTTTATATTTGAGACTTTTCCAGGTACAGGAGAAAAATATATATAGAGTAATCGTGTGTGTAATCGTGTAAAATGTGTGTATATACATTTATTTTATTTAATATTATATATGTTTGTGTTTAATTTTTGTTTTGATTAACTTAATTTTGAAAATGTAGTAATTTTTTTGCATGTTTTTTGACATTTTTATTAGTTTTTGTTATTTAAATGTCTAAATGTTGTATTAGTTATTTCAGCTTTAGTTACTTCAGAACATCTAATAAAAACTGAAATATAATAAGTTTGAATATCTTACTTTATTTACATTAACATTAATTTTATTTCAAGTAACAAATGTTTTACGATTTTTGTTTTACCCACACACTCGTATACAAACACGAACTTAACTTTTACTTATTTTAACCAATGGAATTGATTGGGTAAAAAAAAAATTACTAAAACATATTTCCAGATTTTGTCCATTGTAATTTGGGGGGGGGGGGGGGGGGGGGGGGGGGGGGGGGGGGGGGGGATTGCTTGAAACAAAACATCACTTCTATATAAAAAAACATTTCAATGGGCCTGAGAAAGCATCGTCAAAATGGAGTTCAAGTTCTACCTGTTCCTCCAGTAGTTGGAACCCTTGGGGTTCTTCTCATAGTCCACATCATAGTAGGCCACCAACAAGTCTTTGCCTTTCAGCTGGTCTTTGTTGTCATCAGTCATGTGGGGACAGATGCCAAAACTGCCATTTGATGAGAAAAGGACAGATATCAAATATTTGACCATCAAATACATCCGAAAAGAATGCAGATTTGAGCAACTCTGTGCCCTATTTTACTCATTTCCATACTGTGATAATCAAGCTGAAACATACATGTTGTCCTGAATGAACTTCTTGATCTTTGCACTTGTGAATTTCTCCTCAGTGAACTTAACACTGCCATCTTCAAATTTGTTGCTGAGATGAGGAGGCCGGAACAAAACAATACCCCTGCAATATGCATATTTAACGTTTTTTTTTTTTAATTAGAAGTGGGAAACAAGATGACTTTCTCTGCAAAACTGAAACCAAAATGCCACATACTCTCCATCATCGTCATGTTTCTTCAATAAGTCCTCATCGTTAGTGTGGGCGAAACGGTAGGACTCTCTGAAAGCACTGGCCGCCTTCAGAAACTCTCCCTGAGCAACACTTCCTCCATCAGCGAAGAAGCCTGGAGACACGGAGAACCATTAGACGAAAGAGTATTGATGCATACAGTAATACAGAATAATCAGGGCTAATATGAGGCACTAAACGTTACTATATAACACCAGCACTTACCCACAACACTGGCATCACGGTCCCCGATGAACTTCTCAAACTCAGCCTGACTCTTGAGCTCCACCGAGCTTGGGCCTGCCTGCTTCTTCAGGTGGCTAACAATTCCATCTGTTGGAGTAATGAAGAAACAAAAGATATTATTAATAATCTGATAAAGGAACTACTTACAGCATCACTTAAAAGATATGAACATATACCTGCTGTCCTTGGACCATCGTAGCCACCAGAATCCTCTCCATCTCTGAAAATCTTCAGTGTTGGGTAGCCGCTCACGCCATATTTGCTGCACACGTTGGAATTGACTGTACAGTCCACCTAGATCATATCGGAGATGAACATTAATAACAATCCTCCATCAGACCAAAGACAACCATTGTGAAATGAATGTTTTCGGACACTTAAATGCATGTTATTTGCAATTAAATAAAAATGTATTACAGTTTAGATTTATGTTAAACTAACTTTAGTGTTCTTTTTTCAACTGACTTAGATAGAAATTAAGTACATCTTTATATGCAACTTCATAATTTATATTATCTTTGAAATATGATTAAAGTGTACTGAATATAGTATATATGATATATATATCATTGTTAATGTCATGTATTTAAATATATTTGTAATAAAAAAATTAACGAAGAAATCACAATTAAGAACATTAAAAACATGAACTTTAAATGTAATAATCGAACACACTACATTTAAAATTATAATCAAATACTACATGTGCTTTAGTATGTTAGTCAACATATCAAAAAAGGTGTCCTTCTTTAAAGCATGACAAAAGATTAACAAAACAATTTAAACCGCACTTAAAGTAAAACTTTTAATTTGACATTATAACAGTGAACTTGAGAAACTATGTACACTTTAGAGGGCTTTTATTTCACTAGTATTACATTATCTGCATATGCAGTTTTTAAAAATATACTTAAGAATTGAAGTACACTACAAGTGCACACTTCTTTTAAACAAGGGAAGGCCAAATCATTTCAAGTAGGTCTTCAATGGAATATGGCAATCTGAAAAATATTAAAGTTTATAATAAGATGATTATATAAACGTGTTACAGGAAATTTGCAGGGTTGAATAACAATACCTTAGCAAGTGAGACGATGCCTTTTAGTCGAGTGGCGGCTGCCTCATACTCAGGGGCAAGACGTTTGCAATGGCCACACCTAAAAGTGAACATGACACATGAGGTTATTTATTTTGTAAAATTAGACTAAAAGACAATAAGAGGAAAAATATCAAATGAATGTGAATGGTGACTGAGGCTTTTCACAACATCAAAAACAAATCACAAAAAAAGAAAAATATGAGGCTGAGTACATGCCAATATTAATTTTAGTTGAACGGTCCTCAGTTTTTCTAGACTGCCTAAGAAAGGTAAGTTAGCTTATTGATAAGTTAGGTCCCAGGTTAGTTAGTAACGCTGAACTACGTAATCGAGCGTTATCCAATAACACACGGCCAGCGAAACTTCATTGACCAATCAAAACGTTACAACGGAGAGAGGCCGAGCCTCCAAACATCCTTGTTTCCCGCCCACATCTAAGATTTCTACCTAGTAAACTGCCTAAAGCTGCAAACTACCACAAACATTAAATCTGACATACTTTGAAATTGAATTATGTAAATCTGCAAATGTGTCGAAAACCCTACCATTTCACACGGAGAACAAAAAAACACTAATTCAGAATGTACGCTTCTTATGCAGAATACAAGTTCTTAAAGGGACAGCTGACCTAAAAATGAGAAGTCATCATCAGTTACTCAATCTCATGTGGTCCCACACCTGAATGACTTTCTTTCGCCCCATGGAATTCAAAATGAGATTTTGTGCAGAACGCGAGGGATTAACAGAAATGTAACCCATTATATAGTATTAGCAAAGAGGAGGAAAAGATACAAACAGGAAGTGATTGATACAATGAGTTTCATCCACAACTATGGAGACGCACGGATTCATTCAAATCTCAGTGAGCGTTTAAGAAATTTTCACTCTACATACATTCCCAGATTTATTATAGACATCTCAAGACCTTGCAGACTAAAGTGAGACAAACAGCGGTTACGGTTACTTTCGTTTTAGCACGCATAGCCTTGCAGTATTATTAAAAGTCACGTGTGTGCATGCAGTTCCCAAACGTTGATCCTATTGGGTAGGTTTGGTATCTAGAAAAAAAAGCTTAATAAATATATTCACTGTCAATTATAAGCCAATAAGATGGTGCATTGGCATTTATTAGTTACCTAGAGTAAGGTCTTGTGCACTAAATGTCTAAATCGCATGGCGAAAACATCATTAAGAAGCCAGCATCGTCTTACACTCACCAGGGTGCGAAGAATTCCACCAGAATGAGGTCGTGGTGTCCGATTTTGCTGTCAAAATCGTCATCTGTGAACTCGAGCACATCACTCGCGCGCGCGGCCGCTGCAAAGGCAGCGACAAATAGCACGGCTAGCATCATTTCAAAGCCTTTTCAGTGCAAAAGTGGAGGGAATGGCTAATATCCTGGGAGCCCTCAATTGTTTGCTTCTTTTTAAGGTGATGCTGTATAGGGAAGGAGTGCCCAAAAGAAAGGCCCGCTGGATCTGGCACCCTGCACTCAATGAAAGAGAAAGCGCAGACGGATGTGCAAACCCGGAGCTCTTCAAAGTAACCAAAGTGTGGCATCTCACGATTGGGTTTTCAGCCGCGTCATGCTGCTGCAGTCAGCCAATCAGAGCTCGGGAAACACACACTTCCGGGTGGGGGAATCATCATTCCTTTGCATGCTATAAGGAATATAGTTGCCTTTGTTTGTTGTTAAAATGTACTGTGTCAAAATTGTATTTGAGTGAAAATACTGTTTTTTTTTTTTACAACAAACATGCTAAGTCCAAAATACACCAAACTGTGCAGTCCTGGGTAGAAAAATTGAGAGGCCACACAGCATAATATACAAGTATATTTTTAGTAAGCGGATTAATTTAATTGTTTTTATTTTAATTTAACATTTTTAAGATTTCCGAACCCCCTGTTCATACAAACCCCAGTTTGAGGAAGCCTGACATGTTTAATGCACTTCACATATTCTTTCTCTTTGTATTTTTATAATGAAGGATGTGGATTTACAGTCCCTCTTCTTATATGATATAATGCATTGGAAATTATAGTTATATTTTGTAGAAAGATAACTTTATTCTTATTCATTTTTTTCTGCTCTTCTCATGATAGCTGTATGAGATGTAAAGACAACTGTGTCTAAGGTCATGAAGGTCAATAACGCACTAGATGTCCACTAACGCCTACTTAATTCTTTTTAGGATTTATAGCACCATTGGTCACTATATGTTAAACTATGACAGTGAATCATGTGTAGAAGTTTGCATCTGTGCTCTGTGTCCTGTGTGGATGTAGCTTTCATGTTCTGTTCCAGTGAATTCCTGACATTATGTTTTATCTAATTGTACTTGCAGGGGTTGTTGATTATTTTTAGAGGCATGTGAGTGACCATGCCAAAAGAATAGACTCAGGAGAATTCAACAGCGACCCAAATGAGAAGAGTCCTTCCAGATGTTATGACTCACCTGTGACCCTTACCAAAGGTGCTTAAGTATAGGACATAGACCCCTAGTTTCACAGACTAACTGTTTCAACAGTTTTAACTTGCACTGACACATATATCAGTGTCATTGTTTTGTCTCAAGATGCAGTATGACCCGTATAACCTTGGAATAAAGAACAGAATACCATGTTCAGATGTTGCTAAAGTTATCTGTACTGTTAACGTATCAGAAACTAGAAATGACATCAACTGATTATCCATTTGACTAAAGTATAGTGTTTCTGAATCTTCAGTTAGTTCAAGGCATGTGGAATATCCATTCATTGAGGATATTGAAATCGGAGCACGATTGCATACAGAGAGGCCTTAAAAGCTGCTAGATCTGCTTATTTTTCAACCCTATTAGAATAAAATAAAATAAAAACAAGGTATTTATTTGAAACAGTGGCTAAATTAACGAAAAATAAAGCTTCAACCCCAGACGTCTCCAAGCAGCACAGCAGTAATGACTTAAACTTCTTTACTTACAAGATTGATAATATCAGGGAGAAAATTATAACTATGCAACCGTCTACTACAGTATCGCACCAGGCAGTGCATTGTAGTCTCCCTGAGGAAAATTTTTATTCATTAATTGCTATAGAAGAGGAATAATTTTCTAAACTCGTTAAATCATCTAAATCGATAACATGTACGTTAGACCCTATACCAACTAAGCTATTGAAAGAGATGCTTCCAGAGGTCATAGATCCTCTTCTTAATATCATTAATTCATCTTTATCATTAGGACACGTACAAAAAACTTTTAAGCTGGCTATGATTAAACCGCTTGTTAAAAAACTGCAACTTGATCCTACAGAATTAGTAAAATACAGGCCGATCTTGAATCTACCTTTTCTGTCAAAGATACTAGAAAAGGCAGTATCCTCACAACTATGTTCCTTTTTAGAAAGACATGATATCTGCGAGGATTTTCAGTCCGGATTTAGACCGTACCATAGTACTGAGACAGCTCTCATCAGAGTCACAAATGATTTGCTCTTATCATCCGATCGTGGTTGTATCTCTCTATTAGTGCTACTCGATAGAGTAACATGCTAATGCAATTCCACTAATGCCAACATAATTTTCAAGTCTATTTAAAAAGCAGTAAATGAAGAGATGTCTTATCAATCAAAAGTTCAGTATGGCGTACCACAAGGCTCAGTACTAGGACCGTTGCTGTTCACTCTGTACATTAGGAAGCATGGCATTAGTTCTCACTGTTATGCCGATGATACTCAGCTCTATATTTCTTCACGCCCTGACGAAACTTACCAATTCACAAAATTAACGGAATGCATAGCTGATATAAAAACTGGATGACTAGTCATTTCCTACTACTTAATTCAGAAAAAACAGAGATTCTAATTATTGGACAAAAAACTTCCACACGTAATAACCTAGAATACTGTCTAACACTTGATGGCTGCTCTGTCAAGTCTTCGTCGTCGGTTAGGAACCTGAGTGTGCTCTTTGATACCAATCTTTCATTTGAAAGTCACGTGTCTAGTATCTGTAAAACCGCATTTTTCCATCTTAAAAATATATATAAATTACGTCATATGCTCTCAATGACAAATGCGGAACAGTTAGTTCACGCGTTCATGAGATTCACGGCTAGATTATTGTAATGCTATTATGGGTGGTTGCCCGGCACGCTTAATAAACAAACTACAGCTGGTCCAAAACGCAGCAGCTAGAGTTCTTACCAGATCCAGAAAGTATGACCATATTAGCCCAGTTCTGTCAACACTGCATTGGCTCCCTATTAAACATTGTATAAATTTAAATTTTTTTGCTGATTACTTACAAAGCACTAAATGGTTAAGCTCCCCAATACTTGAGTGAGCTCTTAACGCATTATAGTCCTTCACGTCTATTGCGATCTCAAAATTCCGTCCAGTTGACAATACCTAGAATATCAAAATCGACTGCTGGCGGTAGGTCCGTTTCCTTTTTAGCACCAAAACTTTGGAACAGTCTTCCTAACATTGTCCGGGAAGCAGACACACTAGTTCAAATCTAGACTAAAAACACATCTCTTTGACCTAGCAGATACATAACACATTATAGACTTCTATAATTCAATGTTACTTAGGCTGCATAGATTAGGTCAGCTGGAACCGGGAATACTTCCTATACTGTTCTCATCTGACATGAAACAGCAAGCTAAACTCGTTTCTTCAAAAGGTTTTCCTCCAATGAACAGGCAATGTGTTGTACTTGGCAGGTAATTTTAATAAAGAAAAGGTAAAACTGAAATAACAAACACATAACCAAATGCAGATAAGTAAACAAAATAAATTCAGCACAAACAGATAATATGTTGCTCCTAAATTGGGTCTTAAGTTATTAAATTAATTATACTCACTGACGATGCCCCATGACAGAACAAAAGATGGATGGATAGATCTCGTTTTTACTACAACATGTGTTTCTTCAACATGACCGCAACTGCAGCACAACAGGAAGTGATCCCACCCACAAGAAGTCTAAATTACAAAATAAAACACACACCTTCAAAATAAAGGCATTCTAAATGAAACAGTCTCTTGTAACTTTCTTAATTACACCACACTCCCCGCCTGGCACCTGTAGGATGCCATAATTACTTTAACCTAAACAACCTCTGACTCCAAGAGTAGAACGACCTCTGAGACCGGTCTCAGGTAAGTCCTGGGGGGTTGGTGGGAGGCCACCTTCACTTCCACTTTCCTAACTAGCCCATCATTGCTCTGAAAGGCCTTTGCTATTACTCCCATTGACCATTCATGCCTTCTTGCTTGTTTGTCCTTTAGCAGCACTATGTCTCCATCCTTGAGATTTGGCCTCTTGGAATGCCACTTTTGTCTGCTCTGAAGTGTATTCAAGTACTCACGCCTCCATCTTGCCCAGAACGTGTCTGCTAACGCCTGAACTTTCTTCCATTCATGTTTCAATAGATTGACATCCGAGAAGTTCCCAGGAGGAATTGGTGGAGTCCCAATCTTCTGCGTAAGCAGCATTGCTGGAGTAAGTATCAGAGGCGCTTCCGGATCTGAGGAGACTGGTATCAATGGCCTAGAATTAATTATAGCCATGACCTCTGCCATCAATGTGCACAGGACTTCATGGGTAATCTTCGACCTTCCTTCTTGGAGCAACATTGAATCCAGGATACGCCGTGCCGTTCCTATCATGCGCTCCCAACTGCCTACCATGTTATACGCATGCGGGGGGTTAAAGACCCATGTGCACCTTTAACTGAGTAGGTATGCATTGACACTGTCCTCTTGAGCGTCTGTGGCAAGCTTTAACTCGTTGGTAGCCCCAACAAAATTTGTCCCGCGATCGGACCTAATCTGCTTTGCTGGTCCCCTGATCGAGAAAAACCTGCGGAGGGCATTTACACAGCTTGAAGCAGTCATAGACTCAATCACCTCTAAATGGAAAGCGCTTGTGGACATACAGGTTAACAATATCGCCCACCTCTTGCTGTTGGCACTTCCACCTCTGGTCCGGCGTGTCACGACTTCCCAAGGCCCAAAAACGTCCAGCCCTACATAGGTAAATGGAGGCTCTTGCTGCAGGCGCTCTGGGGGGAGGTCCGCCATCTGTTGCTGTTCCTGCCACGCAATTTTCTGCACGTCACAAATTTGTAGATAAGGCTGCTGATGGCTCGTTTTGCTCCCACTATCCATAGGCCACTTCCACGCACCGCACCTTCTGTGAAGTGCCTTCCCTGGTGTTTAACCTGTTCGTGATGATGGCGAATAAGTAACACAGCAAGATGATGCTTGCCAGGGATAAGAATGGGATGAGTCTCATCTGCAGGTAGGTTTGAATGGATAATGCGTCCTCCTACACGTAGCAGACCCTCTTTGTCTCTCACAGGATGCAACTTCTTTGGAGAACTACTCTCAGGTAAGTCTTGTTTCCTTTCAAAGCATGTCATCTCTTCTGCGTAAACCTCACGTTGCACACTCTTTATGATGACGTGTTCTGCCTTGGTTAACTCAGCCCCTGTAACGCCTTTCTTGCAGTAGTGCCATCCAACACATTCTGCGTCATGTTCTGGTTTGTGGAAGCTTTGTGCCACATGTAATAGTCGAGCTACAGCTCTTGACAGTCGACTCCATGATGAAAAGCGTTCAAAACGCTTAGTGTCCAGTTGTTCTCCTAAGACCTTTGTCGAAAGTGCTGTGACCTTTGGACGAAGTTCCACGTCTGAGTCTGGATTAACCAGTTCAAAGGCTATAATGTCTGATGACGACTTCTCAGGTTCCAACAAAAATCTTGGTCCTATCAACCAACTGGTTCCTTGCAACTGACTTGCAGGCACGGATCTTGAGCCGAGATCGGCTGGATTGTTTTCTGTGGCTACATATCTCCACTGACTCAGATGGCTGGACTGTCTGATGCGCTGCACGCGGTTATTCACATATACGTAGAACCTTCGAGATTCATTAGTTATATAACCCAACACAACCTTACTGTCCGTGAAGAATGTGATCCTGTCCAGCTTAAGCCCTATTTCCTCTCTGATCTGGTCCGCAATTTCTGTGGCCAGCACTGCAGCGCAGAGTTCTAGTCTCGGGATGGTAAGCTCTGCCAGAGGTGCCAGTTTGGCTTTGCCAAGAACGAAACTGACTTCTGTGCGACCTTCGTCAGTTTCCACCTTTAAGTAGGCAACTGCCGCAATTGCCTTTACCGAGGCGTCAGAAAAGGCACATAGCTCTGTACCTTTGGCCCTGCTCAGCGAACATGTAGCATAGGTGCGGCAGATGTTCAGATCATTTAGCTCTTGCAGTGAGTCCTGCCACCGTTGCCACTTCTCAAATTTCTCCGGAGGCAGAGGTGTGTCCCAATTTGTACCTTGAGAGACTAGCTCTCGTAGTAGGAGCCTGCCCTCAACTGTCACAGGCGCCAGGAAGCCCAAAGGATCAAACAAGCTATTGATCGTCGAGAGCATCCCTCTGCGTGTGAAGGGTTTCTGGGGCTTGGGAATGTTAAAGGTGAATGTATCCCTTGTCATATCCCAGGCTACTCCCAGACTGCGCTGGATAGGCAAGTCGTCAACTGCAAGGTCCAGAGACTCCATACCCTTGGCTCGATCTTCCTTGGGAAAGGCATTTATAACATCAACCTTGTTTGATGCGATCTTGTGGAGATTTATGTTGTAACCTGCCAACAGATTTTGGGCTCTCTTTAGAACATCAACCGCTTCAACCTCAGTCGGAAAGGACCGCAAGGCGTCATCCACATAGAAGTCTTTCTTAATGAATTCACAGACATCCCTGCCGAAATCCTTCTCTCCTCAACCCATAGGTTGCCACAGCAGGTGATGGGGAGTTTCCAAACACGTGGACCCTCATCCGGTAATCCACCACTTCACCTTCAGGGTTGTTATCCTTGAACCACAAAAAGCGCAAAACATCTCGATGCTCTTCCAGGACCAGAAAGCAATAAAACATTTGCCTAACGTCCGCAGTTATGGCAACCAGTTCCTTCCTGAACCTAAGAAGAACTCCCAGAAGACCATTGTTGAGATTGGGCCCCTGAAGCAAAACCTCATTCAGTGAGACACCCTCGAAGCGAGCACTTGAGTCGAAAACAACCCTGATTTTACCGGGCTTGTGTGGGTGGTAGACTCCAAAAATAGGAAGGTACCACACCTCCCTTCCCTCTGATGGTGGTGCCAACTCTGCATGATTGTTATTCAAAATCCCTTGTATGAACTCCAGGAAGTCTTCCTTCATGCTGGGTCTCTTCTGGAAAGCTCGCTGCAATGACATAAACCGTTGGTGTGCCTGCTGCCTGTTGTTAGGGAGCGGCTTCCTTGGGTTTCGAAAGGGCAAGGGTGCCACCCAGCTGCCAATTTCATCCTTAACAAACCCCTTGTCCATTAACTGTAGGAAGGTCAAATCGTCAATTGAGGGTGCTAACTGATTGTCTTTTTCAGTCCTTTGGAAGACTGTTGCACCAAGGAGGACCTCTTGCTGCTCCAGAGAACGAGGCCAAGATAGAGAGCTGTTCGGCTGATAGGTCTGACTGAAATCCTCCTTAATTTTGACAAGGTTCTCACAAGGACGCATATAACTGGGACGGCCATTGTCCATAATACATGTTTTAAATGCGTTTACTTCTGTATGGGTGTGGGCTCCACCCAGGCAGACGTCACCGACAATGACCCACCCAAGATCGTGCTTCTGGGCAAATGGAGCGTTGACAGGGCCATTATACTGCCGACGCACCTTGTGGACCTGGAGAATGTACCTCCCAAGCAGGAGCAATATGTCAGCAGCATCATGGAGAGCAGGTATTTGGTCGGCCATAGCTCGCATGTGGCTGTGATGGTACGCTGCTTCTGGTGTTGGGATTTCTGCTCGGCTGTTTGGCACATTATTACACTCTATTAGAGTTGGAAGGGCGATACTTAGCTCTCCTGTGAGTGGCTCAACCATGTAGCCATGAGCTCTTCTACCGGTCACCTTGACAACTCCAGCACATGTAGTCAGGATGTATGGTATTCGTGGTCCTTGTATTTGAAAGGCGTCAAAGAATTCTGTCTTGGCCAATGAGACGTTACTCTGATCATCTAAGATCACGTACATCCTTTTACCCTTTTCTGGACGACCTTCAGGATAAACATTAACCAGACATATTTTTGAGCATGACTTCCCTCTGAAGCCTTCACCACAAACTTTGTACACAGGGTTTTAGCCGCTAGGATTTGACCATCATTGGGTGTGGTAACTGGCTCCCCGCCATGAATCTCAGAAGGGCTCTGCTCTTTGGAGCCCTTTTGATCCTTGTAAGAGAGCAGCTCCTTTGACTCTCTTGGAGCAGGACCAAAGTGCAGTGCGGCCACATGACGTTCACTTCCGCACTCTACACATTTGATAGAAGCGCCACAGTCCTTGGCCTGATGGGAGACTGATGCACAGCAGCGAAAACACACTCCTTTATCCCTGAGAAATTTCTTCCTGTCATCCATGAGCATAGCTCGAAAGCTCTTGCACTTCTTAAGTGCGTGTGGTTTTTTATGTATGGGACATAGAGTGTTCACGTCTTCTGTTTGGTTCCCCTCTCTATCTGTTGTCATTTCCTTGTTGCTCACACTTGTCTTGTGCACAGACACAGGATTCCTGTAATTAAGATTTCCCATTCTCTCCTTTTTCAGAGCGGGTGCAATTGTGTTGGCCACATAAAAGCTTGGATCGTTTCTTGCCCTGGCTTGTCTTCTTACAAATTCAGAAAAGACTGAAAAGGGTGGGAAATGCACCCGGTGATCTTCCTTATATTTTGATCCAAATGTCATCCATTTGTCCTGTAAGTGGAAGGGGAATTTTTCTACAATAGGACTTACTCCCCTTGCCGTGTCCAGATAGGCTAATCCTTGGAGATAACCATCTTCCTTAGCAGCTTCAAGTTCACACAGTAAATCCCCAAGTTCTCGAAGTCTGTGGTTATCGCGGTTGCCTATTCTTGGGAAGTTGTCCAGTTTTGCAAACAAAGCCTTCTCTATGGCTTCTGGAGCACCATAAAGTTCATCCAGTCTTTCCCAAATGAGGTTGAGACCCACCAATGGTTGACGGACGTTGGCAGCTTTCATCCTGCGAGCTTGATGACTCGATTCTGGACCTAGCCGTTTTATGAGCAGGTCAATGTGTTCGTGGGCAGAGAGATCCAGTCCCTTCACGACGCTTGTAAATGTTGATTTCCAGCCGAGAAAGTTTTCTGGCTGATCATCAAATTTGGTCAAACCACCTGAAACCAGCTGACTTCTTATTAAAAACTTAGCTAAGTCTGATGTATTGCTATTTAAATCATGGCCTGGAGAGGGATTAGGAGCATAGTCGCTGAACACTTGCGGCTTTTTATGATCTGAAGTATCAACTTGTTGCCTTTCTTCAACCTTTATTTTTTGATGTAGGGTTTGAAATCGCTGACTGGAAAGCTGCTGGCTATCTAGTTTAGGGGTCTGTTGGTAGCTGTCTGGCTGATATAACTCAGAGTGATGGAGATGTGCCTGACGTGGGCTTGAGTGTTTTGGCATCTCACAATCTCCATAAGAGTGCTGTGGTTTCGGACTGAGAGACTCAAATTGGTGACAAATGGAGCCGTGCTCTTCGTCCACTGTTAACAGGGCAGATGGCCTTGGTTGACTTATTTCAAGCTGCTCATCTGGGTAAGAATCTTTCCTTTGTGAGTGCCTTTCCACATATTCACTCACTTTGTCTTGTGGGCTTTGTGTTGGTAAAGACTCAAAGTCCCGTTGGCTCCCGTCGGAGCTTAATTCGATGACAGCATTTTCCATAGCAAGGGCCTTTGCAATAGCTGCCTCAGCTTCTGCTTCTTGCTTGAGCGCATCTAATTCTGCCTCTAGACGAGCTCTTTCGATTTTAATGTTCATCTCCTTTCTGATGAAGGAGGCTCTGGCTTTCGCAGCTTCCGCCTCTGCCCGTGCCGTAGCAGCTGCCATGTTGACCATGGATCGTTGAGAGCGTGTAGATCGACGTGCACTAGATGACGTGTGTGATTTTGCATCAGCGGTCTTCATCTTGTCTTGTATTTTTGGGGTCCCATTCATTGCAACTTGAGACTAAGGTTCTTTTTCCGAAACCATCTTCTTCTCAGAGTACGTCATTTTACTATACTGTTCTCATCTGACATGAAACAGCAAGCTAAACTCGTTTCTTCAAAAGGTTTTCCTCCAATGAACAGGCAATGTGTTGTACTTGGCAGGTAATTTTAATGAAGAAAAGGTAAAACTGAAATAACAAACACATAACCAAATGCAGATAAGTAAACAAAATAAATTCAGCACAAACAGATAATATGTTGCTCCTAAATTGGGTCTTAAGTTATTAAATTAAATATACTCACTGACGATGCCCCATGACAGAACAAAAGATGGATGGATAGATCTCGTTTTTACTACAACATGTGTTTCTTCAACATGACCGCAACTGCAGCACAACAGGAAGTGATCCCATCCACAAGAAGTCTAAATTACAAAATAAAACACACACCTTCAAAATGAAGGCATTCTAAATGAAAGTCTCTTGTAACTTTCTTAATTACACCACACTTCCCATAAATCCTGATGTATTTGTTACATCATAAGAAGGATGGCGTCAACTACGCTAATATTAGTCTCTCTGTTTACCCCAAGGTTTACTGCAGTCCGACAGATCCAGGCCGTATCCAGATCTGATGAAGGACCTGCGCCTGGACTCGACGACAACGCAGTCCTGAAGTGTCAACTAGTCTCTCCCCTGAGAAGGCCTCCTTCCCTTCCCTTTACCTCTGTACAGATAAAACGGTGTCGGGATAACTCCGGTTCACGTGGCTACACGGAAGCGATAAAAAATTCTGTATTATACATTTTTTCAAGTCTTGTACCTTGGAACCTTTTTCATGTTTGCGTTCTCGAGCCACCAGGCACTGTTTTGTGCAAATGAGCGGCCGGATCGCATTAAGGCTTTTCTGTTAGAACGGTGTCGTGTTAGCGGCCCCTAAGTTAATAACTAATGATCGTTGCGACGGAAGTGAATCAATCAAAACTAACTTTAGCTACAGTAACTTTATTCTAGAGCTGCTGTAAAGCCAAAACAATCTCTGTTACGTTAACTACCTATTATCACTGTAAAGCTGCTTTGAAACGATCTATATTGTTAAAAGCGCTATATAAATTAAGGTGACTTGACTTGACTACAGTGGCACAGTGCTCATTCAGTAAATGCACAGCCAAACATATGTGTTTTGAGTCTGGATTTGAATATGTGGCTACTGTTGGAGCACATCTGATCTGAAGTTTTCCAGCTTGTCAAGAAGTATGTTTTGATCGACATTGTCAAATACAGCACTGAGATCAAATAGTACCAGCACTGATAATTTGCCTGTATCTGTATTTAGTCGAATATCATTTATTATTGTTATGAGCGCTGTCTCATGATGGTCTGGTCTAGAAGGTCTGTCTAGCTATGCCTAGTTGTAAGATGTACACTGTACGATTTGAGGAGGCCTTAGACTTTCTGTCACTTCACAGAACAGATATACAGAAAGCTACAGGCACACAGGGTTCCCGCTTGTTCTGTAAACATTTGATAAAGTGACTGTTATGATAGCGGGGAGCGACACATATCACTGAGAGCTGATATCAGTTGTTTATTGTTCACCTATAGCAGATGGAGGATGGAGGAGGGTGTGGGCCCTGGTGTTGTGGCGCTCTCTGTGGTGATTTACTGCAAATGCTCGAGGGCGAGGAGAAGAATGATAGCACAGCACGGCGTCAATGATGTGAACAATGTGCTCATCTTCTTTTTCAGAGATTTACATGATGCACCACACTCTTGCATTTTTACCATGGACCACTTTGCGATTGGATCCATGGTGGGCTGCCTTATTGTGACTATGTAAGTATTCTTACATTATATAAAGAAATGTTAAAGGCAGGGTAGGTGATTTGTTCCAAAAACATTTTTTTATTATGCTGGTTGAAAGTCTCTTCACATCCTGATAGCAATCACTAAGTTAAGCGGTCTAATTTATATGTAGGCCTATATATCTCGTCTGCGGAAGGCGTAGGACCATAAAATGTTTGTCCAATGTCGGACCGAATGCAATGATACGATCTCATACCTGCCTGTCAACATGTATTTCCATACCATGCATTTGCTCGCGCAAACATCACACGTCATTGGTGCGTTTCATGCTATGTAGAGTTAGACAGACGTTTGAACCAAAACAATGAGCTTATGCTGCGTTCAAGCCATAGCTACTGTAATTTGGAAGAGATGGAACCCTGTGACGTTATACTCTGAGAGGTTTGTGACTCAAATTTCTGCATTTCAATGGCAACACTATCAATGCCAAAAAAAATCTGCAGCAGTCAGGTGTTACAGGTCAGCGCTCAAGTTATTAATGTTCATTATTATTGTAATGTTATGTGCTTTGAGTCATGAGTTAGTTTAACGCCGTCTCTCGTAATGCTTTTGTTTGCTCCTTGCTGTACTCGTTCATGTGTTTTGTAGAAGGCAAGGCTTTGGAGACCTCTGAATGGAGGGTGGGATCTCTCCGAAAAATTACCTACCCTTACTTTAATTGTTCAAAACCCAAAGCTCTTCTTAATTCAGTGGAACACAAAATTGTGCTGTGACCAACGAAGTGAAAAAAAAATCACAAGGTGGAAAATAAGTAGGGAAAAATGCTTTCCTGAATATATTTCCTCCAAAAAAGTTTTTTAGTCTGTATGATTTTTCTCTCTAATATGAGCATTCTAACATAATGTGCAAGTCTTGTAATTTCACCTCAGATACCACCCAATTAGGAAAAGTGACTGAGCATGGCACTCTCAATTGTCACCTTGACACAAAGCTTCATGCTGAGTCCACTGAGAACAGTGATAGGGTATATATATATAAATATATATACTGTATATATTTTACACATATATATATATATATTACATGGAGTGGGTCGATAAGTTAATCATGTCTGACTTTGACTCGAGCAGTTCTACAATGCTTCATCCACAACACTAGGTGTCAGTGTAGACTTGTGACAACTGTCAGCACAATCTAAAAACATCACTGAGCACATTTAAACGTGAATTATTGCAGTGGTAGTTTTGGCATTTGCCTACTTTCATGTACAGTAAAACACAATAAAACACTCCAATATCCTTCAGCAATTTTTTATCGTCAATATCTTTGACAAAAACATCTGTTTAATTATTTGACACCTGAGGCAATTCTTGACAATGGCTATTATAGTATTATTGCAGCACACTCAAGTTACAATGTGACTAATCAATAGCGCCACATCAACACAATCATGATGAAGTATACATTCACTCCTGTTTTATACTGGAGTGTGGTATGTCTGACGTAACACAGAGGCATGCTTATGGATCAGTATCAGCGGAATATTGAAGGAGGAAGGAACACACAAGAGGGAGGAGCCAGGAGAAAGGAGGAGCTAGGAAACACTGCCATTCTATTTAAACTGGCTGATGGGGGCAGGGATTTTGATGTCTTGTCCTTTTTCCAGTTTCTTCTCGCAATCAATGAGATAGTTCACTCCATCTATCACAGTCTGAACCAGTTGGACCTGAGCACATTTTGATAAAGACAAGAGGTCATGGTGAGGTAATTACATTTTCTCAGTTTTTCAAGGTATAGGTCATCATTTACTCACAAAAAAAAATACTGGAACCACACTATATATATATATATATATATAGTGTGGTTCCAGTATTTATTTTGTGTGTGTATATATATATATATATATATATATATATATATATATATATTCTATTTAATTTAAAACAGTATAGATTTATGATATCACTATCAGATTTTTTATCAGAACTTAAAATATATTTATTCTTTTTGGTGCTCTGCACTTTGACACCACTGACCTCTGATTGACCCAGCCTGTCCAGATTGGAAATATCAAAAGTGCTTCCAACAGCCGCGGTGTCCACTCCTCCAGTTCCTCTTTTCTGGAGCCGCAGGTTATCCAGGATTTTAGAGAAACGAGTGTCCTGCAATAGAAAAGACATAATGAACATGCATAGCACAAAATATTACACTGGTTTTAATGGATTGTTACACAATCTATCAACTATTAATGTGAATACACAACAGACATGATATAACATAAATGTGGGTCACCCTAACACCTAAAAATACTGTATTAAAATACATACATAAATTCACTAAATGCATTAATATTACCATGCATAGGCCCAACAAGGTGCAAAATTATTAACATGGCATGGGCAAAATAGGAAAGAAAGGTAATCATGTATTTCTAGAGCAGGGACCTTGCTGAGGCGAGGAAGATTAACATGGACGCCAGCTCGTAACCCTGTGCCCAGGTTTGACGGACAGGTGAGAATGTATCCCAGATTCTCGTTCCACATGAATTCCCAACCCTTCTCCTGAATTAGTCTCTCAACCTGAGTGACAAAATTGAAAATGTCTTGTGAGAATAATACAAGAGTGATCTGTTGAACTAAAACAATAGAGAAGAGGGTCAAAAATAAAACATACAACGTATATTTACGATTTCCTTTTAGAAAAAGCAACAGACTAAGATGGGCCTAAACACAGATGCATGCCTGGAGGATGATTGTTTGTCCACAAAAGGGCATTGCTCTGAGCTGCAGTAAACACAGCTGCAGCATCTCTGCTGGATAAATAATGGAGGCTTGTGCAGATTTAACAGTGACTGAGAGACACACACGTACACATGCATGACCTCACCTCTAGGAGACCCTTGCAGAAACGCTCAAAGACCCTCTTCATGTTGCCCCCCTTCTCCATGGAGATCACACGAGTGTGGTCTTCCTCGTTGATCCACACCAGGAAGGTTTTCTCGTTGTTGTGCCTGGAATTGAAAGGCATGTTTATTCTATATCAATTGCAGAAATATCGAGGCCACAGTTTTTGGCGTGTACATATGGATGTGACAACAAATGTTTTTTGAACATTTTTGGCCTGAACGAAACTTTGAAGAGATCCCCAGCCTGTGCATTAACAAAATAGTGGGCGACACTTGATTTGAATATGATAGATTTGAATATTTAATGAGAAGAGTCCTTATAATACCTAAAAGAACAATAAAGCAGGTTTAACGATTCTGGTTCTTCATTACATTAATGATTATTAAATTGCATTTCATAAATTGCACTGCGTAAAATTTATAAATGTAAAGCTTACACAGACCTTTCATGACTTTTCATTCTTTTTTATAGATGGCAAGACTATATTAAACAATGGACCTCATTATTTTGTTTATAATCCATGTTCCCATATAATCTTTAATCAAAATAACTTCCCCTCCCTCTTGCAGCATCATCTCTTCTCTTCTCTGATGATGTGTTTACTGGAGCGAGGGCGGGATCAACCTGTCACTCACATGAGATCGACCAATAGCAAACCACAACCATCCAATCAAATCCAGATGGACAAAATCAAGTCCCGCCCTACATTTTTTCTTGTTCAAGAAGTTGTTTCACTCGGATATATAAATCAAAATAGAAAAGAAAAGACTATCGCAACTTCCGTTTCATGCAGAGTTAAAAATAAGCACCTGTTCTTGGTTTCCAAACCTAGTTATGCGTGACCTTATTTCATTTGAATGCCGTCAGAAGTGCTATGTAAGCTCAAAAACCATCAGGGTATTAAATCTGATTCTGAGATAATGTCCAAATTAAGCCTGGCAACGTTGGCACACTTTCCCTTGCAGGCAGGAGGAAGAAGAGGAAAAAAAAGAGGATGAATAATGCAGGAGATGTAAGTGAGCCATGGCTACACTCCGTGATCGATATCAGACCACACAGCATAAGGCGGTAGAGGTTGCTTCAGACTATTTCTGGGTGTAATGCAGTCCTGTCAGAAGGCATTGTTGCACTCCAGCACCCATTTAGATCTTCTCGCAAAGTTACACTCACCAAATGCCTCTCGCGTCGGGCCAGTCGCGAGCCATGCCTGCACATGTCAGCAGGGGTGACACGGGCTTATCAAACAGGAAGTGATCCTATACAGCAAAACAAAAAGTCAGAGTGAGTATCTTTTGTGTTGAGCCAACAGCATCGAATGGCATATCATGAGATTTCTGATATACTCACATCAATAAGCTGCTGCTGCTCTTGGTCGGTCATTATAGTGAGGCTGTAGTATTTTCCTGCCAAATCTCCTTTTAGGCCGGCCAAGGCATCAATCACAACCCTCTCCACCTCTCTGCGCTCGGCACGGGTGCAGGCCGGCGGCAGACTCAGGCCTCGGATACTCCTACCTGTCCTGACTCGGGACGACAGCACGTACTTGTCATCAAAGAGGCCTCCCCGTATCTGATGGGACGAAAGTAGGAAGTAACTTGAAACTTTAAGGCTTGTGTTTGTGACCTGCTTTACCATTTAAAAACATGCAAATGAATGGCAAACAATCTTGATATTATATACCGGTAACTGTTTCTTCAACTATGTGCACACTGTAATTTTGTGGTATAAATGACATTTTAAAGTCACAAATCTTTCACAATAAGATCTAACATGCGTTGGATTTTCATTTCATGCTGTCTTCTTTACACATTTTAGAATAAACTTGCCAAGGCTAATTGCATAGCAACATATTGGCCGTACTTTTGGCGGCACTATTTTTGTGTGCCCTTGATACAGTGTAATTACACAAATTACACATGTAATTACAGTCATATTATTTAACAACAAGTACTTAGTGTTTAGTTTAGTGTTGCTTGTAATTACTTATAATTAACTGTTTTTACTAAAGTAAATACACAATTTTAAAATATATGTATTTAATATACATTTCATAATAAATAAAAGTATTCTATATAAACTATATTTAAAAAGGCATTTAAAAAAAGTATCAAAAATAAATTGTAAAAGCATGATAAAACATTGTCAATATTTTTATGTGCTCTAATATGAACTTATAACAAAAATACCTCTTGGGACATAAAAGTGACCATGGTTCAAGAATCACCCTACTACTGTTAATGTTGTATGTGTGTAACTAAAACATTCCCACATACCTTACTGGAATCCAGATCAGTGGGGTGTTTCATGTTGCAGGGGTCATACCCATTGTGCCTTTCTTTGATGACTGGGTTAAAGAGGTCAGCAAAAACCTGCACAAAACATGTTTGATGTATATATTCCCCCAAAAATGCTGATCTCTAAATATGCCAAATGTGTCATATATAATATCCTCTCACCCCATATGACTCCTCATCCCCTGCCACCATTCCTACTGTCTTAATAAAGGGGTGGCCTGGGTTGTCCACACCAGTTTGGATAGCTTCGTCCAAAGTGTAACCATTCGGAGTGGCTTTATCGCACAGCTTTGCATATATTGCAGGAGTCAGGTGACTGGCCATACAGTTATTGTGCTTCCTCAAATCTGGATATTCAGCACTGTAGGGGAAAAGAAAAGCTTTTTGTGTCTCAAAAGCAAGTGAGCTGAAAATTAACCATGGTTTTATTATAGAGTTATTATATGTTTTATATATATGACGAGCGCGTTTAAACCTATCGAGCTACTAACTGGTGTTTGTTCTGACCCTGACTATTTCGCGTTCTAGAACGTCACGTAGATTTTTATTGATACAATGGAAATTACGAGACATGTATGCGTGCAAACTACAACTAAATAAACAAAACCTTTATTCGCATTCATCAGCATCTTACACATGAAAGGTGTGAAAATGAATAACGGTTCATTCGAGATTTAATACCTGTGTTTAAAAGACATTAAATTCAGTATTTAGATATACAATATAAAATACAACATTAAAAAGGTCTAATAATATAATATAACATGATTATTTATCGCCACACGACCGTGGAACTGGATAATTCCTGCCTATTAATGAACATTTTTGACACTCACTTATGCATACAATACATGGTTTGTGTGCCATTGCATCACAATATTTCATTGTCTTCCGTTCGATATTGTCGTTATGAGAGACGGGTATGGCTGTAGTTACCTAGCAGGATAGATTCTCCTGACGTTCGATCCTGCATTGACATGCTCCCTATTCAGGAAGAATCCCACGGTTAGAGATCCCGCGCCGACCAGCGACAAGATGCCCACCTTCCTCTTACTGGACAAAACCCGTGCGAAGCTGCTTGCCATTTTAACCCTACAAAAAGCAGACGAGATCTCTCCAGATGAATGCGGTATTGAAGATTGGAAAGACAGAAGGATAGACACTGGGATTACTAGAGGATGCAGGGGTATGCTGTGGAAATCTGCCCTTCTCCCAACACAGCAGCAGTCCGAGTCAACCCTCCCCTTCTAGGCAGCAGCAGCAGCACAAGATGATTCAGAATCTCACCGAGACCAGTGCAACTTCTCCCACCCCTTTCAGTAAACCAGGCAACAACCTATGACTACATTTATTTCATTAGGGTCCCAAAGTCGTGAAATTTGTATTAATGTCTTAATGAGTAACTAAGGTATCAAAGGGGGATCGTAAATGTGTTGTTAACCACGAAGAAATTGACAGTCACAGTACACTTGAACCATGTACGTGACTTTGAAGCTCATTGGCGCAGCTTCACCTGTAACGTGAATGAACACACGCCCGTACGTCTGCAGCATGCGCATGCGCGCTAGGGATTGAGGATGGTGAGTGAGTGGCCCAGTTGCATACATTATATGGTTGTTTAGATATAGGTTGAAATCATTTATGTGGTTGTGATAATATGAACAGCTTCACCTGAGGAAAACTGCACCCAGGAGCCTTACAAGTTCAACTTTGACTGATTTTTTTTTTAGTTAAAACGGATGGTTCCGGTTCTGTTATGGCAGGGGCTATATTTTCTAGCAGCATGGCCCGAATTTGCTTAAATTATAATTAAAAAAATAAAATAAAAATCTCCTTAATATTATATAATGTTGTTATATTTAACAAAAGCAAGACACTCAGGGCTGTGCTGCATTGTAAAACACATTTTAGCCGTGACTATTAGTGTATAATTGCAAATAAATCCACAAGCAAAGCTATATTGCTTAAATATGTTATCACATTCTAGAAGTTTTCCCAATTTTCCCCCACAAATCTTATAAATTTAACCCATTTAACTCTACCAGTAACAATTTGTGAATCAAATTACTTTTGATTCTAGTTTTTGTAAGTCACATGACCAGATACTGTATGATATGACGTCTGTCTCAGAGCTCCATAAAAGGAAACATGTATATCATACAACGACCATATAATATTTAAAGGGTCTATTATTAATATAGTATTAAGATTTCTCTGCCATGATCACACCTCAGTGGTCGAATTTATGACCCGCGGGGGAACTCTTAAACCCTATTTTGTCATTCTCTTGTTTTAAACCCCCCCCCCAAAATAATATAAATATAATTAAATCATTATAAAAGGCATGTATTTTGTTTCATTGGACTCCAAGCATTAAAATACATGTGCTCATTTAGCTGGAAAATATTTGGGAATAAATGGGTCAACCTACATTCACCATATGACAGAATTAGGCCTAACCCTCGAGACAGATTCATAGCATTCACTGGTCTTAGTTGGGATGAAAATCCCCAGTTTAAACCATTCCACTCGGATACTTTGCACTGCAGAAATCATGTGAAATAAACAAGAGAATTACCGTCGGCAAAACTAACAAAAGCCTGTATAATAATCCCTTACTTTTTTGTACAGCAAGCTGGTCATTATTGTGAGATTAAATCAGTGTTTAAATGATGCAAGCCAGAAATACCATTGAGTGAATTGCAGACTGTGGATAACATTTCTTAAGCAATGCAGTGCAAACGTGGAATGTTTGAACAAGCGTGTCATTTATCCATGTCAAAGTAGACACTAGAAACCTGAATGATACATTATTTCTTTATGAACAGTCTGCTCGAACATGCATATTTGAAATGAAATTCTAAAGCTTACCTGATACTTTTTTAATCCGCTGAAGTTGGTCTTGTCTTCTGAAGTACAGCAGGAACCAGGTACAAGGGCAATGCTTTTGCTTTCTTCAATACACCAGAGCAGAAATAGGTGTGGCCTTCTTTATTACAGTGCCATGGGGTGGCAAGACTTCCTTCTGTTTGACCTGCCACCATAACACACAATAGCACTGTGCCATTCATTCATTGGCTGGCTAATGCTCCCTAATGTTTCCATGGGAACAAAATCACGACTGGATTTCTTATCTGTATTCAGTGTGTCATCAGAGCCAGGCAAGAGATAATGAACCCACGAACGGTTCAAAGGTCACTGTGAGGATCGGATAAATGACACGTACCTTTAAGAACACCATTACCTTAAAGGGTCATGAAGACACATTTTTTTAAACGGATATGTACAGGTTGCACATCAATAAAAATCAACTAAACAATGTTACTGAGCAAATCTACATGTGCAAAATAGTAAGAACATAATATTCAGCTTAAGCCCATTAATGTCTTTATAATCTGTATTGTTTAATAACTGATAAACTGAACTGTTGAAGGCTCTTTTAGTCTTAACGGAAAATTTAAAGTGAAAATGGAAACTATTCACAAATACCAGTTTAAGTGAGAACAACATATAATTACTTCAATACACTTCACTTTAAAACTTCACACATCATATTCTCTTTTTTGTTCTTTACATGAAATTGTATATGATCAAATTAGGCATTTGACTTACTATTCATGCTGCACTTTATGTAATAAAAAAACTACTTTAGTAGACATTAAAGCAGTTTTGTTTTATTTGTTTTGCTATCTAAAACTACAATTAAAAAATCTGAAAAATTGCTACTTTATATAACTTTTCATTGTAATTTGAATATATATATTTATATATTTAATTGTTTGACTGCTCCCCCTGTTGGAAGTATTCAGCAATATGCCAACATGGAAAATTGCAGGTTTGTGAGAATGGGAGTGTGCTATATGCATTATTTAAAGCTGCAGTCCATAACTTTTGGCGCTCTAGCGGTTAATAAACAGAACTGCATGCGTCTTGCGGAACAACATTGTAAGCGGAGCTACTTCTCTCTGTTTATGTATGACGAGTCACGCAGGAGTATACCAGTCTAAAATAGTCTGAATATAAACACTTATTATAGGTGTTCCGTAGTGGTTCAGGATAAGGCAAAAACACGGTGTGGAAAATTGATTCTTGATGTACTCTGTTATTATATACATTTTTGAACATTTCGAACACACAAAAAAGTTATGGACTGCAGCTTTAAGAGCTTTTTTTTTAAAATAAAAAAACATAGAAAAACAGTAGTAAGGTTGTCTGCAGAGCATATATGCATGTGTTATAGAAGCTTAAACATTTGTAAAACTTATTTTCCAAAATACTCTTTACTGGCAAACAATCCAGCACAGTTCCAAACGGCACTGAATTAACTCACCACAAGGCGGCGTTACTTCCCCTACTTCCACTGGAATTGCCCCACATTCATTGGACATGATGAACTAGAGAGAATTGTAGCAGCTGTCCATTATCTTTCATTTTATAAAAAAGAGGCAGATTAAATTGACAGTTTGTTTATGACAGTATCAATAAGCCTTTAAAATGTGCAATAAAAAGGGGCAGCCACCATACATTTTAGGCTACCATGTTAAAATGGAGAGTCTTAAGGATCAGTCAGTGTTATTTTTTTTAAAATCTCAGCCTTAAATCTGTTAGAAGTTAGCAATGAACATTTAGCTTGTAGTTACACTTCAGAATGAAACTAAAACAGAAGAAAAACCTATTAAATGGGGTGACCTTAATCTCAGGAGACATGATTTCTGTCAAAGTGTTTAGCCAACACAACAGGCGAGTTTCCTGTAAACAAATCTTTCCTCAAACATTATTACTTTCATGATAGTCTGAAATTTAAAAAAAGCACCATCACTCTATAATTCATAATGGTGTACAAGCACTACTTTACAACTGAATCTGAATTTGTCCTTGCCAAATAAAATAAATATTAATTTCTTTAAAACAACAACACCAAAAAACAACTTACCAACTTCAAACTTTTGAATGGTTTTGTAGTTATAAGATGGTACAACTGATAAAACCCTGAGCCCAATATCAACCAAGAAGAAGTCACCACGGTTTAACAGCATCAAACAGAATAGTAAACCAATCCCAAAGATTCTTGAAAACCCTCCTCTACCCCCATGTCATTCACAGCCTCTGTTTCCACAATTAGTTTTCACGAAGGCAATGTTTATACTATATTTTACGACCCACGTCTGTTTAAAAGAGCAACTGTCTGTAACTTCAACACTCAACCAAACACTTGAAAATGGAGAGCAGTCTCAACACTGAACCAGAGATTCAGTTTCCAACTCCACCATTGGAAGACAATGAAAGCATAGGAGAGAGCAGCAATAATGGCGAAGCTGCATTTTCTTCAGCTCTGGAAAGAGAAGATGGAGATTCCTCACAACTGCCAACAATTAGCTCCAAGTTATTGAGAATGCTGGAGGCAGCGACCAACAGGCGGCCTGCACTCGTACCAATGCAGAACAGCGAGGAAGTGTTCGATGCAAATGATGGAGCGGTCAATGAAGCGCCAAGAACAAAAAGAGTAAGTGCTACCGGGGCTGAATAAGTGCTTTTACAAAGGGTGTTAAAGTATTGTTTAGTGCTGTGCATTATGATGTAAGAATAGACTTCCATGTAAACTTGTTACTGCGTTCAATTTCCTGTTTCAAACCTTTCTGGCATCTCACACTTTGCCACTATTTTGTCCTTCAACAAAGCACTTGATCCCAGGTTGCTTTAACAAGAATGTCCCTAAAGTAACGGAACAGTCAATTTCCTGTTTCATACCAGATTTAGAAGGGGTTAGATTTAGGAATGGATAGAAATGCTGAGGTTAAACCTGGGAAAAGGAGAATCTGAGAGTTGGTGAGGACCTTTAGCACCATTTTGTCCAACAAGGTTGTTTCAACGGGAATTATTCAATTCAATTTTTACTCAGATTCGGAAATTGTCTGTGTTGGTCATTGGAGTGCACAGAATTGGAGACCCATGAATCTGAGAGTTGTTGAGTTCCCTTACTTCCATTTTGTCCTTAAAAACTTTACCCTAAGTTGTGCCAAGGTGACTGTCTCTGAAGGGACCTGGTTGTTTCATATTAGGCTTTGGTAACCTAATTTTTCTGGTTTTAAACACTGGAAAGGGTAAGCTTTGAATCTGAGAGCCATTAACTTCCCTATTTTATCCTTACACACTTAGTGTATGCAATTGGGGACAGTCTCTGCGAGAACTGGCTGTTTTATACCACATGAGGTATGAGTAAATGTTTGGTAACCTAAATGTGGTGGATTTAAACCCTGGAAATCTGAGGTCCGTTTGAGTCGCCCTACCTCCATTTTGCCCTTGAACGAGACACTTGACCCGATTGCTCCAAAGGGACTGTCCCTTTAGAAAGTGAACACAATGTCATTTAGGATCAAACATGCCTGCCTGCTAAATGACGTGTAACCAAATGACCAGTTCTTGATCATCATTAACAACCCTGAACAGAGGGCTGAACACAGACCAGTGCACTTGACTTATACAGTAGCAGCTGAGTGGCACTGGGCCAGAATTAATAAATGACTTGTAGGAACTTTTGTGACCTCACCGACTTTAATTATTGTCGAATCGCGTGAGCTGACAGAGAGAGAATCTGTTGTAAAGGCTTAGTTCTCACAGTGTAGGATTTCATCTGACAGTGGACCCATGCTTCTCTAGCCCGCTTATTAAACATTATGGCACAACAATTACTGTTGTGGTTCAGCCTTTAAATGCCTACGTGGGAGTTTTTCTACGCATTTCTCAAGCGGATCAGACACCATGAGGAAAGTCTACAGCCTGGTTAGTCTCACTAAAAACAGGGAATCAAAAGATGCTGTTTTATCTCTTAACTTCAAGGTATTTCTAAAATCAGAAGTTGCAATTTACTTTTTGTTAGAAGTGGGTCATAAGAAACTGATGCTTGTGATCAATTTTTTGTGATTTGTAGTTTGTAGTAATTCATCATTTGAGTCATTTTGTATTGAGTGGGGTTATTGATTTACAATCATTTACATTTCTAACCCTAGAGTGAAGATTTATATGGCGCTCACTTTTTTTCATTAACTTGCTAATATAGTTGATCAGAGTCAGCAATTTTGTTTAAATATAAATGCATTTTGCCAAAAGACAAGACAAAGAGCCTTAACAAACAAATGAATAAATATGATGACGTGTTTAATTTCAAGGTTTCCTTTGTTTGTTTAGTGTGTAAGTTAGTAAGCAAGTGATAGCTACTCTATAACTGGTCTCTATAAGATCTCTTGCCTGTACTTGAAACCATCTACGTTTCCGCACATGTAACCTGTCCTAATATTGCTACTATTAGATATGAGTTTACTTTAAGATAAATAGTTTAATGCTTCAGTTATTTTGAGAAATCTTCCTAAGATTTTGGTTCTCTACAGAATGAATGGTAACATTTGCATTCAAATATCAGTATTTATATTCTCAACTTGAAAAAAAGTTGACAATACTGAGAAATCAAAATGTTTTGGAGTACTGCAGTTATGATTAGAATACTACATAAAAAAAGAAAATATAAAAAGAAAAAAATATTTTTTTTGTATGTAGTATTCTAATCATAACTGCAGTACTCCAAAACACACATATATATATATATATATATATAAGATATACCGGTAATACATATAATTGTTTTTCCCTTAGCAAATCCAGTATCCTGAGCAGACGCAAGAATTCAACAGTCGATTAACAAAGACGGGCCGTCGCTCACTGTCCCACTCTATTTCTCAATCCTCTACAGACAGCAACAGCTCAGGTAGATGCCGGCTAATTCAAACTGGAACATTTGAATGTTTTTAGTCATTCTTTGGATTTTCATCACAATCCGTGATTCCAGTTTCCTTATTTTGTTTCTCACTTTTTCAGGGGACTCAGATGCAGAAAATCTAGAAGATGAAGTCTCTCCTCGAGACAGGCTGCAGATTAACTCCAAAGGGAACAGGGACTTCTGCGTCAAAAACATCAAGCTGGCAGACTATGGCCGCCGAGAGATAGAGCTTGCTGAGGATGGTAGGCATATATGATAACACATATAAGCAAGAAATACACAGATGCATATGCAACCAGCTATGTGAAAAATAAATATAATTAATGTATGTGTACTTTTATTTGTTGAAGAGATGACTGCACTGATGACCTTAAGAAAATCTGCTCGAGGAGAAAAACCGTTGTCAGGGGCTAAAATAGTGGGATGTACCCACGTCACAGCCCAGACAGCTGTAAGTGTCATCTGCAATCTCTTCATATCATTTTGGTTGTATATCGTCCAGACAGAAAAAAACAAATACAAAAACAAAACCTGTTATACAAGATCAGCAGCACAAAAGAAACATGGGATGCACAATATATCGCCCACTATCGCTAATAAAAGTCGGCCGATATATATAAAATCCAATAAATAATGGATTCTTTCCTTCAGCTGAGACACTTCAGATGCGAACTGTTCGCCATGATGGTTTTGAATTGCTTGAAATATGATTGGAAAATACTGTACAGTTAAACATGTGCAGCGCAAGTCTGTCATATAGGCTACATAAAATTATAATGAGAATATTGTAATTGTGTGCTTGGGACATGGCTTTTAATGGTAAGACTTTTGTTTTTGTAACCAGGTTCTCAAAAATTATATAAAAATTTGGATTTAGATTTATCGGCCAATATATCGGTTATTGACTTACAAATATAAAGAATTATCGGTTATCAGTATGGGATAAAATGTTCATATTGGTGTATCCCTACATGAAAACCCTATCAACTCCCATATCCCCCAACCTATATATACACTCACCGGCCACTTTATTAGGTACCCCATGCTAGTAACGGGTTGGACCCCCTTTTGCCTTCAGAACTGCCTCAATTCTTCGTGGCATAGATTCAACAAGGTGCTGGAAGCATTCCTCAGGGAGTTTGGTCCATATTGACATGATGGCATCACACAGTTGCCGCAGATTTGTCGGCTGCACATCCATGATGCGAATCTCCCGTTCCACCACATCCCAAAGATGCTCTATTGGGTTGAGATCTGGTGACTGTGGAGGCCATTTTAGTACAGTGAACTCATTGTCATGTTCAAGAAACCAATTTGAAATGATTAGAGCTTTGTGACATGGTGGAAGTAGCCATCAGAGGATGGGTACATGGTGGCCATAAAGGGATGGACATGGTCAGAAACAATGCTCAGGTAGGCCGTGGCATTTAAACGATGCCCAATTGGCACTAAGGGGCCTAAAGTGTGCCAGGAAAACATCCCCCACACCATTACACCACCACCACCAGCCTTCACAGTGGTAACAAGGCATGATGGTTCCATGTTCTCATTCTGTTTACGCCAAATTCTGACTCTAACATCTGAATGTCTCAACAGAAATCGAGACTCATCAGACCAGGCAACATTTTTCCAGTCTTCAACTGTTCAATTTTGGTGAGCTCTTGCAAATTGTAGCCTCTTTTTCCTATTTGTAGTGGAGATGAGTGGTACCCGGTGGAGTCTTCTGCTGTTGTAGCCCATCCGCCTCAAGGTTGTGCGTGTTGTGGCTTCACAAATGCTTTGCTGCATACCTCGGTTGTAACGAGTGGTTATTTCAGTCACTGTTGCCCTTCTATCAGCTCGAACCAGTCTGGCCATTCTCCTCCGACCTCTGGGATCAACAAGGCATTTCCGCCCACAGAACTGCCGGTCACTGGATGTTTTTTCTTTTTCGGACCATTCTCTGTAAACCCTAGAGATGGTTGTGCGTGAAAATCCCAGTAGATTAGCAGTTTCTGAAATACTCAGACCAGCCCTTCTGGCACCAACAATCATGCCACGTTCAAAGTCACTCAAATCAACTTTCTTCCCCATACTGATGCTCGGTTTGAACTGCAGGAGATTGTCTTGACCATGTCTACATGCCTAAATGCACTGAGTTGCCGCCATGTGATTGGCTGCTTAGAAATTAAGTGTTAACGAGCAGTTGGACAGGTGTACCTAATAAAGTGGTCGGTGAGTGTATATATATATATATATATATATACAGTATATATATATATATATATATATATATATATGGCATTCTTTTGAACATAAAAATATTAAGCAACACTGTTTTCAACATTGATAATACTTTTCTTGAGCAGCAAATCAGCATATTAAAAAGATTTCTGAAGGATCATGTGACAATGAGGACTGGAGTAATGATGCTGAAAATTCAGCTTTGCCATCATAAATTACATTTTAAAATATATTAAATTCTTTAACAAAATCTTACCAACCCCAAATCTTTATATATTTCCCTCAATAGGTGCTGTTGGAGACTCTGATGGTGTTAGGGGCTCAGTGCAGGTGGGCAGCCTGCAATATTTACTCCACTCAGGATGAAGTGGCAGCTGCTTTAGCAGAGCAAGGTAAAACATAAACTCCTATTCTAATTGTCTAATAACAATTAATTAGACCTAAGTTAAATACTTCATTGTTCAATTTTGTGGTTGGCTTCTGCAAAGTTACCTTTTTTGCTTTGTACCACGTCTTGTCCTCTGCTCTCCATGGCAGATTTTCCCGTTTTTGCATGGAAGGGAGAATCTGAGGATGACTTCTGGTGGTGTATTGATCACTGTGTAAATGTGGAGGGCTGGGAGCCAAACATGGTAGGATTCACTTCAACGAAATGAGACCACTTTCCCTTCAAGAATCAATAGTGTTATCTTATCTTGTCTGTTTTCACCTGCAAATAGAAGTTTGTTAATGGCCTTTTATTTCTTTAGATCCTCGATGATGGAGGAGATATGACACATTGGATATACAAGAAATATCCTCACCTCCTCAAGAAAGTCAAGGGGATTGTTGAAGAAAGTATCACCGGCATTCACAGGTTGAGTCACTTTCTAAACCTAGTCATTTGTCACATGTGGATTAAAAGGGACAATCCTCTTCATAAAAAGTTATGTATATTCCAAGCTTTAACTCCATATTAAGGAGAAAACAGCACCAAATTTACACAGGTGTTTGCACAATGAAACTTACAGCTTTGCAAATGGTAAAAAAACTTTTTTGCATCACATATATCAGGCTTCATCACCTCTCTAAAGCTGGAAAACTATGTGTGCCAGCCATAAATGTGAATGACTCTGTCACTAAACAGAAGTTTGACAACCTGTACTGCTGCAGGGAGTCCATTCTGGATAGGTAAGATGATGACACACACACACACACACTATATATAAATATATCCTAAATTACTTAGAAATGTTAAATTATCAGTATTTATATTATTAGTCTACTTTCTGCCTCATTCCTATACTCCCAGTCTTAAAAAGACCGCTGATGTAATGTTTGGCGGAAAGCAGGTGGCTATATGTGGATACGGAGAGGTACAGTTCCTGATTCACATAAATTATTGTTTCTATTGTCAATATGATACCTGATAACAGTGTCTGTAACCTGGATTCGTTTAGTATCGGCCTCTGTTTTGTGTGTAAATGTAAATATTGATGCCCACAGGTGGGAAAAGGTTGTTCTGCAGCTCTGAAAGCGATGGGATCTGTTGTGTATGTGACCGAAATCGACCCCATCTGTGCCCTACAAGCATGGTAAGCATTAGTTATTTGAAAAAAAGCTTTCCAGAGAGTTAGCATGACATATATGTTCCACAGTATCACACCTGACAGACAATTCTATTTTGACTAGCATGGATGGCTTACGATTGGCCAAACTAGGTGATATTGTAAGCCAAGTGGACATTGTCATCACCTGCACAGGCAAGTTGCGCAATATCATAAATAAAACAATTCATAACTGTACTAGTAATGTTATTTGCTTTGATAACTAACTCTACACAGGAAACAAAAACGTTGTTGTGAGGGAACACATGGACCTAATGAAGAATGGCTGCGTTGTCTGCAACATGGGACGCTCTAATACAGAAATCGATGTTGTAAGTGGCTGTAGGACCTGATAAAATGCACGATTAGTGATTACAATTGAATGCTTGTAATTTAATTTGCTTACATTTCTTGTCATTTGTATTATCTGTTGAATTTTCAGACCAGTCTGAGAACCCCAGAGTTAGCATGGCAGCATGTGAGAGCGCAAGTGGATCACATTATTTGGCCTGATGGAAAGAGAATTGTTCTTCTAGCTGAGGTGAATGAATACTATGAGAAATATAAAACAGAAATCCATTTACCATTTAATGCAGATGTAAGCTATCTCCTGTGAATGTGCAAGACTTAAATTAAATAAATATAATTTATAACAACAAAACAAAAGTAAAGCTATTTTTTTTTTAAATATATATAGCCCAATAAAACTATTTGTGCTACAAACCAATGTGTTTATAATTCCGATATTAAATTAAAATAATCTGATAATAAATTTCAGCCTCACACATTCAAGGGAAATTGCTGTGCATAAGACTAAGAACAACAAAGGATCTAGAAACATGTTGTCCTACATGCGTAAATAATGTTTAGCTATAATCTACATTTTCTGGTTACAACCCTTATGGCATATTTGTCATTAACGTTAATGGCAAGGTTACTGTTTTACCCCGTTTGATTCCAGGGCCGTGTCCTTAATCTAAGCTCCTCCACTGTACCCATATACGTGCTTTCCATCACAGCCACCACACAGGTATGACGCAGTTTGCTAATACATGAATTTAAATGAGGTTTTATAGCCTAAAGGCTGAAGTTCTTCCACTCTTGCTTAGCCTAAACATTAAAGACTAGCTGGACGAAACAATACAACTTTTTAAAGTACATTTGTATTTAGTACAACAGAATGTAATTGACATGGGAAGCATGGACCTGGGCAAGTGTTGAGTTTCAAATTGTTTACATGCTTAGTTTTCGGTTTACATTCTAGGCTTTGGCATTGATCGAGCTCTTTAATGCCCCTGATGGCCGTTACAAGCAAGATGTCTACCTTCTTCCCAAGAAACTGGGTAAAAAATGCAATGGACATGAGGCACCTTCTAGAATTCCATATTTCATGAAACATTGAATCATATTTGAATGAAAATGACATCTGATTCACTATTTTGTGTACCAGATGAGTATGTTGCAAGCCTGCATCTTCAAACATTTGACGCACACCTGACTGAACTCACCGACGATCAAGCTAAATACATGGGCTTGAACAAATACGGCCCCTTCAAACCGAGTTTCTACAGGTGATAAATGTTGTTGTTTTTTAAAGGGGTCATATAATGCCATTTTTGTACAAGCTAATATGATTCTTTAGGGTCTAAATTAAAAGTTTGTAATATAATTTAATTAAAAATTCTCATTAGTATTGTAAGAAAACACTTATTTTACCTGGTAAAAAACAGCTCTGTTTTCAGCACGCCGTTTCAGTGTATATGACTTTAAATGATAATGAGCTTTGCTGACTCTGCCCCTCTGTTCTATGCGTACACCAGAGCCGGCTCTGGCGTACACCATTTGTAACTCAATAACCATAACGCGTTGTTCAGTATAAACGTGGGATTATGAATTATATTGAGAACGTCATACATAGAAAACATGCCGTAATGTACCCTGAGTGTAAACCTTAGACACATTCATTGTGAAGCGTGCAGCTAGCGATTTGCAAAGATTAATATAAAGTTTAATAAAACGTTACACTCACTTCCGTTCTTCTGGAGATTCAGCAGGAACACGAATATCTGGTAGCAGCTACCGATCCATTTTTCATGAGCAGCAGCTTAGCAAATCCAGCTTTATACTGATCCTCGTTTATAAAGCAGTCTGGTGAGAAATGATTCACGCAAACATGAAAGCATTGACGTTGCTCGTGGGGAATATTCCCTTCGAAAACAAACACAGCCACTGCGTCTTCAGCGGTTCGGATTTAGGAACATTAAAATGACTGCTGTGTTCGTTATTACACCCAAGAACAGAACACACAATCGCTTAGACGCCATTCTGCTCATAGACAGTGCTCCAGCATATCAACAATGACCGCGCTGGTCCGCGCCGCGCAGACTATGATTGACAGCTCTCTCATGAGCGAGGGCGGGTCTGTGTTGAGACGCTCCTGTCAATCAACAATCGTGGGAGGGGCTTCCGAGCTTGTGACGTCACACGGTCGAATGGCTCGATTTGAGGCAGGGGAAAACATATAAGGAGATTAAAACAAAACCACTGGATGGATTTTTTTCATTATATGATGGTTGTGTACAGACACAGCCAACACACATTTCAGTACAATCAACTTGTAAAAGTGCATGCACCATTATATGACCCCTTTAAATACTCTTAAATTATTGCAAAGAAATGTGAAATATGTAAAACCTGCTTTGTGTTTTTCTGTGTTTAGGTATTAAGAACATAGAGGTGTCTCAATGTAACCTATCATCAGATTTAAAAGAAAACATATGCATCTAAAGCTATGGTAATTTCATTCATCTCACTCTTCACCAACACTACAGGCTTGTGAGAGTGTACAAATGTAAAGTGAACTATAACATTTTCCTTTTACTATTGTACTATGTATACGACATTATCATCACCATTTTGACAAAATAAAAACATTTATTCACTTTAAAGGTTAAAGAAAATACAACAAGGGAACATAATATGCTACTAGAATGATATTTACCTTGCATGCTTCTCTAATGGAACACTGTATTCTGCCATAGTTTGAATAAAACCTGACCTTGCTAAATTAAACATTTAACAATATTTTTTAAAATACTGAATTTAAACTCAAACTGAGTGGAGAAAATTTAAAAAAGGTTATCTCAGAAAGTCCAGTGAGGGGTAACGGTAAGAATTAGAAACCCATCCATTTATCTTCTCCAAATGGAATTCACTTACATACCCAATGGCTAATGAATTATGGTGTCAAGTCCAGGATTCTAGCAAGTTTTTCATCAAACTTCCAGTCACATCACTCTGCATCTTCGGTAGTTGGAGAATCCCCATGGAGAACAACTTCTGGCCTTCAATCTTGAAGCAGGGAAAACATTTCCTCAATTTGCCTCTAGATGGAGGTAATGTAGCTGTACAGAGGACGAAGAGAGTATGGCTCCGACAAAACAAGCAAGGCAAAGAAAGACAGCGAAGTTTGCTTGTCTAGTGACAAGAATCTCGTTGAATCTCAAGTGGTTTGCAAGACAGAAATGACTTTTCCTCCACTCTATCTTTTGTTTCTCCTTGGTGCCCTAGTACTTTTTAAAAATCCCCATGATCTGTGCTTTCTGAAAGCCATAGCTATAAAGAGAAGTAAACCGAGTTGTTCCATTCAGGGGTTTGCTTACAAAGCTTCCTGTTTCTGTTACAAAATAGAAGTCTCTGACAAAAAACCGAGTTTTAGTCATGGTTTTAGTTTACCACTGATAAGCAAAAGAAGAAAGTTTGGTTATAAATAAGTCATAATTTTGTACAATATTACTCTTATTTTATGAGAAAGTGCTTGTATAAATGTAGAGAAATAGGCCTATACTTATATGAATATTTATGAATGACCACAAGCCTAAGCCTTTAAAACAGCACATGCTTCTTTTTTTTTTTTTTTTTTGCAATTTAGCATGTGTATAACTGACTAAAATGATTAAAAGGATCACCCAAAAATTTTAATTCTGCCATCATTTACTTTTTAAACCCGATCATCTCCTTAAAGACAATGATATGTTTGCTGTGTCTGTGTATGCAGAACAATGTTATTTTGTTGGAAGTGTGTATGTGACATATTTTTGCATTGCTCCCCTGAGCTCTGATTGCATAGTTCGAGATGTTTCTGCCCTAAAAATAGAGCTGGCTTTTCCCTACAATGTCAAATGTAACTTGATTCCATAAGTTGTCACAGCACGTCAGTTGCTGGCCGACCAGCTGAGTTCCTCTCACTCTGTCCCACATTGCCTGATGGAGTCTGTGGGAGCGCTGGACAGCCCCATTGGGGCCAGCTTTAACCTCCTGAGTTTGCCAGCAACCTTCCCCTGGGATGAGGATGAGGAGTCACTGGGTCTCGAAGGGATCAAGCCCAAAACTTCGCCCATACCTAGACGACGGAGTTCAGTGTCCTCTGATGACTCCCTGCCTCCCCCTTCAAGCAGCCGAAGAGTGTCCTTTGCTGATGCCTTCGGTTTGAGTCTCGTCTCAGTGAAACAGTTTGACGCTCAGGGAGTAACTGCACCATCAGGCCCTCTGGAGAGTGACTTGAATGAAGATAAGGAGTATTACATTCTTCCTCTCTTCACTCTTCCGCAGACCGCAGAGGAGCTAGACCTGCGGGTTCACGAGCAGAAGCTGGAACTGAAAAGTTTGGAGCTGCTTTCTGGGACTTCAACCCTAAGAGGAATCGTTCGCGTGCTAGATGTGTGTTTTGATAAGATGGTCTATGTACGGACTTCTTTAGATTCATGGAGAAGTCATTTTGATCTGTTGGCAGAGTACGTACCTGGGTCACACAAAAGTGGGTCGGATTGTTTCTCCTTTAAGATCACACTGGTACCCCCATTCGGAGAAGAGGGTGCGAGGGTTGACTTCTGTTTGCGATATGACACATCTTTAGGTACTTTTTGGGCAAACAATAATGAAAAGAACTACTCTCTGTTTTGTTGTGAAAAAATAAAGGAGAAACCTCAAAATGTGTGTGAAAACAGAAGAAAAAGCTGTCTAAAAACAACCAGGTGAGGGGTCTCCAACACATCTGTCATAGCAAAGAATGTCAAATGAAATATTTCAAAAATATTGAACAAAAGACAAAAGTTGTTGCCTTCAATTTTTAAGTACAATCAACTTGGATATTTAAGTCAATTTCAACCTTAATTATGTTAATCTGACTTAAAAATGAGTTGGATCTTGTATAACTTGTTAAAAAAAAGCAATGTAAAAACATGTTGTCATAACTAATTGATCCTATAATTTTTTTACTGTGCTAAAAAACTTGATAACTAAGAGTTAATACATGAATAAAACTACAATACTAAAGACGCACCCAATGAATTAAGGAACGCTACTGGTTTCCCCCCAGTTCTTAAGCACATATATCATTTTTACATCACTTATAATTTTTTTTTTTTTGCAATTTTCCAGCCCAAATGTCTCTGCTCCAACTGTTGCGGCAACAAATAATGAGGAATTTCCTGGTAACTGACCTCCTCAAAAATGACTTACAACTAGATTTGGAAATACTGTAAAATTCTGATAAATAAATGTTTTGTTTTCTCAGGTATAAATCTAAAGGCCACTAGCCCAGGATCTCTAAAAGAAAACTCTGAAAAACATGAGAAGGAAAGCATGGAATTAGAAGTGAGTTATACATTTTTATAGTTTACCAAAGATTAATTCATAGTCACTTAATGATGTTTATAATTATATAGCGACAACGAGGATGAACATTGTATTACATTTTATAAAACATGGGCTGTGACACGCTACTCTTTATGAATGTCATGTGGTCACTGATGACATTCACTTGCCAGGCGTTGACAAATGTTAGAGTAACTTGATAGGTCAGGCTGTTCAGGGTCACTCTGAGATCATCATGGTATGGTACGTAGTTAAAAGTAACTCCAAGTCAATCTCTCAATCAATTTATCTTAAAAGTTGAAAATGTACTCCTAAGATCTTTAGATATTTTATTACTTAAATTTATTTATTGAAGATAGTCTTTCTTTCAGTATATTTCACATCTACCTCTTTGTAAACAGGAGGAAATAAGCAGAATCCGCAGCCGAAGGAGCAAAAGAAGGGCTGTGCGATTAGCAAAAGTCAAGGAGCACTTTGCTAAGAGAGGAGAAGAAAAACAAGGGACCAAGACCAAAGAGAGTGAAGTTACAGCAGAGACTAGCATGCAGGAACATGCATCAGAGCTGGAGAAGACATCATGTAGTCCACAATCAACACAAACTGCTCGACCACCAACATGCAACCAAATATCACCCTCAGATGAGTCCTTAAAATTTGCAGAGTATAGTGGATATTCCGCTGACGTTTACAGCCAAGCTCTTACACAACATGAAGAAGCCATGATCAACACCAAGACTAATTTATCCACAGCACACACACATTTACCCCTAGAAGACTGTGGTGAATCAATTGCATGCTCTGCTTCTGAGGCCTTGGAAGACAGCCAAATTACTGAGGACCTTACTGACCAAAAGGTTTCAATCAAACAGTCTTTTCCTGTATGCCAAAATCCTGACTTGTCTATTTGCAAGAATGTTGAAAGAGCATGGGAGTACTTTGAGAAGGACACTAAGCAAAGAATTAAAAGTTTGGCATTGAGCTCCACGATGGATGAGGACACGAATATTAGCGACGGAAAACCAGAAGAGAATGTGAGTTTGAAAACTACTAACTTTTTTCAGCCTCAGCCATTTTCTCATGGCTTCACATTTGGGACCATTGTAGCCCCGCTTTATCATCAGGTTTTTAAAAGCATGGAAACAGAGAGAAAAGACTTATTTCGGAAAACATTACAAGTAGATAAGCCATTAAGGGAACTGGAGGATGAGAGTTTAACAGCGGTCACGGCCGCTGAGACCACAGACATTTGGCCAGAGTCTTGCATTTCTACAAAACAGACCGTACATGATATTAGTGTTGGCGTCTGCAAAGAATCAGCAGAACAAAACTCACAACTTACAATAAACCCAACCAAAAATCCTCTTTCTGAGCCAAATAAGTACACACCAGACAATACATTTACTGAAACAAATCTTCCAAAAGTCACATCCGAACAGCCAGATCCTCCTCTAGGTAAAATTGTACCATTATCTTCGGCTGAATTTTCATTCCAGGGTAATCTTGGCCAAAGTCCATGTTTATTTCCCCTACAAGGATCAGAACTTTTAGTCTCTACAAATCAAACAATAGAGTCCGGTATTGACAACCTACCTAAACAGATCCATCCTTCATCACCCACATCAGTTTTTAAAACTTCATTACCTGTGGACAATCAGATTTCTAGTATTAAAATCGAAATGTCACAAAACCAGGGGAATATCCACACCAATGAGGAGAATATATTAGTGCGAACAAGGTATTCAAACAGCCCCTCTTGCATTCTTGCCCAATCTCCAGAAGACCCCACAATGCTCCCTACTTCAGGGATCATCTTGGGTTCCTCTGATGATAAATCAGAGCCGGATTGCTGTGAGATGAGATTGAACATTGAAAAACCTGAAGAACTGTCTCACTTAGCAACAGCCATGCTAACCGAACCATATGCAGAATTGGGGAACACACAGATAAATATGAGCAATACTTTGGAGAGCTGTCAAAGGAATGAAAAGAAGGAACAAATGCTCATAGGTTTTGCTTTACAGACTTCAGAGACAGAGAGCTCAAGCATGATTGAGTTTGATGGAGAACATAACACATTAGTTATTAAAGAAGAAATTCACAAAATGAAAAATTATGAAAGCCTGGAAGAGGGAACTGGAAATCAAACAAAGCAGATAGAGAAGCAGGAACAAGACAAAAAGGAGAAAGACCAAGAACCAAAAGAACAAGAAGGTGCAGGAGAAGGGGGAATGAACATTGAAGATGATTTGAAATACATAGATGATGAAGAGGACTTGGATGCAATGGAAACTGAGAGAGAAAAGAAACAACAAGCAGATGCAGATGATTTGCTGTCTGTTGAAAGAGATTCTGAGGAACAGAAGCAGATTATTAGTTCCAGGAATGTTAAATCATTGCCACAACATCACATTGACTTACACGAAATAGAAAATCTAGGTGGAGTTGAGGACTCAGAAAAACAGGATAGGCACTTCAACAGTGGAGTAGAGATTTGTGAGGAAACTGCTGCATCTTGGCAAGAATCATCTCAAACGAGTGATACTGAACTCAGTGGAAGTATGCAAGCTATGGAGAAGGATTGGGACCTCATTGAATTTATTGATAAAGAAGAGAGTATGTGCCGTGGAAGTGAGAACAGTGACCGGGACACTACTGATGATGTGAACAATATGCTGGAAGACATGGATTGCCAGGCGAAAGACTCAATGAACAGAGATCTTGAAAATGTTGACGACAACACCTCAACAGAATCGCAGATTGATGACGAGATGGAGCTGTACTTGATCAGTCTGAGGAATTCACAACAGTCAGTATTCAGAGAAGGCACAATGAGTGGAAGTTACGGCAAAAGACCTTCAATGAGTAAAGGAAGGCCATTAGCTATGCCTTCAATCTCGGAGTCTGTGGATGAGGACCAGTCGAATAGTTCCCTAGAAGATTTAACAAATATTGAGTACATTATGGAGCTGGAAAGAGCTACGCATGTCATTCCCCGTAATGTCTTGTGGTGGAAAGAGTTTCTGTCCTATGATAATATGAGAAGGGTGATTGGATACATATTTTTGTTGATAGTGTTTTTGGTTGCTGCATTTTATTATGACTTCATCGCATGTTTTGCCCTTTATGTTCTTACAGTGTATTGGCTGTTTCGACAAGGGGAGGAAGAGCCACTAAAAAAACACTCGGAAAAGTGAAAGAGGATTGCAGTAAATATGATTTACTCATGAACATTTTTGGATAGTTTAGCAGAAGTGAAAGTGGAACTGAATACATGTTGTAAGAATACAATTGTTGTATGAAAGCATTGGATTCCGTGGAGGTATTTATCGCACATATTTTCGTAATGGCAAAAACATGATTTTATATGATGGCAGACTATTGTTGACAGTATATGAGTCCGGCTGCATGGGTAATATTGCAATAAGTTTGCATACAATATCACAATGCTGTTTACACAGAGCTGATCATACAGCAAGGGATTAAAGAGGGTCAATATATGTAGTCGTTGGATTATGTGCTAATGGTGCCTGGTACAGTGATGTTCAAAGGACCACTGGGTGAGTGAAATGTTAAAATTTGACATATTATAGAAGATTACTCTTGAAAAAGCATTATATTGAAATTGAATTGTACGTGTAGCTTTAATTTCATACCTGGATTATAATTGATATATAACACATACATAAATGTATTTTATGTCTTCGGGCAAAAGAACAACCGATAAAATCTATCACAAGGTCAAAATCTGTCTGATCTGAAATGATGATGATACATTCATTTTTCTGTTGCAATTATTTTACAAACATTTTCCGTACTAGTTTAGTAGAGTTCAAAAATTATTATTTGTTTATTTACATGTCATCTTGTTTGTTTACAGTCATAAACTATTTGACACTACTTTCTAAAAAAGACATCAAGGGTTGCTATCCTCCTTTATGTTTCAATATACCAAACATTATGGTCTTATCATCTCCAAACTGACCAGCGCTTGTTTCATAAATACAGGTACTGTATGTAGACACAGGTGTCTATACTCACAATCAATAAACCATGTAAAATAAACAATAACTTCCATCATTTCATTATTGTGTACTCAAAATAGATAACATGTATGGATTAATATGTTTTTGTGTTGTTTATAAATTTATTTTATCCAATCAACAGAGCATTTTTATTGCAATTCAATATTTTGCACCTGTTATTATTTCAAGTTGTCTTTATCTTGTCCATTTATTGGTGAACATCATTCACTGAAATAGCTTTCAATGAACAAACAGATGAACTATGATCTCATCTCCAGGTTATATGCAATTCACAGACATAAATCTGACCACAGATCTCCCCAAATAGACTAATTTTTTAGCTGTACATATTTTGATTAATGTTTTATTTGTTTTTGAGCATACAGTAAAAGTCACAGGGGCCTAAAATATCATAAAACCCATACCCAACCCAACCCAACCCAACAATTTTTTTTTTTTTTTTTAATACATGAGGTTGAGTAAATGACGTCATTTTCATTTCTGGGTGAACTATCCCTAATATCATCTTTAGAACACTGTAATTTTTTAAAGTATGATTAGATGAGTGACTGCATATTTATAAGCTGATAGCATATGAAACAAATTCATTGCATGGGGAGGAGTCTGCACAGCTGAGCAGGGAGACTATTACGGGATTATCACTCCTTCTAAATGGGATGAAAGCACATGATGACATTTTCAAGAGGAGACACAATGGCACTGTAGCTCCATTTTGCAAACATATGGTTCATGCATCATGGTATATGACAAGATTATAACATATAAGATACTAGATTTATGCTGAACATGTCCTTGTACAAATAACCTGTGAGACACGACTTGAAAAATACTGAAAAATAACTTCTGTGTCAAACTAGTTCTGATTTCCATAAGGTTTGGTGAGGTTTATAATACTCACAGTAAGCCAGAGCTCTATGAGGTGAAACGTGACACAACTCATGTTCTCTCCACAGGAATCAGTGTCAGAGCGCGTGTGAATGTGACCTTCCGATGTTAAATTAGAAAGAATTAGAAAGACCTACATTACTTGGATTATTATTAGCAGTATACACTCACCTAAAGGATTATTATTTCTCATTAATGCAATGATCTAATCAACCAATTACATGGCAGTTGCTTCAATGCGTTTAGGGGTGTGGTCCTGGTCAAGACAATCTCCTGAACTCCAAACTGAATGTCAGAATGGGAAAGAAAGGTGATTTAAGCAATTTTGAGCGTGACATGGTTGTTGGTGCCAGACGGACCGGTGTAAGTATTTCACAATCTGCTCAGTTACTGGGATTTTCACTCACAACCATTTCTAGGGTTTACAAAGAATGGTGTGAAAAGGGAAAAACATCCAGTATTCGGCAGTCCTGTGGGCGAAAATGCCTTGTTGATGCTAGAGGTCAGAGGAGAATGGGCCGACTGATTCAAGCTGATAGAAGAGCAACTTTGACTGAAATAACCACTCGTTACAACCGAGGTATGCAGCAAAGCATTTGTGAAGCCACAACATGCACAACCTTGAGGCGGATGGGCTACAACAGCAGAAGACCCCACCGGGTACCACTCATCTCCACTACAAATAGGAAAAAGAGGCTACAATTTGCAAGAGCTCACCAAAATTGGACAGTTGAAGACTGGAAAAATGTCAGTGTGATGGAACTGGAGACTGAGGAGGAACAGAGAGCCAGGGCTGAGGCTACGGGAATAAAGACCACCTCAGCAAAGCTGGAGACCCCCAGGGCAGCGCAGGCGGAGCAGAAGACCAGCACAGCGGAGCTGGAGACCACCACTGTTGAGGAGGCGGAGCAGAAGAACACCGCGGTGGAGCAGGCGGAGCAGAAGACCAACGTGGTGGAGCAGAAGACCACCACGGCGGAGCAGGTGGAGCAGAAGAACACCACGGTGGAGCAGGCGGAGCATAAGACCAACATGGTGGAGCTGAAGACCACCACGGCGGAGCAGGCGGAGCATAAGACCAACATGGTGGAGCTGAAGACCACCACGGCGGAGCAGGTAGAGCAGAAGAACACCACGGCGGAGCAGGCGGAGCATAAGACCAACATGGTGGAGCAGAAGAACACTACGGTGGAGCTGAAGACCACCACGGCGGAGCAGGTGGAGCAGAAGAACACCACGGTGGAGCAGGTGGAGCATAAGACCAACATGGTGGAGCTGAAGACCACCACGGCGAAGCAGGTGAAGCAGAAGAACACCACAGTGGAGCAGGCGGAGCATAAGACCAACATGGTGGAGCTGAAGACCACCACGGCGGAGCAGGTGGAGCAGAAGAACGCCACGGTGGAGCAGGCGGAGCATAAGACCAACATGGTGGAGCTGAAGACCACCACGGCGGAGCAGGCAGAGCAGAAGACCAACATGGTGGAGCAGGCGGAGCATAAGACCAACATGGTGGAGCTGAAGACCACCATGGCGGAGCAGGTAGAGCAGAAGAACACCACGGCGGAGCAGGCGGAGCAGAAGAACACCACGGCGGAGCAGGCGGAGCATAAGACCAACATGGTGGAGCAGAAGAACACCACGGCGGAGCAGGCGGAGCAGAAGAACACCACGGCGGAGCAGGCGGAGCAGAAGAACACCACGGCGGAGCAGGCGGAGCAGAAGACCAACATGGTGGAGCAGGCGGAGCATAAGACCAACATGGTGGAGCTGAAGACCACCACGGCGGAGCAGGCGGAGCAGAAGAACACCACGGCGGAGCAGGCGGAGCATAAGACCAACATGGTGGAGCAGAAGAACACCACGGCGGAGCAGGCGGAGCAGAAGAACACCACGGCGGAGCAGGCGGAGCAGAAGAACACCACGGCGGAGCAGGTGGAGCAGAAGAACACCACGGCAGAGCAGGCGGAGCAGGCGGAGCTGAAGACCACCACGGCGGAGCAGGTGGAGCAGAAGAACACCACGGCGGAGCAGGCGGAGCATAAGACCAACATGGTGGAGCTGAAGACCACCACGGCGGAGCAGGTGGAGCAGAAGAACACCACAGTGGAGCAGGCGGAGCATAAGACCAACATGGTGGAGCTGAAGACCACCACGGCGGAGCAGGTGGAGCAGAAGAACACCACGGTGGAGCAGGCGGAGCATAAGACCAACATGGTGGAGCTGAAGACCACCACGGCGGAGCAGGTAGAGCAGAAGAACACCACGGCGGAGCAGGCGGAGCAGAAGACCAACATGGTGGAGCAGGCGGAGCATAAGACCAACATGGTGGAGCTGAAGACCACCACGGCGGAGCAGGTAGAGCAGAAGAACACCACAGCGGAGCAGGCGGAGCAGAAGAACACCACGGCGGAGCAGGCGGAGCAGAAGAACACCACGGCGGAGCAGGCGGAGCTGAAGACCACCACGGCGGAGCAGGTAGAGCAGAAGAACACCACGGCGGAGCAGGCGGAGCAGAAGAACACCACGGCGGAGCAGGTGGAGCAGAAGAACACCACGGTGGAGCAGGCAGAGCAGAAGAACACCACGGCGAAGCAGGCGGAGCAGAAGGCCAACATGGTGGAGGTGAAGACCACCACAGCGGAGCAAGTGGAGCAGAAGAACACCAAGGTGGAGCAGGCAGAGCAGAAGAACACTACGGTGGAGCAGAAGAACACCACGGTGAGCAGGCGGAGCAGAAGAACACCACGGTGGAGCAGGCGGAGCAGAAGACCAACATGGCGGAGCAGAAGAACACCAGGGCTGAGCAGGTGGAGCTGAAGAACACTACGGCGGAGCAGGTGGAGCAGAAGAACACCAGGGCTGAGCAGGTGGAGCTGAAGAACACCACGGCTGAGCAGGTGGAGCTGAAGAACACCACGGCTGAGCAGGTGGAAAGGCAGATTCTGAAGAATCTGGAATGGAGGCCATGACAGCTGAGTCTCTGAGGACTCTGGTGTGGTGGCTGCTGCGGGAGTGCCACGTTCCTCCTCCGCGACTCCCACAGTAAATTCAAAGCCACTCCGTTGCAATGCTAAGCTGATGTAGAATTTGTCGTGCAGCGAGCTGAGCGGCTCAGATACTTAAATACAAGACAGGAAAGCACAAGACATTACATGATGTGAATGATTTTATTTAGGTTATAATATACATACATATATATATATATATATATATATATATATATATATATATATATATATATATATATATATTAATAATAATATCATTAATATAATATAATAATAATACTATAATAAATAATATTTAATAATATTAAGTAATATTTATAAAAATCTTTTAATTTAAAAACTATAATAATATAATTGTTATTAACAATCACATTCACAATAATAATAATCATCATTATTATTATGATGATTATTATTATCATTATATATAAACTTTCATCAACCTTTCGGAGCACTGAGGCGTTTCATGTTAGCGTTCACAGATTGGACGTGCGCTTCCGTCACGTTCGCTGGAGAGGCGCAATCAGGCGGCCCGTTGTTGCGGCGTGTGCGTGCGTGCTGACGGACTGACGGAGCCGGTGCGCCGGTAGACTCAGTGCTGTACTATGGACCTGCAGAGCAGCGCAGAGACAGACCTGGATCCCTCCGAGAACCACCCCGGCTCTGTCCCGACGGGGTTGCAGTCCAGGAAGCAGGAGCAGGAGAAGCTGTCGGGGTTGGTGAAGAGCGTGCACAGAAAACTCCGCAGGAAATACATTGAAGGTATTGGCTGCGAATGAGATGCGTAGCTGTGTAGCCTAGCCTAGATCAGTGTCTGTAGTCTGGCCTGAGCAGAGACGCGGATATTTAAACGCCTGGATTACAACCGTAACGCTACGAGAGCAAAAACGTTATTTTATTTTAAACTTGTGTTGCATCCCTGTTGACATGAACTGATTTTATACATGGCTCGTTTTTGGCTGTGTCTGAAAACCTAGTGAGCTAACGTTATATACATAGACAGCATTTTGAAAACATTCGAATAGAACGTTCTGAACGCCCGTATATAATACTGTTTAGCTAGGCAGCACGTTAAGTATTGAAACAGGTTCTGTCTGTCTGTCTGCAGCACGACTTTAGACTAGTCAGCAAAATTGTGCAGGGTCGTTCATCTGTTCCTGTTTTGCACTTCATTGATATGATGACTGTGTTTGAAAGCATAAACAACTTTTAATCCTCATTCGGGGAGAAAAAGAGCACAAAAAACATGTTCTTGAACATGTACAGGTGACAAGTTTGCCTCTCTAAAAGCTTTAATCTCTTCCCTGTCATTTATTTATCTTAATTATGATTTAAAGCACTTGATACATAATGGACACTTGACCTATTTTAAGTGTGTCTCTGCTGGGAAGGTATAAACAGTCTTAATAAGTATAAATGACATGGGGTTTTAAGAAAAACTTAAAGGATGAAAATATTACATGTACAATAACTGTACAAAAAAATTGCAGTTAACTGTATCCATGGGCCAGGTAGCAACAGATGAATTGCAGTTAGGGAGAGTTAGATCTGTTGTACCTGTTGTTAATTTCGGCTTCAGTGTGACAATGCCACTGTTGTCATGAGTACTTATGGTGTAAAGCTGGATTTTTTTTTTAGTTGCATAATCTAGCTTTTCCCCTCAGTTGGCATGTATAAATTTGCGACCCTTCTTTGCTATTTAATGTTTATCGCAAGAAAATATCAATATTACTCATATTTAATCACATTTTAAACTGTTTTGACATCAAAGTTTCTGTAACAGGTTTGTAAACATTGCAAACCCTTTAGAAAACTAATATAAAATTAAATTAATAATATATAGTTCGACCTCCCAAGAGGGTTTCTGAAGATTAAACGCATGGTTCACCCAAAAAAAATGAAATTGTTGTTCAAAACTCGAATGACTTTCTTTTTTTTTCTTTCTGTGGAACAAACGATATTCTGAATGTTTGTTACTATTGACTTCCATTTGTATGGCCACAAAAAATGCTGAGACATTTCTCAAAATATCTTCTTTTATGTTCCACAGAAGAGAGAAAGTCGGACATGTTTGGAACGTCATGAGGGTGAGCAAATGAGGAGAGAATTTACATTTTTGGGTGAACTATCCCTTTAAGCACCTCCTGTCACTGACGATAAAAAATTCCATTCAAAAATAAAAATAAATGCCATCTTTCAGGGCATATTTTGTACCCAATTCGTGGAAAGTGCCTCCTATTATGTTTTCTAGTCATGGCGCACTCCCTAAAAACGAATGCACGTTTCTGTGAAAATATTATCTTGAGAAATGTATTGTTAGACCAGAAGTAATTGATTGTGAGGATGTTGTTACATTTCATGTTCCTGTCTTATGCTGCAATGAGCATTATTCAAAAAGGTTATCATGCCCATCATCAGGTTATGACGTAGTAGAGTAGGAGGAGATTATGAAATGTTATATTTTTGCCTGCAATCAGTTCCACAGGAAGCAGAACCTGATGTAGCGTACCACCACCTTTATACTATCTGACTTTAAATTTGTTGTTGAGTTTTTTATCGAATCTTCCTCGATTTCCCCCGAGAGGGATGAGCAGCGCTATAAATCCCACACACAGTAGTCTATTCACTAGACCCCGTGATGGTTAATAAGGAAGGCGTGATCTGGTCTTCTTGGCATTGTACAGCAGTATTCATATGTAACGACGCTGCAGTCTCTTCCCTTGTTGTCTTATTCTCTGTAAATCTGATAAGGCCAGTATTTTCCACTCTTTCATGGGACATATCCCTTTTTGTCAGTTCTTTCCCTCCAAAGCAGTCTTTTAGGGTAGTGGCTGCCTTCTGGTGTCATCGACGTTATCAGCAAGTTTTCGAACTGTGTGTGAATCAGCACAAACACTTTGATGATACATTACTTTTGAGCTTGGCGATGGAGTTTCACTGAGTTGTTGAAGAAACCGGACAGTGTTTTGTGAGCCGCTGGAGGCTAGGGGTTAGAGAAACCACTGACATCAGCTGACTTCAGAAAGTAGGCTTTGTAAGAATGTTTACACCAGTTATGCTGTGCAGAACGATCAACCCTGTGGCATTACCGTACACTCCTCTGTTTTGTCTCTTTGAATGCAGTGGGAGATTTCGAGAAAATATGGCGTGAGCATTGTGAAGACGAGCAGACTCTCAGCGAGTATGCCATGGCCATGAAGAACCTGGCCGACAACCACTGGGCGAATAAATGCGAGGGCGAGGGACGCATCGAGTGGTGCCGCAGGTACGGCTGTTGATGGTCATTGTTTTATGTTGAGAAACCGATTTGGTACTTTTTAGGGCTTTTCACATTTGAAATAGTTAACCCTGGGTCATTCTTAACCCTGGTTTAACGGAATCCTGGGTTATCTTGCTACACGTTTCACATTGCTCAGAATTTACCTGGGGTTAGTAATGAATACTGGGTACAGGTGACGTTTCCCACTTAACATTCCTAAACCCTGAGTTAACATCCTTATTTGCATATTTGCGGTGTCAGTGTCTTTGATTGGATGAATGCAGTATGCGACTTGTTTACATTAAGGCATTACGCATCCTCATATTATATAGCCTATTGACGACTTTTAAAAAAAGTTTTTCCAGAACGTTTTGTACTATAAGGTGAGAATGAAACTGTCTCCACTACAATTGACGTGTTTTCCGTCACTATTTGACATTTTACTATAGAAAATTGAAACGGCTGTTTTTAAAACAATCTGCGTTTTCGTGACGTTTTGGTTGTCGGTTGCTAAGCATCTAGTTGTAACATTCTAAAGGGCCGGTCACGTCGCGTCCTTTGCGCTTAAAGCAGCACTAAGTAGGAATTCCGTTTTTGTCAAACAGCGACCCCTAGAGTCGCTGTGGAGTACTTGTACTGTCGTGAATAGCACTCACACAGAGATGGCTCGCACTCACGGCCGGATCCCCTCCCCCTGTACACCGGTACCTGTTCAGTAGGATGGACGCTGTAACGAGTGGAAATAAGGTATGGCCCCTTTAAGAGCTGCGCGCGCCCTGTTTAACTGTCGGCAGTCTGTATTGTATGTGCGCCTCGAACACCACATGTATGCAGCGCCGGGTTATTTCTGTTTGATGCTCATTTTATCAGAATTTTATCAGATCTGTTTTTTGTCGTAAAGCAATTCGTTACGCGAGACCTGATAACACACGATACTTCCTAATACTGAGGCCGGCGGCTCGCCGGCCCAAAGTTGCAAGGGTGGTTTTGCGGCTCACAGGCACCAGGGGGGTGCGAGATGACCACCATTCAACACGAAATCAGTAATATAAACATTACAATGACTCCAAAGCTTCGGTTAAGGTAAAAAAGTTACTTAGTTCACCTTTAAGTTAATCATTTTGAAAGTAAGTGCGCTCAGAATAAAACGTTGCGACACGCTCGATTTACCAGGCACGTCTACGCTGCAGTGAGATGAAAAATTCTCAACTTTTAAGAATGCCGCAAGTGGACCGCAGGTCATGTGACAAGAACCAACCAATCAGCTTCACCCTTTCCGTAACATCATTGAAAGCTCAGGCAAGATGGAAGAACACCCAAATAGATTTTTTCTTTCTTCTCCATAAATAAATCTAGTAGCAGAGCTTCTGCAAGGGAAATCTACCCGTATCCATTTATTTGCTTGTTAAATCTCTCTTGCCACAGTGTTTGTCAGGAGTACTTCCAGGATGGAGGGATGAGGCGAGTGCTGGAGAAGGATGAGAAGAGCACTAAGCATGCCACCGATGAAAATAACACATCTGCAAACTCTCTACCACAATCGTCCTCTCCAAGGTGATCTAGAATGACAACTTTACCACTGCAAATCCACAAAGATTTTCTACATGGCAACAAGTTCATTGACTAAATCAGCTTTTTATTTATGCTTAGTAACCGCTCAATGTTCCAGCTTGGGAGGATACGACTGTTGGATGTGGGCAGCTGTTTCAATCCCTTCCTGAAGTTTGATGAGTTTCTGACTGTCGGTATCGACATTGTGCCAGCAGTAGAGGTTTGTGTTCCTTGAAGTTATACTATAGACCTTTTTTTTTTTTATTTGAATGAAACTATTGAACGGATGTTACGTCTGTCTATTTTTTTCTCATCAAATTAAATATGGCATCTACCTTAACTAAAGTTTAGTGATTTCAATTATTGGTTAAATTACGTTTTCTTTACCGTTGATTTCTTACACCGTATCTATACTGGATGCAGCCAGATAGAGCGACCGTTGCAAATCCATTTGTTCTTCATATGTAGTACATCAGAAATAGAACAGGGCTTCAGTTTAATGTTGGGAATCAGTCTGTTATTTTTTAAATCCAACATGTATATGAAGAGTAGGTTTCTTAGAACTTACTGTTTACTAGATTTGTAAAAGATTTTTTTATCTTATTTGCCATTGACCCTTATACTAATTTTACCTGTCCTGCATAGTAAAGCGAAATGTTCTGATTCTCCTTTCCCCATTTGTCCTTTTTATGGCTACAGAGTGTCTACAAATGCGACTTTCTTAACCTGCAGCTGCAGCAGCCTCTGCAACTGGCCAGCGATGCCTTGGATGCCTTCCTGCGGCATCTGCGCGGCCCCATCGACGCTTTACCTGCCCAGCTGTTTCACGTGGTGGTCTTCTCCCTGCTTCTCTCCTACTTCCCTTCACCCTATCAGCGCTGGCTCTGCTGCAAGAAAGCGCATGAACTTCTGACCTTGAACGGCCTCCTCCTCATCATCACCCCTGACTCCTCCCACCAGGGCCGGCATGCGCTTATGATGCGTAGCTGGCGAGTCGCAGTGGAGTCTCTGGGCTTCAAGCGCTACAAATACGTCAAGTTCTCCCACATGCACCTGATTGCTTTCCGCAAGGTGTCATCCACCACCAGCAGCGACCTGGTCAGCCGCAACTACCCGGAGATGCTTTACATCCCGCAGGACTTTAACACGATCGATGAGGAGGGATTCACAGATTGCTACGAGCCTCCGCGCTCTGATTTCGAGGACGACATGTTAGCGTGTAGCTTCGCGGAATTGCCGGACACGCCATACGATTCGGACTCGGGCGAGAGCCAGAGCAGCTCGGCGCCCTTCCACGAGCTGGAAGACCCCATTTTGCTCCAGAGCTGAACTTGTTTACTGCCCCTCCTGATATTTAGTACCTTACCATCATGCTGCCAAAATTGCTCTGCTGTTTGTGCACTCGACCCCTTTTTAAGCAGCAAAAATTTTGCACAGAGTGAATGAGGACGTTTAAGTGGGCGTTGATTTTTAAGAGCGTGCAAGACATCCCTTTGAACACAAACAAACACACACTACACAATCTTAACTTAGAAATAGAAGTGATTTGGTTTTGTAACAGAAGCAGCTGGGTGATATCAGGTTGAGGAAGATTTAGCTCACCCGCTTTGGCTGTTTTCTCACTCAGAATGACTGTCAACTAGACAAACCTAGCATAAGTTACAACTTAGGCGTAGTTATCACCGGTGTCATACCTTTTGGCCGGAGTTACTATACTGTGTTATTCTTTTTCAGTTGTATTTCTTGAAGGGATAGTTCCGGCAAAATAGAAAATACTCATTCTCGTTTTGTTCCAAACCCATGACTTATGACTGTTATTATGTCCACACAATGAATGTCAATGGGGTCCAAAACAATGTTGTTTTGGACCCCATTGACTTTTATTGTAAAGACAAAAACAGTTCTTTAACATTAAAGTAACGGAAGTCATACAGGTTTGGAACAACATGATGGTGAGTAAATGACAAAAAAAAAGAAATTGTGAACTAACCCTTTAATGGTTTGATTCTCAGCAAGTTTCCACTGGACATTTTGGATGGAGATTTCAGCCATCTGTTCAACCAACTTTTTGGAATAGCCTTTATCAATGATATTTGTAGCATTTTAGGTGTCTGCAGAACTTGTGCGTGTTTGGTTATGTGACGTTGTAACTGTGAATGTGGATTTCTCGCTTCAACAAGGTACAAATCAAGCGAAGTAGTCGTAGATTTTCAGAACAAACAATCTTACAGGTGACCAGATTGGATGCATGTGTTGTGGTAACATGTTTCTAATGTTGCGATCAAACCGCTATTATAACCAGTACTATCCAATAACTTGTCAGTAGTATGTAGTGTGGAACAGATTAGAGTTTTGTGCATTTTGCCATAATGTGACTTTGAGTAGGATGATTGTTTACTCTTGACTGTTTACTCTCGAAACCTTCAGTTGCTTTAAATCTTCTTTCTGTATTGTAATCTGGTGTATAATATCTAATTGAGTTCTTCAGTATATTATTTTAGCTTCCCACTTTCAATTATAAAATAGAACTTTTAAGGTACAAAAGTTTGGAAAGTACTTTGCCAAATGTTTCACAAACAGTTTATTTGAAGTACTATCAAAAGATTGTTGCATATCACTGTATGTTTTTTAGCTCCTGTGTTTGTAATTGCAGAATTTGCAGCTTTTTTATTCACTCCAGGTTCTTAAAAACACTATATTAAATGTCCAAGCACATATTTGCACGTTTTCGATTACACCTTCCATAGGGTTGGCAAAATATCGAGATTGGCATCAGCACTTCATTAGAATAGCAATACGTTCATAATCATAAACGGTCAAAAATGCCCCATATCACTATAACCTGGTAGTTATATTGAGTAACTGATATTAGGCACTGTTTTCTATTGTATTAATGTGGTTACCGATTGGTTAACCTGATGATATGAGAATATGCTGTGATGAGTCTTTACTCCTGAAGGAGTGTGTGATGAGATGTACATTGGGGTTCTGTTGAAGTATCAATGTGAAGTTTTGGTGTTGGGCACTTTAAATGTGTTGTGGGGTGCCAAATATGAGTGTGGAAAGATTTTAAACGGTGAATGAATTCAGTATGTGATCTTTCAGGGTATCAGAAAAAAAAAATCCTCCTCAAGGTGCCTTCAAACCCAAATTGTATTTTTGCATTTGTGATTATATGGAATGGATGCAAGAACAGGCTACTGATTGTCATTTGAAAGTAAGCTAATTTTCTGTCCCACAATAAACAGTTACAGTACACACTTTCAGCGAATTAACCAGCTCCTAGATAAATTACTAACAATACTGCCCTATTAGCAATAGCATTTAAAGGTGTTCTTTAGTCTGTACTCGATTTATAAGTCTGAGAAAAAATATTTTAAAACTATTGAAAAAAAAAAAAATCTTTGTATTAAAATGTTTACTTGGTGGTGTGTTAAAACATTCACATATCAAACATATTTGTCTTCCCCAGGCTTTAATCCACTGTTTGCATGATTGATTTTCTTTATCAGTGTTAAGATGGTTGACTCCCACAGGAACGGGCTGTTTGTGAGAACTATTGTCATTCATCTTTTATAAATAAAGGTTTTTGTTGCCTTCTCTCTGGTCTTTCATTTGACTATAGCAGGTTGCTTTAAATACTTGTCATGTAGGATCATATGCATTTCATTTCTGACAGAACACATTTTAAATATTGATATGTTGTAGTGCGATTTCATTCTAGTTCTCAAAAATCCATTTGTCACTTTCAAATAAGTTACACTACTGCTCAAACGTCTGATGTCAGTAAGATTAAAAAAAAGAATACTTTTACTCTGCAAGGTTGCATTAAATTGATCAAAAGTGGCAGTAAAGTCATCTGTAGTTTTACAAGAGATTGTTTATTTCGAATAAATTGTGTTCTTTCTATATTTTTTAATCAGAGAATCCTGAAAAGTGTCATATTTTTCAAAGAATTATTAAGCAAAACTGATATCGACATTGATAATAATAAGAAATGTTTCTTGAGAAGCAAATCAGAATATCATAATGATTTCTGAAGCATCACGTGATACTTCATTCACCCTCGTTTCACTGCGAGGATGATGGACGCTTTTGTCCTTTCAAGGATTCCGTAGCGGCTTAAATACCGATGTGCAAATATGGCGGACACTGGGTGAAGTTTTGACGATGGTTCGAGGATATTTTGCGACAAATTACCCCAGTTTCAGTTGTTTTTCTGCTAACGACAATAACCAATGACTTGCATATCTGCTGTCGTATTTCTTTAGCTTTGATTTAATCGCTTTTACTCTCCTCATGTAGAGAAACGACACATTCAGGCAACTTTCTGATGCCGGTAAATAGACTGGAATCTGCTCGCCTAATTCAGACTGACAGCACATTACAACTGTTCTGCTCTTATATTTATTTTATTTTATAGCCTTCAAGCAGTTTAACATTTTCACATCTATTTCACGTCTTAATTTTAGTCATCATAACATGACCTTGAGTTGAATAGCTCGGTTTATTCAGCAGTAACAGGTGGATATTGACAATCCACTTTCTGATTGTAGATGCTACTCTGACGTTTGCGCTAAAATGTCTCGATTTAGTACCTCAAATCCACACCACAACATGTTCTTACATCCGTTTTGATGAATGCTAATGCCACTAATAATTTTTTGCTATTGTGACGTATAACTTCGTCACTCGCGACGCTAATTTTTCTGTAGTTGTGCGAGTTTTAACTCTGCAGCGATGTGCAAGCTGCTCAAGTATTTCTTGAGCCACTCCCTTTACGCTGCGATGACCCAGCTGGATGAAGCCAACAAAGGGGTCAGCACATGGTCATCCATCCGTTACCTCGGTTATCTGTCCAGTCTGACCTCCCTAGTGGCCATTTGCCTGGGGATTTATGTACAATGGGAGAAAACTGCAGACACTATCATCTTGGTCATTTTTATTTTGGGCCTCTTTGTTCTTGGGATTGCCTGCATTCTCCACTATTATTTCGGCATGGAGAGCGTCAGCCTCTTTCTGTTGCATCTGTGGTTTGGTTTCCTTCTGGGTTTATTGTGCTTCATCAGTGTCCCGTCCAAAGAGCTTGATATCAAGGAACAGGTGGCCAACTGTATGTTAATAGCGAGCATGGTTATACGAATACTTTGGGCTTTGGTTGAAAGAATGTGCGGTTATACTCGACATCAACCCGCTTTCCTCACCTCAAGGGAAGCTCTGGAGCTCACAGGCTTCGCTGTGGCCAGCACGACCCTGGTCGGCAACAAATCTATAAGCCTTGTAGTCCTGACACTCGCTTTGGCCGCTGTAATCGTGGACTTACGCATGAAGTCCTTCTTGGCCTTCCTAAACCTGACCTGTTTCTCTGGGATCGCTGCATTCTTCTTCGAGGAGACTTTAGGAATGTTCACCAACCCCTTCGCCTTGTCTTGCTTCTTCAGCCGCCTCGTCTGCGACCCATTCCTGGACGTCTACTTCAGTGGACTTTCGGTCACTGAACGCTGGTCACCACTCCTGTCGAGAAGAGGCCTGTGGAGACACTTAACTCTTCTTCCTCTGGTTATCGTGGAGGTAATGTTTCTGGTCATGGCCGCTCTGAAGATGAGAGATCTGGATCGGTGGTACCTGCTCATCCCGGGTCTCTCAGCATTCACCATTTTCTGGATCATCTGCCACCTGGTTTTCCTCGTCACGCTGTGGGGTTTTCACAGTAAGCTGAGTGACTGTCAGAGGATGTGCATGGTGCACACATCAGAGGCTGGAGAACTGGACAGGGTCATGGCGTCTAAGGGGATGCGACACTTCTGCCTCATCTCAAAACGCCTGGTGCTCTTCAGCCTGATGTCCACCATCATACTGGGGGCTCTGGGTTGGCAGGTAATATTTGCTGTGAAAATCTTTTAAAAATGTGTGTGCCAAGTTCTTAGAAATGTAGTTCTTGTATTTATGTTGGTTTCATATGTGTCTTTTGAAAATTATATTAAAAACATTTCATATAATGCCTCTAAAAAATTGATAACATATTTTCCTTACACCTTGAATGCATGTGAGTGAAGCTCATACTTTCAATAAAGTTTTAAAAATATTTTAAGGTACATATAAGTTGTATTTATTTATTATTATTTAAATATCCTCATTTATAAATTATTATTTAATAAATATCATACATTATTTTTGGAAGTGACAAGTCACATCACATGACGTTGGTCTATAAGAGCCTACTAGTGAATCAATTATTAATAAGTGGTAATGCAATTTTGTTAAATATATATTTTATTTCAAAGAAATAGAAGATTTAGCAAAACTACTTTTTAATTTTGGAATCAAAGTCATTTGTAATTAAAAAAAAAAGAATTTTCAGAAACTAAAAACAAGCTTTTCTTAAAAGAGTCTTAAATAATACAGTAAAAACAGCAATATTGTGAAAAATAGTTACAATTTAAAATAACTGTTCTATTTTAAAATATTTAATAATGTAATTTTATTCCTGTGATGCAAAGCTGAATTTTCAGCATCATTACTCCAGTCTTCAGTGTCACGCTGTCCTTCAGAAATATATAGATTTGCTGCTCAAGAAACATTTACTGTTATTATCGTCAATGTTGAAAATATTTCTGCTGAAAATAGAAATCTTAAATGACTTTATTTACCAACCAATTTAATGCATAATTGCTGAATAAAAGTATTAAAATCCTTATTAAGAATAAAAATCTTCCTGACCTCAAACTTTTGATTTGTATTTTTAATAAACTAATAGATCTGGAAAAAGGGGCGTTGTGTCATTAACCCATTTCAGTAGACATTCAGGCATACATTCAGTGGCTCTTAGTGCGTCATACTGCAAAAAATTTTTGTAAGTTTGCTTGGTCAAAATATCTGCCTTAAAATAAGAACGTTGATTTTCTTTGGAAGTCTTAAATGTATTTTTTCTCCCTCCTACAGCCGTCCAACAGTCTGTTTATTGCCTTGTTTCTGCTGGTCCTGCCTCTTGAATCACTAGCCCACGGCCTCTTCCATGAGCTGGGAAACAGTCTTGGTGGAACCTGTGTCGGTTATGCTGTGGTGATTCCTACCAACTATTGCAGGTACTGTCCAAATATACACTGACATCGAATACTTCTGCTACTTGATTACTCAGTAACTTGCACAGAGGGTCAGTGTTTTACCTCGTCCTCTCTTTCTCTCTCAGCCCAGATGGTCAGCCCACACTCCTGCCCCCGGCGCATGTGCATGAGCTCAACTTGCGATCCACAGGGATGCTGAACAACGTGCAACGCTTCTTCTCTCATCACATGATTGAGACCTACGGTTGTGATTATTCCACGAGCGGCTTGTGTCTGGAAGCCCTGCAAGCCAAGCTCCGCATATTCATGGAGGCGCACACGGCTGACGGCCCACGACACGACTCCTACGTGCTCTATTATAGTGGCCACACCCACCGCAGTGGAGAGTGGGCTCTAGCAGGTGGGACAATCATTTACATCACTTTTTACCTGTAGAAACAGACATCTGGGTGAATCTCACAAGTTCTGACTCAAGAACAATCACCTGTAGTCCAAAAAATGAGAAAATTAAATCTAATATTGACCATTTAACATTTAAAAAATAAATGTATTTTCCTCCAATTCTCATTACCGTAATAGTTTTTTTAAATTATTAATATTAGTGTATTTGAAAATGAATTATATTTTATTTTTATGTCTTTAATTTATGCTAATTTTAATTAAAAAAATCACTAACCTATCCTTATGTTTTTTAAAGGTACGGTAATATAGTAATGAAAATAACTTAGGATATGTGAGGAAAAACATTTGTATATGTATATATTAGAATCAGAATAAATGAAAGGTATTACAGCAAATATAACCGTGATGTATAAACATTTTGCAATTTAAACAAAAATATATATATTTTTAAATTAAGAAAATTCTGTTACAGAAGAAAATGAGCTTAATTGTGTACATAGATGGATGATATGTATTTTTTTTTATAGTTATATAGTTATTTTCTTGGGATTTTGTTGAGAAATATGATGTGGATGTTGATTTGACATTAAAATGTGCATGCTATTTACATAATATATACATTCAAAAAGATAATATGCATATGGAGTTTAGCTAAACTCTGATGACATCGTAAAGAATTATTTCCCCCCCCCCTTTTTATTGAATCAGGTGGCGATGTTTTGCGTCTAGATGAGATTGTGCAGCTTTGGAGGGAGAAGAACGCCGGATCCTGTTCCCGCCTCATCATTATTCTCGACACCGACAACTCACTCCCCTGGGTGAAGGAGGTGCAGAAAATCGAGGGACTTTATGTTGCGGTTCAAGGGGCAGTGCTCTCTAGTCCCACAGACCTGGAGATCCAGGACACGCCTCAGCTCGGGGACTTCACCTGTCAGTGGGTCGATTTTAACTGCAACCCTGACAGCATTGTTCGGTGGTCCAATCGTGGGCGGTCCGTCCGAGCTGCCTATGGCATCTCCAGACTCTGGAGTGACTACAAGCTTCACCTGCCCTCTGATAGCGACGTCACCAGGCACTGGAGACTCTACTTTCCTCGCTTGACTTACCCTGTGGTTCAGCTCGCCCACTGGTGCGGCGGGTTGAACCTGTTTTGGGTTTGCAGCTACTGTGTTCGGCTGCTCCGAAGGATCAAACTCACATGGTTCCCGCCTGCGGTGCTTGATACAGGCCAGGGTTTCAAGCTGGTTAAATCGTGAAACAGGACTGAGAGTGTGAGGGTACTGTAAGCAGACATGGTCAGGTGACGCTCGCCTACGGCAGCTTTAAGTTGTATGGACCAGAGCAGCAATTTATGAAATCTCAGGTGTTTGTGAGGGTAAAGAAAAGCTCAAAATTGGCCAACGTAATTTACAAGAATGTCATTTTGGTTTCTAAACAAATTCATCAGTCTGCAAGGGTGAAACTAATCATGTCAGGGTCATAGATCATCTCATAATCAAAAGGTAGACAGACACAAAGATATTAAAGAAATACTTTTAAATTAATTGTCATTGAAATAATACTTTTAGTTCATTACCGAACTGAAAAAAATGTAATTATTGTAATTTGAAAAAGCATTTTATTTAGTTATAAATCCCCGTAATTACTATGTGTAAAATTAAAAATTTTGAAAAATTTGAAAAAATTAAAAATTGATTAAAAAAAATTATAATTAAAAAAATGTTTATATTACATAAAGTATCCAACCTACACAAAATTTATTACAGTAAAAAAATCATGATTACATGAAAATGATGTCACTGCCATAATGCAAATTATTTTATATAATGCAAATTTTTATTTAAAATAGGTTATATTATTTACAATTATTCAACATATACTAAGATTATTACCGGAAAAAATGCAATGAGAATTATTACAAAATAAAACATAAATGAGGTTTCTATCCTTAATTTCCATGAAAATAATAAAAAAAACATTGATCCTAAAATAGGCTTTATTTTCTTTATGCAAAATTAATAATTTCCTTTTGATAATGGGGTTCAGTTTGACCTAGAGATGCTTTTTATGAGATCCACATATTCTTATATGCAATACGTTACTGATGGGCTTAACAGCATTGCACCCACTAACCATTTCAGCTGTTACAGCTTTGAGCTTACTGATTTTTTTAACTCCCACTGCCATTGTAATCACTTCTCATTATAACTTGTTTTCAAGACTATTAGCTTTAAAACTTCTAAATTCTGAATGTATCAGCACTGAACAGTTGAATGCAGCGTCTCTAAAGCGTCAGAACGAGATCCAGCAGCACAGTGTGAAACCTATCGAAGAGTGCCTCTTCTTAACTGCACTAAACAAAGCACAGCCTTAAATTTGTCGTCTATACAAGGGACGTAGTGTGCGTTTAACACTATAACCCACACATTCAGATATGTCTATTGGAGAAGTGTATTTGTATTGATGTATTTGTTTATACAAAACAAGATTTTCTACTGCCCTTTATAAATTGAAAAAATGTTTATACTTTGGTTGGTCTCATTTAGTTCATTATATTTGTGTCATTTGACTAATATTGTGTGTTGCTAGTATTTATAGCAGTTCTATTACGGACAAGACAGGTAACATGTTCTGAAGTGCCTTGTGTAAGATTAGTCCTCACCAAAAAGAGTGAAATATGCAATATTTATTGATTTAAGACCTATGAAAAGGTCTAAAGCGTTGTCGGTTTTTTAAAGAAACCTTCGAATGACTTCAGCAAAGAATGAACGAGATGCTGGGATGATTTCAATGATTGTTTGCGTGTATGAAATCAGACATGAGAATGAGTTTGATATGAATAAAAGAGTTGCTCTTTTACTGCAACCATGTATGGAATTGTTTTTATTCTCCCGACAGATATTAAAAAAAATATAAAATGCAGATTCACTAAAGGTGCTGTCAAATTTACCATTGTTCAGCGAATATGTTATATGCAATTGTGAATTTCACGTGAGGGAGAAAGATTTCAGTGTGTTTGAAAGTATATTAAACTATATTCTGATATTTTGTATACTGATATTGTAAATTAATGCTCTATAATTTGATTTAATATTGTTTTTGAATATCTGCTGACTATTCTTAATAATTTAGCATCATTAGTGTTAATGGACCTGTGTATGGAGATTACAGTGAAGGTGTTGTGTGTAGACTATTCTGGCAATATCTTTATTAAAACACCTGTTAATATTTATAGTACCAATACTACTTGACTGCACTATCCAGCCATGAGACAAAATTCCCAAACAAAAAGCCAATGCTAAATATTTTTAAACCAAGATATTTTCAAATCCTTTTGATTAGGGTTTCCAATGATCCACTGATGGCATATGTAAATAAATACTTTATTTGACTTTTTTTTCACGATGTGAGCATTGCACCCATATGAATAGAACTGAATAATTACAGCATTAAACTAAACATATTCATTTTTACATTGGAACATCATTTGAACATGATTCTCTCATCTTCAGCTGGAGCCGCCCCTGTCTTTGAGAAGTTTACCAAGCACACTATTCTGTTTTAAGACCTTCAGGTTTGAAATGTCTTCAGCAATAACAGGAACTTTAGAGGTGTGATTTGGACCCTCAGATTCGCTCTCGCTGTCCGACAGAGCTGTAAGAAGTGCGTCGTTCTCGTACGTAGGAAAGTAGTATCTGGAAAAACAGCACATATTTTAAAGAGACCATATTATGCCCTTTTACAAAGTCTTGATTTTGTTTTTGGGGTCTACTAGAATAGCTTTTTATGCTTGAATGTAACCCCCCCAAAACATGATTTTTCATATATTTTACATTGTTGCAGCACCTCTGTTCTCAGTCCGTCAGTAACGTTCGGTTAAGTTCCTGTCTCTATGATGCCTCTCCTTCTGAAAAGCTCAATGAGTTCTGATTGGTCAGCTGGATCAGTGTGTTGTGATTGGTCAACCGCTTAAATCGTGTTTCATAAATGTAACGCCCCTTACCATAACCGCAAGTTTCAACACACTACTAACACAACTCAACCAGGCCTCGCCTATTTTGCGTATGATTTAAATGAGTAATATTGTCACATGTTCATTCCCATAAGAAAACTCAAGACCACAATGGAAGTTCAGAAACAGTGCGCACTGACTTAGAGAATAACTTCCTTTGGAGTGACTTTATGCTTTGTAACCTTGCAGACCTTTTTCATGCTCAAACAGCAACATTACACACTAAAGAAAGCTGAAAATATAAAAAAGCATAATAGAGGACTTATTATAAATACTTTTTTTTTTTACTTTTTAAGTATAAGAGTAAGTGCTCATTCTGATGTTCTGAGCCAATTTAAAATATAAAAGAATTTCGTTTTTAAATTACAGATATAATTCATTTCAATTCCACAGTCTTTATTGACTAATATTTTATATAATAAAAATATAATCTAAAATAAATGATATAAATATTTTTTACATAAATACCAAAGAAATGGTCATGTGAAGAAGTGCTACTTACTGCGGTTGGTCCCAGTGCGAGACCTCAGGCAGCTGCATCACATGACCTTTGTTAACAAGATGTTGCACTAGTTCCTCTTTGCTCTCAAACTTCTCCTGACAGCAGTAGCAGCGGCACTGGTGAAGCTCACGGCGGATGTAATTCACTAGTTTGACTTGCAGATAAAACTTTAGGTCTGGACAAACGACACACATGACATTCAAGAGCTTCTGTGTGGTCATGGGTTCTTCTCAAAAACAGGCCTACATCTCTCTTCATGCAATTATACTCACTTAAGTCCGTTTTTAATTTGTGCAGGTCAAATTCATGAGTTTCCTGGAAAAAAAAATATATTAATGATGCTGATGTAAAAATGCATAGAAAATACATGTGGAATACTTTTTAGAAGCACTCAAATATATGAACGGTATCATTTACCTCCATGTGTGTGTACATTTTCTCCATTGTCTCCGCTTGCTGCTCACAAAACAGACACACGGCACACACGGGATGGGCCTGCCAGTCCGACCAATCGCTGCAGAGATCGCAGAATATCAGGAATGAGAATAAAACTGAAAATGTGACAAACAGCCTCTGAAGATCAAGTAAAAAGACGAAGGTCTTACTCCTCTTCATCTTCAAACATCTCCCTGTCATCTTCAGACTGCACCTCCTCCCATGTCTTCCCCAACTCCTGCAATAGTGTAAACAGGGCGAAATAGATTTCATTCTGGGAATTTATTCGTTCAGGTGAGAAACACACTACAAACCAATACACGGACATACCAGGTAATTGATGATGTAGAAGCGATCGTAGTTATTATTTCTGGCGTTAATCCGTCGATGCTGCTTTTTCCTCATGTGATCTTTCAAGGTGGTTTTGTCTCTGAATGTCTTCTCACAGTACAGACACTGCATGCTATGTAAAATAATGTTAATATGAAGGTCTAGTTTCACAATCTTTTCATCTTTACTTTTTATATTTTACAATGTAAGGGTCAGTGCTTATTATGATTTCCTAAGCCAATTTAAAATATACAATTATTTAGTTTGTAAACTAAAATGATACAATATTTAAGTAAATGGTTTTAGTTATCGAAAACATTATGCTTGAAAAGTGCCTTAATGTTATATGGGACAACGGGCCAAACTAACTAGCTTGAAAAATACTAAGAATTAATAAATAAAATGAATAACAGGAGATATTCAGTCAATGGATTTAACAAATTCATAGGACAACTACAAAACTTGAAATATACAATATATAGAAATATATATTTAAAAAGATCTAAAAAATATATATATATACATACACTGTGTAAAATAACTTGCATTATGCCTTTAAAATGTTTCATTTTTGCATCCTCTCTCTATTTATATGTCACTGACCCAAAAACTAACCCAACTTGGTGATTTGGGATTAATGCAATGACAGCAAGCACCAAAAGAGGGCGTTCACTCCTTCTCCATTTCCATTTTAATTTGTGATAATAATAGTATGATTTTATATATATGTATGTATTGGATAAAATCTTAAAACTCTGACTTCTCCAGTTTCCACTCCAGAGTGTGGAGGAACTCTGTGCAGTAGACGATGTTGTCCGGCAGGCCGATGCTGAACGAGTGTTCTTTAGCCATGTGGTTCAGCAGTGAAGACCTGCAGTGACAGAACAGGGTACAAATACAGCACTTTCATTTAATATGCAGTGCAGTTTGATACTGTGAGTTGCAAAAAACTCATCCTAAAATAATAAAGCAAACATAGCAGTTTATATCTAGATGAGCGTCAGAGTGGAGGAATGAAGAACAAAACTGTATTCGTGAATTTTGCTTAGCTCACTCTGACTCCAAGACAGCAAGGTAATCTGTCTAGGCCATTTAGTTAAATTAGCTAATTAATATTCATGTGCAAAGTCTTCATCTTGGTATGATTAGATTTTGATTTTCCTATGCAAATTGAGTTGCATGGCCTTGCAGATGTTTCATGCCAAATGTATTATAGTATATAAATTGTATATACGTATATGATTTAAAAGAAAATAATTTAAATATGTATTCAATTCTTTTTTTTTTTAATTGTACATGTATATACAATATATATATATATATATAATATATATTGTATATATACAATATAAAATAAATAAATACAATTATTAAATTATATATATATATATTAATTTAAAGAATATTTTATTTCAATAAATAATTGCTATTTATAAATAATAATTATTAAATAAATCAGAGATTGAATCTGTTGTAGAGGTCATGTCCAAGAGGACAAAACTAAAATGTCAACAATTTCACTTAAATTATGATTAGAAATTAAATGTATAGATCCTAGAATAAGGAATGAATCAGAAATGAGTTTTAAATGCAACTGACAGTGGTAGTAGGTTACATCATTTAATATCAGCAGGATGTGTGTGTGTGTCTGACCCATAGACCTTATTCACTACAGCGCCATCTTTGATTTTTAATGGAAATGAAAGGGAGGCTGTGAGGGACAGACATTCCCGGACACAATGTTTTTAAATTGTTCTACTGATGAAACACTGCAAAAATATCTTTTCAAGAAACTTCAGTAGACAAAAAAAACTCTAGACAACATGACCTTTGGAAAATGATAAGTGATCTAGGAGCTTTATACAGCGGATCCCACTAAAAACACAGCAAGTCTATCCCTCACAGCCTCGCTTCATACCTGTCACGGCGCTGCTCTGAATAAGGTCTATTCAGAAGCAATAGTCACCTGTTTCCAGTAAACTCCTCACTGCAGAACATACATGTGCGATGAAACGTTGTGTCGTCCCTCTCTTTTTGCTGCTGCTCCAGAACTTTCTCCTATCAAAACATATCAAACTTCATCACAGACTTATCTAGCATTAGAAGCATTAGGATTTGGTTACATAATTGTGAGCCTATAAAGAATATTCGTAATTGGTATGAATCTCAGTGTGGTGTGTTTTTATCATTCTGCGTTTCTGAAAACCCGCTGTTCGATTGCCGTAATCATCGATAATTATCGCAGACGCAATCTGCAAATGATTGGTGTTTGATAAACAGTGCTAATCCTCTCGGCTCGAGTTTCATCGACGTGCAGCGTGTCACCGAATGATTGAGAAAGGTCACAGCTGCACTGTTAAACAGCTGGTCGCCACACTGCAGAGCGACTGCAGAGGTTGCCTAGCAACCACAATCGCTGATTTTTTGCCAGAGATGAAATGTGTGTATGATGACTATGTTGACTCATAATAATATCTCTGCAAAAACAATCTGTGTGGGGGGAGTGGGGATTTTCACTGAACACTGGTACTTTCAGGTACAGTACGTAACCACTGGATTCCTGCTGTATTACTTTTGTCATACAATAATATTGTGGTTTTGAATTGTTGCAACAAGAAATCAGAATGGATGCTTTATACTTAATAACTTTCCACGCGATAAATCAGTTCACATTATTCATAAGCTTTTAAAACAAAAATAGGTTTGTTTCAATAATCTTTTAACAAAATGTAATAACATTTTAAATCTATAAAATTACATTTCCTGTTTAATGTATTAGGATTTGTGGGTAGGAAAAATAATTAAAGTCCCCCTGTAGTCAATAATTTTATCCCTTGAAACTCATCTTTGATCCCCAAAATGACATATTTTAAAGTTTTTTCCTTGGAAAAAAACAACTTAAAATGCCTTAAATAGCTTGAATGTAACTTTACACCCTTGCCTCATTTAGTACACACGGTTCTATGAATATGCAAATTAGCCCCGCCTCCACTCACTCACACCAGCTCAGAGATCCACTCGTTGTCGATCACACATTGACCTGATCGGTTACAACAAGGTAGTTTGTGACGTCAGAAACACCAGTGATATTAAACTGCGTTTTTGAGACTATCTTTGGTTCACTGCAGTTTTAAGGAGAAATATCTTTTTACAGTCTATGTAAATTACTCAGCAATAGTGTTGACTTATGAATTTGCACATGGTTCGTCTTAAAGCATATTTTAAACACCGCATAGACATATAAACAACATTAAAGCTTGATTTTCACCACAGGGGGACTTTAAAGGGTTAGTTCACCCAAAAATGTAAATTATTCCATAATTTTCTTCTTTCAGATGAACACATTCAGATTTATATTAATAATATCCTACGCCCGTTATAAACTACTATTATTTACTACTATCAGTACATCAGCATTTTTCAATAACATTTTTACCATACAATTATTTCAATAAAATAATTTAAAAATATATATATATAATAATAATAAAATCTAAATGTAATGTAACATTTAAATGCAAAAGAAAATATCTGAGAAGAGAAAATACACAAAGACTAATCGTATGATGGTGTCACTCATATTCTAGGGTTTCTGCATATTAGTCCGACTGGAATCTGTGCTGCTGTAGGATCAGTTTTGAATATTCATAAGCTAATGTCACCCAGGGTTAGAGCTGATCCCAGAGCAGCACTCCTGACCGCAGGTCCTTGTCTTTTTACAGACACTCACCAGTCGTCTCTGTTGAAGCTGCTCTCTAAGGATTCTGTCCTCTGGCAGCGCATCACATAATAGGAAGTAGAGCTCTTGTTGTTCTAAAATGACACAAAGCAGCTTTTTGGTTATTAAGAGTCCAGTGTAAAAAGGACAAGACTTTAGACATCACATTTAAATCATACAATTTAAAGGGGTATTTCTCAGACCAGTGTTATTTTAGAATTATTTATGTACTATTATAGTATTTATTCATATTTTTTATTTATTTTTATTTTTAGATTTTATTATGCGCTTAGTTTAGTTTTTTCTTTTTAGTCTTAGTTAATTTTTATTTCACTTTTAGTTTTAGTAATTTTAGTACTTAAGTTAGGAATTAAAAATTATTTTAAATGATTTTATTGTAAATTCTATAGCAACTAACTAATACAAAATGCAAATACGAAATTGTTTAGCTCAAATGTTTCTTACCTTCAGGACCTTCAGAATTGGTCTTGATAACACTGCAGAAGTCTGTGATAGTTAGTTCTGTAAACCGTTTCTTCCAGTACAACATATACCTGCAACAAATCAATAAAAAAGGTTTCATTATTTTGTGTTATTTGTATTGTACTGGTCTAATATCTCTTTAGAGAAATGCTGAGACATGTAGGTTACAAATCATGTAAAGTCTCACTGTGGAAAGTCTGCGATGAGTTTGACATCAGCAATAACCAGTTTGTGATCCAACACCATGTGCTTAAGAAGTTGGTCTTTTTCAAGAGAGGGAAAAGAGTCGGAACAGAGCACACAGGTCACCGGATGGCCATCGCTGGAGGCGGCGAGACAAGAGCTACCACACAGCTGCTCAGGGAAACAAAGCGGCTCTAGTATACAATCCTGCTCACCTAGAAATAGAGAGAAAACAAACACAGCTTAATACATTCATTAAATATGACACACACACAAATGTATTTGTGTTTTATAAACGACTGAAGCCTTTGAACTAATTCGAGAAACCCTTGTCTCGCATGATGTCATCACACAAACAAGCAGCTGATTCACACAGAATGAAGGTCTGACTCATGTAAACAGCAGGTTATTCTCGAAAACTTGATACATTTGTGCTCCTAGTTGTTTTGCCTATTCAAAGTGAGCTTTTGCAGTGACAGATTAAAGGGTCGCTGTCTGACCATCTAGTAGAAAGATAGTTCATCCATAACAACTCAACCACCCACTCCCTGCTGGGGGGAAACAGCTTAAACTAGTCTAAGATGGTCTACTGGTTTGAGCTGGACTGCCAAACCGGTCATACTGGTCTGTCGCTGATTTAAAAGGGTTTTTGGCTGCTTTCCATCATCTATTCTAGGTGACCAGATTTGCAGGGCTGGGTGACATAAACTAGCTTTGACGAGTAAACCACCAATCCAGATGAGTATTACAAAATGACAAGTTATTATCTATTATCCGGTGTCCTTTTAAAAAACTAAACCAAAAACAACCTCATCATGCACATGTGCCATGAAAAACAGATGACAAACTTGCATTAGGGTAATAATCATCTAACATGCAATAGGTAGCTGGCGGGCATTTTTAGGAAAATCAAAATAGAGCTTTTTAAAAATGTAAACATAAAAATAAACGCAAACAAAGCAATATAATGCCAACATATCTGCCAATATGTTTAATTTGGTTAACCAACCTGTCAAATTAGTGTTGTCAGAGAATGTGTTGTGCATCTGAGCTGCCATGTTTTTTTTTAAGTCACGTGACCTGTAGATGGCTCATTGACCAATCAGAGTTAAACCACAGCTTAGTGTGCGGTTTATGGGCATTGTAGTTTTCTATCCAAGCGTTCTCATTCATTTCCTACATCTCCCATGAGGCAATGGTGTTTTTCTTCAGGGCTGAGAAGTGTGGTGTATGTGGGATGCTGCTGTGGCTCTGCCCTCAGAACAATACAGTGCAACCCTGTGTAACAACAATATGGATAGTGCCCGCCGTAATTGCCCTGTTTTATAGCACATTTTATTTCACTTGACGCGGGAAAAAATGTGGATACCGACTGAACATGAAAAATATGGCGTTGGTAAGTAATATATTTACATTATATTGCCGCATCGTTAATAAAACGCAAGTTAAATCGCTGCAGGTGCGATAATGAGCCGTGACATCCACAATCTGATGGCAGATGAAATGTCACATCATTTTCCGCTCATTTAAAATCTTGAAGGCAAGTGACAGGATAATGCACATCGAGTGGTTTTATTATTAGTAGTATTTTTTTATTATATATTTTTTTTTTCATTTTTCGGCTGGAATTGTTTCTGTTGTTTTCCATCATTAATTTGAATGGTCATCTTGAATGGCTCTTGCAGCAATAAGAAGAAATAGCCGCAGTAAAGGCTGATCTTTTGTCTTTCTTCACACAGACGCTCTAATTCATTTACTGAGAATATGATTTTACATCTAAAATCGAAACAATGCAAGAACAAAAAATATATTCATCATTTATCAGTCCTATCTGTTATTGCATCAACAGCAACCAATAATTTACGTTCAGTTAATTTTTTATTAGTTGATCTATCTGTCTGTCTGTCTATATATCTAAAGAGTTTTTAAATGCATTTGTGATCTGTCTTTCTTTTCTCTGTATGTGTACACACACACACACACACACACACACACACACACACCCTGTTTACATATTGATAAATTAATTATGGACTAAATTACATGAAAATAATGCTTGTATTAAGTGCAGCCAAATTTTCAGGACAAGTTAAATGACAACCTTAGTGGTTTTATTTTAAATTGTTATATATTGTAAGTTTGTTGTGATAACAGCTGACAGTTTGAAGGATGATTTTTGGCAGATGAGCTGGAGAGCAGTCTGGAATCTGCCCGTCTCTCATTGGCTGATAGCTAGAGACAAAGTCAGTCGAGCGGCGTGAGGAATCCAGTAGTACAGAGAAGTTCACATGGACCTCAGGTCTTCTGTGATCTCGTTCACAACAGCTTTACTCAAATAAACAACAGGGTGACATTTGGTCATTTCTTCACTTAGAAGGAGAGAAGGTCAGAGCAAAGAAGAGAGGTGGTTTGAAGGGGCAGGGAGGGATGGACAATAAACAAAGCCTCTGTTTCTCTGTGCTCATATTGTAGAATGATATTATGGCAAATTGGGAAAGGATTCTCTTTATCCACATTGGCGATAATAAGCCACATCTGGAGAATACTGGAAAATGGCTGCATATACAGTGCTGCTCTTGGAAAGTGTACACAGCTACCGAAACCTTTATCAGTCATGAAATATGGATGGAGTCCAGCCGGGATGGCACACACACATACACAAATGCATGCATACACATTTACACACAGGCGTCCACTGTAATCTTGGCCTCTCAGCCCTTTTTGGTTGCAAATTCAGCTTAATGAACCATCTGCTATTTACAGCAAATGTATCATAAATGCAATGGCATTTCAAACAAGAATGTGTCTGTTGATCATCTTCCCACACCTGGCTTTTCCTCCAAAACCAAAGCTGAGGCTATTAAGTGAAGAGAATTTTGCCTAAAAAAATAACAGTTTGTCATTATTTTCTCATCTTTTGTTCTGTTGTGGAACAAAACAGGAGAAAGGAGACGTATTTGTCCCTACAATTACATTAAATGGGGACTGGAGTGTTCAAAGTTAAAAAATGACAGAAAAGCACCTTAAAATGATCATAAATGTAGTCTATATGATATGTGTGCAATATCTTGAGTCTTCTGAATTAATTCAAGTAGTGTAGTGCGAGTAACAAATTAACTTAAAGATATAATTAACCCAAAAAATGAAACTTCTGTAATCATTTACTCACGCTCATGTTGTTCCAAACCTGTATGACTTACATTCTTCTGTGGAAAGAAGATGCTTTGAAAAAGGTCTAAGTGTTTTTTGTGCATGAAAGTCAGTGGATACCATTAACTTTCATTCGTATGGACAAAAACAGTAAAAACATTCTACCAGATAACATGAGAATTGTCTTATTTGGGTGAACGCTCCTTTAAAACTTGAAATCACATCATTCTGAATGTCATCTCTGCATCCCTGCTGAATTGAGATGCTGATCGGCTAGTGATGAAAACCACCATGTGGGATCTGGAGGGAACAGCTGGGAACAGACAGTATGACAAGACCATATTGGATTATAATTACGCCATAATGTTCAGAACATTTAATCGGTAAAGTGAAAGCTAATGTCACCAGCACATAACACTTTTCATGTTACTTCTTGTTCCAGCCTCCCACATATATGCATCAGCACCGTGTGACATCTCTCACGATTGTTGAAGAATTTAGCATAATTGAAACATCAACCGCTTTACTTATCATCAGACCAAAAGCTGATTTCAGTCAAACTCTTTAGCGATAAAAGCTGGTAGTCTGGGATCGCCGCGTCCCGTTCCCGTGCTTCTCGGCTCGGATTTATGATTGGAGCGCATTCGGCATACAAATGAGTCTCTTGCTTTTGTCACATGCTGACTGGGCGCCTACTGTGCCCTGGTCAACAGGCACGCTGCCACTCCGAGAAAGAGATAAGATTGACAGATAAAGCTAGAAGAGGCCTAGTCTGCTAGATCTGTGAGACGTTGGTGGGAATTAAATGAAACTTCCATTTAAATGTGCACACATAAGCTCTGTTCCTAAACCTAGTGCGCATTTAAAAGGCATCATGGGATGCAAAAGCTGTTGGGTCATTCCGTGTCAATTCAACCAGAGGTCCCTGGCTCAAATTTTTGATTTTGTTAATATTTTTTCTGTAGAAAGACAAACATAAATAGTGATGAAAGCCAAATATTAAATGTCACAGATGTATATTTACTGAGTAATCCACTATTTTGTAGCGGGAGTCAAAATGACAATTTTCACCTGAGATTTGGAGCCAATTTACGGGGGTGTAAAAATGACTTTAGAAAGATGGCAGCATCATTATTTTATTTTTACTCAAAGATTGGTTGGTCTATTAGTAAATTCTGTTGACTTTAGCAATCTTTGTTTTATTATGCCATTGGTGACATGCAGTTTAAAATGGCAAAAGCACTTCTTGTGTTTTTTTTCCTCAAGTTTGCATGCCTGTAACTCAAGAAGTATTAAAGATATCTTAATGTCCTTTTAGATTCTGGATCTTAGCTAACTTTTCTTTTGGTATCTGCATTTTAAAGGCCTTCAAAGGTTCAATCCCAGAGATATGGAGATCTTAATGCGGCTCCATGAGTAAATTGGTAAAATGTACAAATTTTCAGTGGTCAAAAACCAAATGTGGGTCACATCGGATACTATAGAAATAGTGGATTACACAGTAAATATACATCCATGACATTTAATATTTTGGATTTCATCACCATTTATGTTTGTCTTTGTGCAGAAAAAATATTAACAAAATAAAAAATTTAAGTCTGGGAAGTTTCTCAAATTTGGTTCATTTGACACGGAATGACCCTGCTCCAAAAGGTTGGCAGCAACATTATGCTGCCCTCTAAGATACCCAATTTTTGGCCAAATCATTAGGCAGCACTCCATGTATCCTTCACATAGACCTTATGCGCCAGAGAAACAAGCGCGTTTTTGCGGGAGCTCTGTATATTCCTATGGCATCGCTGTCAAAGAGTAATTAGCTGGTGAAGTTAGGCTACTTATTGTGGAGTTAACGAAAGTCACATTTTAAAGTGACTTTCACTCAATGTTTGTGTGTTATTTACATGTATAATATTGGAGTAACAGGCTTCACAACTTGCTAATGTTAAAACAGTGTTTGAGTGACGAGTTGCTACCAATGTAGAGCATTTCAAAGTAGACACTTTATTTCAGTGGGATGCTGTCTGTGTAGACAATAGATAGCAAGACAGCTTGATAGGTTTTGGAACACGTCTATACTATACTGTGATATACTTAAATATTTGTGAAAGCTTAAAGTTTTATGGCCCATAGCGAGCTTTCACAGTTCAAACAGCTGCATGTCGCAAGAATCACAACAAGGTGTAAAAGTGTCACTATAGTGAGTTCTTTGAAACCGGTGATCTAGGAGCGTACTTTTAAAAATATCCTGTCACTGCAAAGACTCGGTTTAGAGAGAGAACAGGATAGAGATTTGAATCATTCATGCTTATAACAATCTCAGCAGCTCTTTCTGCATAATTCATTGCATGTTACCACTTCAATAACGAACTACGTTCTCAGTCACTGCCAAAACAATCGTTAGGGTTTTATTCTTTGTTACAATAAGCTCTTCCAGCATCCTGTTGCCAGTATCCACTCATATTTTACTCACTCCCATAATTCCTTTCGCCATCCAGGAGATAGCAAAAAAGAAGCCAATGTTGGATTCATTTTTCTGCAGCCTTGCCAGGAACAGGAATCTCTACAGATTACAGACTTTGAGCTTTTGATGCTTCAGAGCTTTCTTCTAATTTATCTCATGGGTTTAAAGTAGGGATGCTAGCGATTAATTGTCAATAATAATTTAATAGACAAAAACGCACTTGATGGTCGATTTAGCAAGGTCATCATTTGAGTGCGTAGTTTTGAGGCTTTTGCGGCTCGTGCGGAAAACACATGAGGAAAAATGAAGCGAGTGCGCCGTAGTTACCAGGGTTGGATATCGTTTGTATTTTAATTTAATTTAATTTTAATTGTCCGATTCTGCTTATCGATTCCGATTCTTATCGATTAATGACTAATGTCTAAAATATCGACTAACTTCGATTCCAATAAGGTAAAAAAAAAAAACTTGGATATCATTCTCATTTATTTTAAGTCTTTTTGCAAAACACTTAATTTGTAGATAAAAACCATGAACAAAAATCAATAGGAAAAACAGTTACACAAAGGACCTTTTGCCTATGGTTAAAACATACCATAGCAAAAACAACTAGCCTAACTAATAGGCTATACATTTCAAGCATTACTAAACACAAGTAAACAGTATTTTTTTTAAAAAAAACTAGCAATCGCACAAATAAATACAACTGAATAAAGATATGATTGAAATAAACAGTGTTTTAACATTTTCAGGTATTCAGGTACAGAAACTGTAATCAGATGTGAAATAACACTGCACTTTATAAATAAAATATACAATACAACATGGGCGTAGGTTTGGTCTCAGCTTTGGTGGGGACACAAACCCCCCCCCCCCCCCCCCCCCCCCCCCCCGGCGGGAATTATTTTGTTGTAAGATAAGTAACAGTGCTTTAATGGCGATTTCCTTCGTCATTTCAGACTGCTGGCAATACAGAATATCACAATACAGAAGTGAATCTACTTCATCTCATTATATTGTATCCTGACCCTTCTATTCTATATCAAATTCTATTGATATATTCTATTCTTAAAAAAAAAAGAAAAGAAAAGTGCATTAGATTAAACTGGGAAGGGTCATAAAACTTGCATATTGCTATCCTAGGTTTACTGCTTCTATTGTTCTCAATTGTAAGTCGCTTTGGATAAAAAATGTCTGTTAAATGAATAAATGTAAATCTGTTGTGGTTTGATGCTGTCTTTCCTGCATACAAAATGGTTAATTAATTCTGTTGTCTATCCTATGGCTAGCAAGTTTAACCCTCCTACCAGATATTGTTATTTGGATATTATCAATCAAATAATGATTCATTATATTTGAATAACCAACAGTGTTAACTTTTGCCTTTTTAACATTGCCAACATGTTTTTCCAGCACATATGTGTCTAGCAAGTAGGCTACACTACAAATACATTACATAAACAGAATGTAGAAACGAAAAATGTCTCAGATGATCCACTGTTTATGACTGCAAGATTCTAAGTTAAGGTAGGCTAATTAACATTCAGTGACTTGCTAACGTCTATCATGATAGTGCGACTTCTATGAGTCTATCCGTGCTGCACACCCCTAATTAATGCTCCTAACCGTGAAAGATTGCAGAAGCTAGGTTTAACTGTAACAATATCCTGGGTAACCAGGATCACCAGTTAATACTATTTTCCACAGTAGAATCTGCATTTGAAAGCCTGGTCAGTCACTACTACTGCTAATTATTTGTGTGGCTAGTTATTTTTGCCTACACTCTGCTTTATGAAAAAGCTTCGTATGTCCCCTTTCTTCTTCTTGGGTGACATAGCTGATCTACAAAGTACAAAAAGGGGCAAAAAAACCGGAATATTAAAATGTTTTACTCTGGCCTTTGTATATGGCAGGCAGAGAGACAGCCCTGGTAACTTACCGTCGGCGTCGTCACGCGCACACACACACACGCACACACCACCCGCTCGCTGCCAGTGAGTGCAAGCACAAAAAGTAGTCCCGGCCCGCGCGTGTAGCCTGCCTGTCAGATACCCCGCCGCCAATCAAATTACGGCGTATCTTGTACTGTAGTCGTCCTGGCCGTTGGAATCGATCCAAATAGCAGCGCAAAGATCCAAATGCAGCGCAAATATCAAAATAGCAGTTCAAAGGAGCTTGCTAAATATTGGTGGGGACAAATTTGTCACCTCAAAATATTGATTGGGACTAGTACCTAGCGTCCCCCCCTAAACCTACGCCCTTGCAATACAAATACAATTTGAATTTCTCTTTGTTGTTTGATTAATGTTATTATAGAGACAGGGATATTAGGCTGCTGTCACTTTAAGAGCGAATGCACGGATCCAATATACGGTAACATGCGTTTTCTTTGTCAGCTATTTACGTTCACTTAAACATAACTGACCGTGTTTACGAGCATATTTTGTAAAAGCACAGTATACGTTTTTTTGTTTATTTGTCATCATAACACAGAAGAAAAGATATTTCACTACTTCTGTTAAATCATAACTACAAGTGAGCATTAGATGTAAACTAAATATAATACATTTAATTATAGGTGAAATTAACATGTACAGTAAAATATCGAATACTGACCATGCCAATAAAAAAAAAAAGTGTTTATTGGCTACTCGCTAATATGGATTGTGCATTAACTGGGAATATTTCTTTGGCAGAGCTGGAAAGAGCTCTGTAAAGATTTTTCTAACTTGAGTATGAGTAAATAATGATTGAATTTTTGGGTGTACTGTCCCTTTAAATCCAGCTTTGCTTACAGTAGTTGAGCTCTGTTATTTTTTTTTTTTTTTGGCACTCAACAACAATTATTTACAACTATTTCAGTAGATTTCACGTTTTATGTGATTTTTAAAATGTCCAAGGATGACCGTATGTGCTGGAAGCTGTGTTTCAGTGTGACTTGAACAGTTGTGCTTGTTGGTTGCTGTCAAAATGTGTGTAGAGCATGGCTGTTTGTGTGGGAAGGGTTTGAAAAGGGCACTCAATCGCCAAACTGCTGCCTTTATGCTTGTTACCATCTGTCAGAGCTCGTCGGCTGTTTTTCATAGCAACCACGTTGATAGTCAGGTTAATTTACTCTCACCTACTGGTTGGAGAAGTTGCATATGGTTTGTTTTTCTCTGAGAAACCTGTGAGGCCGTACTTGACATGTCAGTTTTATTTTTGCTACGCTATTGGATAGTCCCAGTATTTCCAGTCGACAGGCTGGAAATACTGATGGGGAGTCAGATTATTTTCCGGTGAACAGGTTCTTTCGGACAGTTTGTTATAATGAACTGGTTCAAAAAAGGATTTAGTTCATTTACGTAATCACGCAATGACGTTGCGTATACGTAATTCTATTATTAAAGGGTTAGTTCACTCAATAATGAAATTCTGTCATCATTTACTCACCCTCTTGTTGTTCCAAACCCGTAAGACTTTTGTTTATCTTCGAAACACAAATGATAATATTTTTAATGAAATCTGAAAGATTTCTGTCCCTCCATTGACAGTTTACGCAACTACCACTTTGACGCTTCAAAAAGATTGTGAAAAGAATCCATATGAATTGAGAATTTTTGTCCAAATTTTCTGAAATGGACTGGATAAACATTCATCAATGCACACATCAGATATGCTAAACGGAAGCTCAAGCATTTCTTCATTATTGGGGAACTAACCTATTAGATTCATTTCGCCCCCTTATTCAAGTCAACTGCTTGGTTCACGCATATTCGTATCAGCAGCTCATCGGTTCTTTGCGAACATGTCTGAGTCTGAACTGTTTCCTCAGTTCAGGGCACTGGTGACTCGAGAACTGTTATAACCATAAACAGACTCTTGACTCGAGAGAGAACTGCTGGTGTTCTGCTTCTGAATCGAGAACTCCTGCCATTGGATCACTGTTATATTTCCAATACGTCTTATTAGTTATACTTTAGATTTTCAGCAAAAGACATCAGAAACATACATTTTCCCCCCTTTATGAAACCCTCGGCAGACAATTCTCAGCATGTCGGATCTGTCCGAACGACTGTTCTTAGTTTGCTGTATTGTTGGACTAAACGGTGTGCTGAATGAGTTGGCAATCCTGAAAATTGGCTCATTTCGAGTTGGAGCGACTGTCAGGCACATCCGAAAGTACTTCTTTTTTTTTATCGATGTGCTGACTGAGCCATGAACTGTTTCAGACAATTCAGTCTGATTTTAGAACCAGTTCACCAAAAGAACCTGTTCAAAAGAATGATTCGTACGCAAAATCAGACATCACTAGCTGGAAATATTTGTGAGAGAGAGGAGGATTTGAACCTACATCGCCTGCATGAGCATCATGAGTCAATGTGTCTGTGTCAAGTTTTTTTTTCTAAAATAAAGGCATTAAGTGATAATTCACTCCTCAAAATGTGGATCAAATTGACGGAGATAATAATGCGTTTCTGAAATGTGTTACGTGCTCTTGACTTTCTCAGACTGTCTTCTGTAACATTAGAGAAAGTGACAGCCGAAGACAAACAAATCCCAAAAGTGAGTTTGCTAGTATGTGTTTTCCTCCACTCTCATCCAGTTCTTTCTCTCCGTCTCGGTTGTTCTCTCTCTGGGCATTTTGGTAATAACGGCCGTCTTGTGCTCCGTGGAGAATAGCTACAAGACGTTCCCATCTGAGTGCCACGCTTCACTAATGAACACAGACTACAAACACATTTAGACTCCATTCAGTTGTCAGAAAATCATCTGAGGATGCTCTCTTGTTTAATTATGAAGCTGTGAAACAATGTTTGATATTTCTTCATAGATTTATTCACTTGCCTATCTTCACTTAAATAATGACTCTTTGCAAACAGGTTTCCAGAACACTCACCGGTCGGTCATTGGTCAGATGAACAGACAGCCACACCCCCCAACTCATGCTATTGGTTGAGACGCTATTGGTTGAGCCACTGTTGCTATGTCAGGGTGGCCGGGGTTCTTAAACAAACAGAGCAACGTTTTAATAGTACCTCAGAGTCACACTGGGGGTAGAAACATCTTTTGACAAAGGTCAATTACTTTGTATCAAGAATCGTTTGTCAAAAAAGCTCCTACAGTGGTTACTGGGGTGTTTTTCTCTGGACACAAATCTGGAAACTCATAGAAGTCTCCATTTAATGGCGTTGAGAAACAATTGAAATGTTAAAGACCTTTTTTGTGATTTCTCTTTCTGCTAATCCTGTATATTGCTGACAGAATTGATGTGATAATCTAAACGTTCTTTGTGCATTATAGTAGCCTGTGTTTATTTTAAGTGAGATGTCTTTACAGTGATGGCATTTTATTTTTTGTAGAACTACAATAGGACCTGCACTCTTTTATATGCAAATAAAGTGTTAATATAGAATGATGTTGCACTCTGGGAGCGAATAGAACAAAGCAAAATTTGAGAGATGTAATATCAAAACTAATATTCTCATTACTGCACACAAGGGCTGAGTCTGGGAATCATTACACATCAAATGAGAAAACTGCACTGCTGATGTACCTCTGATACTTGGTTTTTATTAAAGTTTGTTTTTAGAGACTGGCTAAGCCATTTTCGGCCTATATATTGAACCCATGTCTCTCCTAATGCTCGGTGTGATTAAATGAACCAAAAGCTTTATCACCATCCTGTAGATATTCTTCCATGCAGCTTAACCCTATAAAAGCCTAATGCATTTGATTCAATAATAATGTCTAAAGTTTCAATAAAATGTTCCATTTCCAAAAATTATCCAAACTATTATTTCACATGTCAGGCTTTATAAAATGCATTTATAAAAATGCCTCTGAGTGCAGTTTTGACGTATTTCTTATTGAAACATGTACCAGGATTTGCTATTTCCTTTGTAGGGGCAAGTGGTATTGGGGGAAGGGCATTTTCATTCTAGAGTGCATTTGATTGAACAAAAATATGGACACGCCCCTGAGTGCAGGATGAGTCATCAATGTTTTTTAAACATTATCCCACAAGAGAAAGACTGTAGACTAATGCATACACTTCCCGGACCCAAAAAAAAGAGGTAGTTGTTTGGATTATAATAGGCAAATGCTTAAGTGTCTGATTGGATCATTATTGCATGATTATTATGTTTATAGCACAGGGTTCTCAAGTTTTATCAAAAGCTTGGAGTGAGATCACATGCGGTTAGGGGAGGAGCCCCAGTGGAGCCCCGCCCCCCAATTTTATCCATTGTTCATAATTAACCAGCACAAATTAAAATTATAACAATTGGTAAATCTGATAAATGACAGAGCAATTCATCACATCAAATATACTCTTTAATGTTATATTTCAAAATTACTAAAATATAACAAATTGCTCCAAACAGTTTGGAAAAACAAATCTTTTTGCATTTTTCCCTGACATCTTTGAAAAATACAAATGCAATGGCAATGATTAATGTATGTTAATGTAGCCTTAATGTAACTAGAAAGACTATTAATACAGTATAATATATCATTTAAAATAAAATTCAATTCTTCAATAAACTTCATTCCTTCCCATACCCACTAACATTTCCCTTAACAAAAGCTTCTGGCTTGGTTGCAAAGTAGTTGTAGAGTTTTTGACTGCATCAATAATAATGTATACGATTGGCTATGTATATTAAATGTTCTAGCCTAAAAATGTTAGACGAGCTTTCTTCCAACTTAACTTCTCCATCACGACCTATGATCACGACGTGTGTTCGCGCGATATTGTTGGTTACCTAGTAACGAACGTACGGTAGCCGAGAATGTGTGTGCGTACGTTCGCGAGACTTCCGTGTGTTCGCGCATCTATGTTGCCTAATAACGAACGCTATCTGGCCGAGATACGGACGCGCTGGCGGCAGGAAACTTCACTTTGTGTGCCTGCGCCTCGTATACAACGTTAGATAAAGCTTGCAGGACAACTTGGTTGGCATTGCCTTTTCAGCGTGAGAAATGCATGAACTGGTTGAATTGCGTGTGTCTCAAGGCCAATGCGTGTTATAGCATGTTATATGTTTGGGAACAGTTCTTCTAACCCTAATTGTGAAGGAATAGTTGAAAGGAATCATTTCACACATGAATCGGCACCTCTGAGTCCAGACCTTAAATTCATTGAAAGTCTTTGGGATGTGCTGGAGGAGACTTTACAGAGTGCTGGACTCTTGCATTGTCAATACAAGATCTTGACCAAACATCACATCATTTATTTCCATCCAAGATCTTGTATTTCCAGTCAAGCACTCTGTAAAGTCTACTTTAGCAAACAGTGACTTGGTTTTTAAATTCAAATGAAGTTATAAAGGAAACAATCATATAATCAAAAGTAGTACTAAAGACATCTGAAATATTTGTGATTTCATGTTACCACCACAAATCTTACAGCTATACTTTTGAATGGCTATCAATGGAGAAAAAGGCTTAATTGTAGCAAACGGTGTAGTAACGTTATCTAAGCTAAAATCTAATGTTCAACCTCTCCGATTGTAGTCCAATCCCATGTAACTTTAGTTGTGCAATCCCAGCCTCACTCAATACAAGAAGAACTGCAGGACTGATCCCAGATGTACTCATACAAACATCCCTTCCATTAGCATTCTAAGTGTTGTGTTGGTATTTCTTTGTACCAAGAGTATCGCGCTCTGCCTTCGGCTGGCATTGTCCTCTCTCTCGAGGCTGACTCAATACATTACAGCTAGCGTCAAAAAGCAATATGAAGAGAGTTTAGTGTGCACACCCATCCATCACCCTGACATACAGACAGATTTCAGCGAGCTCTGACTGTCTACAGGGGATTCTGCTGCTGGATTAACACTCTGACACCAGCAGCCATTTACTGTCTCTGATAATGGTGATAAAGGGCGTTTGCATTGAATACATTAGTACATGTAAAATATAAGTAAGTAATGATGAAACTACAGAATATGCAGGAGAAGTGTTTTCCATGAAGCCTGCAGTGTGAGAGTGTTTCAGGCCAGTTGATGGTTCTGTACCTTCATTTGCCGAATCGGATCAGTGCTGTGCTTTGCTGGCTGACGTATGAGATTTTGTCAAAATTGCAGGAATGATAGTCATGAAGCATCAAACAATTCAGTTATGTTTTGCATTGTATGAATTCATAACTTTGATAAAGTTACATTGTATAATTTTCCAGTTATTAATCTAAATGTTAAAATCTAGTAAATGATTTGAAGTCTCTTATGATCACTAAGGCTGCATTTATTTAATCAAAAATACAGTAAAACAGTCATATTGCGACATATTATTACAATTTAAATAATTTATTTCTGTGATGGCAAAGCTGAATTTTCAGCATCATTACTCCAGGCTTCAGTTTCACACGATCCTTCAGAAATCATAATAATATGATAATATGGTGCTCAAGAAATATTTCTTATTAATTATCAATGTTGAAAGCAGTTGTGCTGCTTTACATTTTTGTGGAGATGGTGATATTTTTTTCAGGATTCTTTGATAATCAATTAACCGCATTTATTTGCATTTATTAATTTATGTATTACATTTATTAAAGAATTGATTAAATATAATTATTTTGTAATATTATAAATGTCTTCACTGTCACTTTTGATTAAGTATTAATTTATCTCTCTTTTTTAATCTCACCATAAATGTTTGAAATATGTAATATCTTGAATATATGTAATATATGAAATATGTAATCTTTTTGTAATATGGCTATTAAATTAAAATTCTGGTTGATATGATAATTATTTCATGTTTGGGTTGATATCTACTATATTACAAATCTATTTTGTCCAAAAATAAGACAAAATAAAACTAAATCAGTTGTTTTAAATACTAGTTAATAAATAAAGTGAATTAAGGCACCACAACATTATAATGTGCAGTTTAAAAAATGTATATTCATTATTTCAATCTCCTAATTATATATTTACTTTAAGTGGTCATTAGATTACAGCAAAGTTAATATAAATGTAAAAATAGGGGTAATTAACAATTATATACAATATACAAAAACAAACTGTAATATCAGCTAATTTGATATCGATATTTTGTGTATCCGTAATGTTTACAATACTACTGATTATATCATGAATGCACAGGCTAGAAAGCTTTATGCATACCTGGATTTGAATTGTTACACACTGTTCTTACAACAGTCCAACTTGAGGGGAAATTATTTCTGATAATTATAATCTTAAGAACACAGCAGAGAAAAAAAACGTGTCAGCAAAGTAACCAGAGTGATGCACGGAACAATCGCTCAGTCCATCATGACCTTTTTTCCCCAAACATACCCAGCTCAAAAATGTGCAGAGTGTAAAAACTGTAAGTGCACAACATTATTCAGTCTCTAAATGTGACCACATTAATTAATGCCACCTTAACCTTTCTAAAATGCTTCGATGTCTAATAGCAGCCGCATTATATCGCAGAAGCAACCTGACTGAACGTCCCAGCCACAGGGATGAGTTGCAGGGGTCCGGAGGGCTCTTTGCACCTGGTCAGGGTTCTGTGAGACGGGCCTCTGGCTGCCCTGTCTCTCTGCCAAGCAGCAGTGTGTGTCCACAGCGCTGACAGCAGGACCGTGGGAAAGCGTTTAGCACAGGCGCACAGCTCAAACGGGTTTGCCCGTCCTATTACAGCAGAGCTTTTGTCACTCCCGTTGGCCATGGCTGAGGTTCAAATAGAGGTTTAAGCTGTTATAAGAATCATACGCAATTTAATATTTCACTCCGTGAGAGATTTGTGCATTTCCCGTAAGCCATAGTGAAGTTCAATTTGTGAGCAGCTGATCTTTTCTGTTAATCACTCAAAACTGGTTCACGAAATGAGTCATTAGTCATTAGATTAGATTCACCCGAATCAAAATGATTATTAAAAGTCCTTAATCCAGTAATCGCATATGATTGGTCATGGAAAAGATTGTGAAAATGTATTGGTTAAATAAGATATTTATATTTGGGCCAATGACGTGACATTAATTTTTTTGTTCTATCAGTTAATTTTTTCAAAAATGCATAATAATTGTGAAGAAAAAAAATTCACGTTCTCTTTTTTAAAAATCAACTGCCCGGATATCATAATGAAGAATAAAAAACTAAACAAAAATAAAATAAAAGTTTTATGTTTTATGTAGGCATTTATGTTTTAATTATTTTATTGTTTCTTAGAAATGTTTTTTAATATTTTAACAACATTTCTTAAAAATATTTGAAAATGTTTAAACAACTTTTTTACTTTTTGTTTGGAAAAAATTGCTAAGAACTTTTTTGAAATTAGTAAAATGTAAGCACTCTAATATGCACCCATTTATTAAATTATTTGATATTTAAAGTTGATCTTTTTTTTATCATTAAAGGTATTGATTGTTCTAAAAAAAATTGTTAATAAATGTAAAACAACAACAACAACAAAAAGTCTGATAATTTACAGTTTGGATTTATTTCATATTGATACTAGCTTTTTGTTAAATGGCTTGTAATACCCATTTTGTGCTTGGAAATTAGACAAAATATATTTAATAGAAGTATCAATATTGATATTGTTGATATTGACCTTGATCACTTTGTATTTGATTGGAAAAAAGTAGTGTTTCCCACATAAATATACATAGATTCCTCATTAGCGACTGTTTCTATGGACCGCAATACGTAAGCCATCCGCCATATTGGAACGGTTAAGTCGGTCCGTGATCATTCAAGAGCAAGTTGACTGAGCATCTCCAACTGTACTTATGAATGTCTATTTATGCAATAGTCTTCAGCAGATGATTTTGCTAAACTAATAGCCTGGTTTAAAACCAGACCATTCTCAGTTGTAACTGAGTTATGGTCTGGCAAAGCGTCATAGACAAATCATTTCCAGAGGGGCGTCACCAACGGACGTCGCGGATAGACCTAAAACCCAATCAGAGCGATGAATGAGATGACGTATGCAGAGCGGCGGAGAAACATCTCCGAGTGTTGTTCTTTGCTCGGTTTTTAACAAAAAGGAAACGTTCAAATGATGGACGGATGCGGCATCCATCTTTGTAATGTAGGCTACATAATCATGTTCAAAATCCCAGCGCTGTCGTCATCGTGTAAAGCCCGCCCCAACGTTTCTGATTGGTGCCTCGATTTCGGCGGATTGGAAATGGGCTTGAATGAGCTCTTTGCCAGACTAACTTTCAGAGAAAATCTAAATTTGCCGGAAGTTGTCTGGGTTTTCCCAGGCTACTAAACTAACACAATACAAAAAAGACGACGGCTGCAGCTAACACGAGGGGCGGAGTGGCAATCGGGAGAGTCGGGAGTTTCCCCGGTGGGCCGGTAGTGTTTGGAGGTCGCGAGGGCCGGTCTGATAATAGTTATACATTGCAAGTTCGCCATGCGCACTTGGGGCCCAAGCGAGGGGGGAAAACGGTTTTTTTACATTTTCGATAACGGAGCGTATATTTGCACTAAGTCCCTGTCTTTTTAGCAAAAAGACGCCCATCACGAAATAGCTACAGTGTCGTAGGGCTTGAAGTGCTGGAAAGCAGCTTTTGACGCGTTCGACCCGAGTTCGAATCTGCCTTTTGCCGAACTCTCTCTTCTCCCTTTTACCAACTCATATGAGATGTAAAATGTACCGCCTATACCATAAAGGTCTCTAGCGTGATATTTTGCCAACGAACTAAAATCGAAACCATGATATGGCTTTGTGCCTTTATAAAACAGCACAAGACTTTAATTAAGTATATAGGCATTCTGGTGCGCTCTTTGCTCACGCGATCAGCATGGTGATCTGGTGTTTTCTCCAAAATAAAAGCTCAAGGGTTTATTTCTGGCAATTGAAGAAATTAGGACAAAAGTATTTTAATTTTCCTATAGTGTAATGTAGGCTAAAATATACTTTTGAAATATTCATTTTCATTTATACAGTACATTTATAGGCTATATGGATTTTACGTCATATGAATAATTATATAAATCATTATTACATTATTATAATAATTGTTTGGCATCCTAAAACACCATTGATAATGTAATGTAGACTGAGACTCTCATAACTAAAAAGATGTTTGAGCCCTCTTTAATGTCCTGGTACAAATCAATGCTTTTCTTTGTTCAATGAGCAGTTCATGGGTTGAAGCTCTTAATTTTGAGCTCTCAAAGAGCACCAGATTGATGCATTTAACCTTAAAATCATAGACTGTAAAAAAATAAAAATGTAAAAACTGCTTAAAATGTACAAAATTTTCTTGCGGGGGAGCATGCCCCCGAACCCCCTAGAGGCACAGAGGTCCACCCAACATAGTTTTACTAAATCCTATGTGAACAAACAACCATTTATGAACTTTACTCCAGCATAGTACAACAAAGTTCCTTTTAAGTCAGTAAAACTGTAAATGCCATATGAAAATGTCCTTGGACAAAATATACATTTGGCCTGCCTAAGAGGGCCTACAAGACATTGTGCCCAGGGGCCTCTGAACTCTTAATCCGGCGCTGCCGGCGACGAGGGCCGGTGGTCTACGAAATTTCCCGGTAGATTTTTGGGTCCCACTCCACCCCTGGCTAACACAACATTAAAAAGTTACCATAGTGTAATATATCTTACTCTGTTAATATTGAGTTAATATAAAAACACAAACCACAAAACACACAATGTTGTGGCATTATTGATTCTTACTGTGAGTGACGACACGCAGACCGTTCCAAGATGGCGGACGCGCCAATGTGTCGAATGTGGAATCTGTGTATAATATACATCTATGGTTACTCGCAACATCTCTGGAGGATTGAGGACGAATGCTGTGTGTTTGCTTCGCATCTCTGACAGGCAGTGAGCACAGCAACACAAAGCTGACATGGCTGTTCTGGCAGCCTGCTTAACCTTCTGTGTCAAAACTCCGTCGGTTCTGTTTATGCATATGATTATTTATTTATTTTCATGTCAGATAGTTTCCTAACCCACTTGATATGCAAATGAGCCCTCAAAAACATGAACATATTTGTGCATAAAGAGTGTAGGCATATGGATGCAGAAAGTGGTTGATGGGTTGAGCCTATATGCTCCTGTGTGGAGAGATCTTGTACTTATGTAACTTGTGCTTTGGGAGGTGACTCAGGGTTTATTTAAGAGAGAAGTGAGATAATGTTAGAAGTGCACATCTAAGCATAGTAGGGTTTATTTTTCAGAAGGAAATGTGTGCTGGGTTGGGTGTTATTCAGAGGTGAATTGAGAATGACTGTTCCTGAATTTGCAGTGAATATTGAATGTAATGTTTATATCACTTCTTCCACTGGGCCGTGGTAAAGACGGTTTCCATGCATGTTTTGTGAAGACAGATGGTTTTTGTCACCTTGTGGTCTGTCAGAACTGTAACTTTACTCATGCGTCGCGTTTGCTTGTTTTTCCCTCAGTGCTGGCAAATTTTCGAGGAATGCTTCAGCATGGACTCCCGCTGGAGATCGGCGACACAGTGCAGATTCTGGAGAAATGTGAAGGTAGTCAATGTTGTCCTTGTGTTGCTGTCAATCAAATTCTTACGAACTGTAGATCCTCAGATACGGAGATGGATACTATTGAATTTATTTGTTGATATGCAGTCAGTTGTTTGTGAGATTATAAACAGAGATTATAACTCTTTACAGTTGATTCTTTTTTAAATAACTTAAAATTAGTGCTGTCAAATCACATCTAACATAAAAGTTTTTGTTTTATATAATATATGTGTTTATATATATATTATATTTATAAATATATTGTGTACACACACACACACATATACAGTACATACACTGCCGTTCAAATGTTTGGGATCGGTAAGCTTTTTAATGTTTTTAAAAGAAATCTCTTATGCTCACCAAGGCTATATATATATATATATATATATATATATATATATATATTTATTAGTTATAAAATATAACGTTGAGTTATAAAATATAATATTGCAGTGTCAGTTTTTTTCCAATATCTGTATATATATTATATTTTTGCATCACATACTTAAAGTTAAAATGGTTGAAAATGTTTAATACATAAGGCATTGTGCTGTTGAAGTGTGAAATAATTCTGAATGGCATTTTGTAGGATGGTACAGAGGATTCATCACAAAGAATCCAAATGTAAAGGTGAGAGCAGTTCTACGCCGCTGCACGGTTGACACAGTAACGACGATGTTCAAAATTTAAACGATTCCTGTTCTTTTTTTGATTTATCTGTATCTCTTTCCTCTGCTTTGAGTCTCGGCACATTTATATACAGATGGTAGCACATGTTTGTTTACTCTTGTGTGTTTTACAGGCTCATTAAATAACTTTCTGTGGTTTCTCCCCAGGGAATATTCCCAAGCTCCTACATTCACCTCAAGAATGCCCACGTCAAGAACAAAGGGTATGAGTCTAGGAAAAAAAACGTACATACTGTAAATAATGGTAATTAGGGCCCGAGGACCGATGGTGTGAGGACCCTCTTGGAATTGCTCTGTTTATTATTATTATTCCAACATTAAACTTGTATTTGGACAATTAAGCCCCATTTAAAAGTTGTCATTGCATTTATTTGAAAGAAAGACCGTTTAGAATCTGTTAAAGGAGTAGTTCACTTTTAAAAAAACTTTTGCTGATAATTTACTCACCCCCATGTCATCCAAGATGTCCATGTCTTTCTTTCTTCAGTCGAAAAGAAATTAAGGTTTTTGATGAAAACATTCCGGGATTTTTCTCCATATAATGCACTTTACTGGGCACCAAACGGTTCAAGGTCCAAATGACAGTTTCAGTGCAAACTGCAAACTGTTCAAATGGTTTTAAATGACACCAGACGATGAATAAGGGTCTTATCAAGCGAAACGCTTGCTCATTTAAAAAAACAACAACAAAGTTTAAGTTTTATAAGCTCACATGCTCACCTTGCTCTGTTCTGTGTAACTCTCCTGTTCGAACTCGTTCATCAAAATGAACAAATCTTTTTCCGAGTCAATTCGTTCATTTCGGTCGTTAAATGAATCAAATGCCTCGAAAAAAGATTTGTTCATTTTGATGAACGAGTTCGAACAGGAGAGTCACGAAAGTGCATCACAGAACAGAGCAAGGCGGGCATTTGAGCTTATAAAACTTAAACTTTGTTATTTATTTTTTAAATGACCGATCGTTTCGCTTGATAAGACCCTTATTCATCGTCTGGAATCGTTTAAAGCCCTTTGAACAGTTTGCAGTTTGCACTGAAACTGTCTTTTGGACCTTGGACCGTTTGGTGCCCAGTAAAGTGCATTATATGGAGAAAAATCCTGGAATGTTTTCATCAAAAACTTTAATTTCTTTTCGACTGAAGAAAGAAAGACATGGACATCTTGGATGACATTTTTTTTAAAGTGAACTACTCCTTTAAAGTAAGGGGTAATGGGTTCGATACCAGGAATTGGTGACCTGATGAACTGGATGGCTAATGAAATCTCACCTTTGACCTTCCACCAGTGTACTTGAGAAAAACACTATACTGCTACTAGGGACCGTCTTTCTGCTTTGGATAAAATGCATTTGCAAAATGACATGTCCGCTGTATTGAAGTGACAGGAGCCTTCACTATCCCACAAGCCATTGCTAATGTATTTGCGGACATGTCCTCGTGAGTCAGTGTTACTCCTCATGGTCATGTGAGGTCACTGCTTTCCATCCTGAGCTTGTGCAGATGAGTGTGTGTGAATGTGTGTTTGTGTGTCTTGCCCTGCAGGCAGTTTGAGACCGTCATACCCACCGAGGACTCGGTTATTACAGAGATAACTATGACCTTGAGAGACTGGGGCACCATGTGGAAGCAGCTCTACATGGTAAATATCTCTCTTTGTGTTACGCTGAACAAATGGAGTTGATTTAACTGTCAATCATAAGTGAATTTATTAAGAATATATATTTGTACATGGTTGACAAGGTCATTGGAAACCAGGAAATATGATGGAATTTAAAAATTGTGAACTCCAGGCCTGGACAAATCGTTGAAATGTGTCTTGAGCATCAAATCAACAAATTTGAAAGATCGTTTGACACTGAAGACTGGAGGAATGGCTGCTGAAAATTCAGTTTCACAAAGAATAAATTGCATTTTAACTTAACAGTTATTTTAGGTGGATGGATGGATGGATGGATGGATGGATGATTTTTGAGCTAATTTGATTTAATAAAGGTAAACATCCCTGTCCCCCACTCCTGTTGTTTCTCAGAGAAATGAAGGGGATCTCTTTCACAGACTGTGGCATGTGATGAATGAGATATTGGAGCTGCGGCAGCAGGTTCTAGTGGGTCACCTCACTCACGACCGCTTGAGTGACATCAAACAGCACATCACGGCACGGCTTGACTGGGGGAATGAGTGAGTTACACCTCAAGAGCTGGTGGTGCCCCAAAATACAAGTTCTGTCATTATCATGATGGTATTGGTATCGACTACTGACATTTTGGGTGTTGTGACAAGTTTAATGCCATGCATAATCATTCAGTTTGATTAATTTATGCAATTAGAGTTTTGCTTTCCTGTCAATGCCACATTATGTTTTTTTTTTTTCAGTGATTGCAAATATATTGTATAGAAAAACAGTGGGTGGAACGCAGTGGCTGGGACGGCCATGATGAACTGCCTGCAAATGTTGGGCAATCTGTCAGCCATGTGCTCGAATGCTTATATGCTGTTTTTCTCTAAAAAAATAAGTCTTAGATGGTAGTAACGAGTGGGACGTGTTACGTATGTTTTTTTTATGTCTCTCAGTACGTATATTTTGGGAGGGTTTACAATGAAACGGATTATTCCATTTGATTCATGCTTTGTGAAAGTTATTGCAGATTGCTGTCTGAAAATGACTTGGGTTATTGTCGTCAATAGGGCCCTGATGTGAAAACACGGACGGAATCACAGAATTCAATTTACTATATAACGAGGAATGTCGTGGAATTTGGCAAAAAAGTATGGATGTACACTTCAAGTTGCCAAATGGACTAATGAGTGATTTTTCTCACTCAACCTCTGTAAAAATGACCTACTGTTTATCGGCAAACTCGACAGTCCTCTGAGAAATCTAATCCCATCCGAATGCGAATGTCTGGGATTGCTGGTGTTGTGTCCTACAGAGCCCCTAAAGACACATTGTGGTGAAAAAAAAATCAATGCTTTTGCGTTTCATTCGCTTCCAAAACCTTTGCGCTTTCCCATGAAACTTTGCGTTTGCTCGCATAACGTTTCGCACTCCCCTGAGAAACTCAACGCTTTCACGCAAAGTTTCTCTGGGATTTCTCTGCTCACTTATGCACATTTATTATAAACAGCAACTGCTATTAACTCGTTAAATAGGGTTTTTATAATAAATTAAAATTATATCAACAAATAATAAATAAAAAGACATGTACGTCACATTTTCATTTTCAAACGCACACTCCCGCCTCTGAAATAATCACAGAGATGTTTTCTCCGTCTTAATCGATACATGAAATCACAGACGTCAAGTGATAAGAATTGTAACTCAAACGTCGATTAGAAAACAAGTCCCGTCTGAATATGGCTATAGTCAAGTCAAGTCAAGTCACCTTTATTTATATAGCGCTTTTTACAATACAGATTGTATCAAAGCGCTTCACAGTGATAACATGAAAACAATATAACAAAAACAATATAACAATATAACAAAGTTTGTTTCTAAAAGAAATTGCGTCAACGTCCACCTTAAGTAAGGCAGATCAATAATATTATTGAATATTAAATGTTAAATGTCCCCAACTAAGCAAGCCAAAAGCCAAGGCAACAGTGGCAAGGAACCAAAACTCCATCAGGTGACAGAATGGAGAAAAAAACCTTGGGAGAAACCAGACTCAGTCGGGGGGCCAGTTCTCCTCTGGCCAACGAAGGAACAGTGCATGATTCGGGCAGCATTACAAGTCAGATTGGATCGGAACATTTAGAGTATTTTTTGGAAGTCCAAGTATGCACGCCGGTCTTAAGACGAGTTGTTGAGGATCAGTGGCGTCCACCATAGAGAGTCCATATCGCCCGTGTTAAGTCGTCACTTCATAGGCTTTGTGATTGGAGCATCTGAAGTCTCCGTGAGAGGCTGGATACAAACTGGAGCTGACGAACGCCATTTTCTCGGGACTCGCGTCCCGAGATAACAGCAGAAAAGCAAAGGGAAAATAATTAGCGTAGCTGCTGTTCATAATGATGATTTCCATAACACAGGCGTAAAAGACAAAACATGAAGACAGTGACTCTTGCGTCCCAAAATCACCCCCCTCCGTCCCCCACTCAACTCAGCCCAGCTTACTGACCTCTACGTCCCTCCTGCTGCTGAGACCTAACCACAATCTCACAATCTCTCCGCAACCCAACCATACGCGCCAACCCGTTGACTAAGGCTGTCGAGCCCCACTGGTGCGTGAATAGGCAGTTTCAGTGGACAACGGTTCCGTATGGCATACTACCTACCGCAACACAATATCTGCCCAACCACCCGTCATTCACGCAATATACACAGGAACGTAATGACTGCAAATACTATGCAACCTATACAGATAACCTACAGTCTCTTCAAGTTTTATAGTATTAAATGCATTTGATCTGATTCAGCAGTATAATAAAAGGTAAGCATTATGTAAATGCTTGGCTAAAAAGATGCGTCTTTAATCTAGTTTTAAACTGGGACAGCGAGTCAGAGCCACGAACAGTATCAGGAAGGCTATTCCAGAGTTTAGGAGCTAAATGTGAGAACGCCCTCCCTCCTTTAGTGGACTTAGATATCCTAGGAATGACTAGAAGCCTCGAATTTAGTGATCTTAAAGAACGCGATGGATTGTAGGGCGATAGAAGGTCCATTAAATACACAGGAGCTAAACCATTTAGGGCTTTATAGGTCAGGAACTTGATAGGTAACCAGTGTAGAGATGATAAAATTGGTGTTATATGATCATATTTTCTTGACCTAGTAAGAACTCTAGCGGCTGCATTTTGCACTAACTGTAGCTTGTTTATTGAGGATGCAGGACAACCGGCTAATAAAGCATTACAGTAATCTAGTCTCGAGGTCATGAATGCATGAACTAACTTTTCTGCATCGGAAACAGATAGCATGTTACGTAATTTAGCAATGTTTCTAAGATGGAAAAAGGCCGTTCTTGTAACATATGAAATATGATTTTCGAAAGACAAGTTGTGGTCTAGTATAACTCCCAGGTCTTTTACCGTAGAGGATAAAGTAACAGGACATCCTTCTATATTAAAGTTGTATTGTAAGTGGTTTTGTGGATAGTTTTTTGGACCAACAAGTAATACCTCCGTTTTATCTGGATTTAGTAGCAGGAAATTATGCGTCATCCAGCATTTTATATCTTTAAGACACTCTGTCAATTTTGATGAGTTAGTGTTTTCATCTGGCCGTGATGAAATATATAATTGAGTGTCATCGGCATAACAGTGGAAATTAATTCCATGTTTTCTTATAATATTACCAAGTGGCAGCATATATATTGAGAATAGCAGAGGGCCTAACACTGATCCTTGCGGCACTCCATAGTCTACTGACGTTATCTTCGATTTTTCCCCATTTAAACAAACAAAATGGTAACGGTCTGATAAATACGATCTGAACCAGCTTAATGCCTGTCCCTGAACACCAGTGTAGTTTTGTAGTCGATCCAAGAGTATTTTATGATCGATAGTGTCAAACGCAGCGCTAAGATCGAGTAGAACTAGTATTGAGATACAGCCTTGGTCAGAAGCTAAAAGTAAATCATTTGTAATTTTAACTAGCGCAGTTTCTGTGCTATGATGCGGTCTGAATCCTGACTGAAATTTTTCATATATCTCATTTTCTTGCAGTTTCTATATACACATAGAAACTCAAAGGCCTTTACGACAACCTGTCAAAATAAAAGTTTGGTTTAACTTGAAGAAAGGATGACAGAAATGTTTTAGTATTGTACTTCTTTACAATTTATTGTACTGTTTAATTTGAACAGTAAACCGCTGTTGTGCAGCACAATTTATAATAAATAATTAAATTGTTAGTTTTATGAATTCAATTGATTAGAATAAAGGATTTGAATAAAAATATTGATTTAATAGCAGTTTCATAAATTGAAAAAAAAAAAAAAATCCTGCGGTTATGGCATGTTTGACTGCTTTTCTCAGCCAATAGTAATTAATTGCAATTTATAATATAAATGTAATATCATGTAATTTAATTGTTAATTTAATTACTTTTTTATATAAAAAAATATAAAATTAAAAACCCATCTATCAATATTATGTATATATACACAGTATAATATAAAATATATAATATAAAAATGTGTCCATGAAACAACAAATCCGTTGATAAACTAAAATTAAAAGTAAATCTGAAAATAGTATTGAAATAAACGATGGCAAATGCAAATCTATAATAACCATGGTGAGATTTGATGAGTAGAATAAAAATATGTATTTTTGTGTGTGTGACAGGCAACTGGGTCTGGATCTGGTCCCCAGGAGGGACTTCGGCATGGTGGACCCTGATGAGCTCAGCATCACAGAGCTCTATCGGCTGGTGGGTAGTCATACATTCATGCTCACATACATTCATACACACACACACACACACACACACACATTCCCATTACCCATGAGTCACCTCACCTCCCTCCTCTGCCGCCCATATTCTTTGCTGTGTTACTATGGCAACTGCAGCTCGACCTGACGCCAAGGCTCTCTCTCGAGTGTTTCGTCCTCTGTTTTAACAAAGAGACACACACACACACACACATACAAACACACACACACACACACACACCTCCAGTCGATTGTGCATAGGGAAATTATAGTAATTAAGAACAAGAGAGAAATCCTAAATGGCACATTAACAGGCTGTTTGCAAACTGCAGAGACACTTCACGCATGCAGTTTCCTGCCCTTATAATTTGGCATACATGCAGCATCATTGGCACAATTGGTTCAAATCTCTCATAGCCACAACAGTGCCTGTGTACAGATCTTTGGAATATAATATCTGTTCCAAAACCTACTGAGCTGCCTACTGCCTACATAAGCAGTTGCCATCTAAGGGAGCATCCTAACTGACATGGAACGTCATCATTTGGAATGCCTTTATTTTATTAAAGCCTATTTTATAAAAAAAATGTAATACTATAAAATGGTGTTTTTAAACTAGGTTTTTCAGAATTAAATATCATTTTTTTTATTTGATTAACTAATTCATTACTTTATTTTATTATAACTTTTTATTTATTTTAATGTATTTATTATTTTTATTATTATTTAAAATACTATAAATACTGTTGTTTTATTAAAATTCTATTGTTTACTTCTCAGTATTAAATATACATAGCACACACCATTTTTATTTAATTTGTTTTTCATTTTTATTTTAATATTTTTATTTATGTATTTATTTTCTATTTTCATTGGTTTATTATTGATTATTTAAAATACTATAAATAAAATAAATATTAATTATTTCATTATTTGTTTTAAATAGTTTAAATACTATTGTTTTATAAATAATATACTTCTCAGAATTAAATGACAAAAAAATACACACACAAATTCCGGGTAAAATGATTTATTTTATTATTATTTTAATGTATTATTTAATTGAATGAATAATCTTATGATAAAATAAAATATCTTTCTCACAGATTATTGCATTATGAAATTCTCTGCAAAGGAAACATACAGTTCTGCATTTGAATTCCATTAGAAGAAAGTATCTTAGTAGGCTGCATTATTAAGTTAAGCCTTTGTATCAGGGGAATTCTAAAATGCCTTAAAATGCTGCCTAGCTTACTAGGTTTTTAGAAGAGAGCTAGAGAAACAACTTCAATGTAGTCAGAATCCACCAAATTCTCGTTCTTTTTCTCTCAGCTGCAGCCCTGACCACACGTGTCCCAGTTGGTCCATAGGTGGGCAGAGGTGTGGGGGTAGGGGTTAAAGGAAGAAGGAAAGAAACAAAAGAGAACAAGATGTGGGTGTGGATGTACTAGACTAGAGAGAGCATTTAAAGAGTGGATAGTAGGAAGTGAGTGCGCAAGAAAAAAAGACACCAATGTGGCGTCCCCAGGGTTAAGGGCCTTTTTGAAGGATCTTTCAGCAACATGTTCTTCAGAAGAACAAAGGAAAGGTCCAAAGCTTAAATACAAAACAACAGTGCTGGGGTTCTAATGGTCTGTTTTTACCTTATATAACATAATAAGTTTAATAAAAGTTATTATAATTTGAAATATATAGTTTATAGCAAAGAAATATGCATAGGTTGATTTTTAACAACAGACAAATTTAGTATCTTACATAAAGATACAGTATGGGCAGACGTGGTTGGGATGGGGTACTGTTAGATAATTAATGGAAATTTTGAGTGATCTTGTTGTTGTAAATGTCTTTGTCATTGTAATCATATTTTCTTTTTAATAGATGGAGAGACGTCATCGTAGACGCGAGGCTCCCCCGCAGGCCAGCATGCACCACCTGTTCCTTCAGATGAAGAGCATGATGAGTTCAAACCTGGGGGAGGAGTTGGAAGTCTTCTTCTCTGTCTATGACAGCAGGGAAATGCGACCAATCAGGTGCCATCTCTGACCCTAGACACCCAATCTTATTGACTAAAGTGTGATTAATTCACCTAAAAATAAAAACTCAGTTTTTATTTAATCATGTTCACATTGTTTAAACCTGTATGAAAAACAGGAAAAAACATTTTCCTTACAATGAAAGTGAATGGGGTCCAATGTTGACTTGTTTTGGACCCCATTTACGTTCATTGTATGAACAAAAACAGCTGAAACATTCTTCAAGATATCTTCTTGCATAGTTGTTAAATATTTGAGTTAGTAATCAAAACGTTGTAAGTTTGAGTGCAACAAAAGTCTGTCACTGTCTGACTCCACACTAAATTCCACCAGATCTAGCAAAAAAAAAAAAAAAAAAAAGTAAAATTCAGTCTGACCTCGATTTCATTAATTATGAATCGCTGTATTCCTTCAAGCTGTCTGAAAGATGTCTTCAACCCCAACCAGTCGTCCATCAGTGCGTGTACCTTGAGTATATTTTTTTTATGACGCTATCAGACTATTACGTTGACCGTGCCACTACTGGGAACTAATTTCTGGAATTCAATTCGACTGTGACGTCAATGCATCTGTTTACCACTATACATCAGCCTGAGGGATGTTTCAGTTTCACATCCATGATGGGACTACAGCCTTGATGTGTTTGTTGAATTTTTCATTGGTTTCTGTCTCTTTTTCTCTCCCTCCTTCTCTCTCGCCACTCGTGTTAGGGAGTGTACTGTTCAGGCACCCCTCCTCGTTGTAAATTATTCAGAACGAGTGACGCCCCAGGGCACTTAGTGAAAGTGAAGGAGAATGGAGGAGATATTGAGCCTCAATGGGCCTCTCCTTGTAATTACCTAGCACAAGTGTTAGAGGAAACCCACTAACACATGCAGTTGTGGACGCACATGTACACACTCATGCTCACACCAGTCTTGCTGTGATTCCTTATGCTTCATGGCATGTCTGTGGTGAACCTGACCGTCTCTCTCTTTCTCTCTGTGCAGTGAGAGGTTCTTTGTGCGCCTCAATAAGCAAGGGCTACCTAAGTCTCCAGAGAAGACTGAGAGGCAGTGCACACTCTTTGTTGTAAGTATGGACTTTTTCGAGGTGCACCAAGGGCGTGTCCTTGGTCCTTTTTGCTTGTTTTGGCATTAAATGAATCTGGTACTATTGTCGATAAATAGTTTCCCGAGTGAAACGCATATCCTTGACTGATCATTATTTTTGAAAATGTGGGAGATTTTTTTAGAATCTCTTAGAATTTTGTAGAAAATAACAATTTTAGATGTGTTTCTCAACAGTTTGCTGACACATTTGCTGCCAAATTTATATAATTTGAGAAATTATATTTTTGTGGCAAGACATTAAATTAACATTACAAAAAGGCTTTAGAAATATTGTTTTGTTTTGCTGTTTATCAGGATATCATGTCATGAACACCCACATATTTAATTTGTTGTGCTCCTGTGGTTGTTAGTTCTTTTCTTTTGTACGGGTTTTGTTTTGTTAGTTCTTTTTATTTTATCACTATTGTTTTGTTGCATTGTATTGTTTTTAATAGCTGTAAATTACATTAAACTGACAGCCCTAATCTAGATTTCCCCCCACAGATTTTTATTTGATCAATTAAATAGTCACTTTTAAACATAGAAGGTTTAGAGAAATGTTTGGTACATGGAATCTAGTAAATGTTGCTCAATTAAACGTTTGTCTTTTTTTAAGGATTTGGGAAGTAGCGATCTTCGCAAAGATGTGTATGTTGTAGCTCATATTTTTAGAATAGGTAAGAGCTGTTGGATGCATTTCACTCTTCTCGCCGTGTGACCTGTCATAATGCCTTAGATACCCTATCATAGGAATCATATGGATCTCACAACTTCATAGTTCACTTCCTGATGCTTTAAGATTTGAAAAAGTGACAGATTACATCAAATTACGTCAATAGTTGGGGCAGTATTATAACGGCTAAATGACAGGCCACAGGTCAAATGTGACCAAGATGGTGTCTTTGTCTGTAAACGTCACCTTTGTGTCTGTGTAGCAGTCGTTGCTACATGCATGGCCTGCATCGGTACAGAAACTGACGTTACAGTATAGATTAATGCTCATTTGCATGTATGTTATTCATGTCACTGTGGACTGGGAAGTCTTTGTTGTTGTAACGGTTGTTGGTATGTCTTGTTGTGTTTCAAGCGTCATTATAAAGTTGTGTGTTAATAATTCTGCCATAAGAGCTACATAAAACTGACAAGTCAGCTAGAGTTTCTGGGTAAGACACAGCTATAATGCTTAAGTGTCACATGACGCATTGTATCTTGTGACAGTGCTATGTGTTCTTTGAGGCAGAATAAGAAAACGTCTCATTTTATGTTGCAATTCGCATATGTATTTATTCTCAGACAAGCAGTGTGTGATCCACAATGTGTGTGTTTGCAGGGCGAATGGTCGCAGGAGAGAAGAAGAGTGTGAGTAACACACAGTACAAACGTCCATACGGATGTGCCGTGATTAGTGTGGCCGACCTGTTAACGGCTGACTTCAAGGACGATCACTTGCTAAAGATCTACTCGTGAGTGTATCACACCCGAACCTTTTGAAGTAACTTTATGAAGCTAATTAATGTACAATCCATTTTTTAGGACTGGGTGATATAGCAATTTTCTATATTGAATTTTCTACATATAAATATGTATATATAAATATCACACATCCCTCATTGTAAGTGGTTGAAATTCATAGTAAACTTGTGGTGCATTATATTCACAGATGTAACACAGAGAGCGAGTGGTACCAAATCCATGACAGTATTATCAGGAAGGTCAGCTCACGATACAGCCATATTGGCTCAAATACAGGTAAGATCCTCACGATCCCAATTTTAATTTCACTTGTCTTCTTAAAGGGATAGTTCAACAAACCATAAAAATACTTTCAAGTAACTTTGCTGATTTTCAACCCGATTTGTATCGTTACAATGTCGGTAGTATTATGTAAATGAACAATGTTTACTCTTTGTCCATGTTATTTGGCACATTTATTTGGCAGACTTGACAATTCCAGGGTTTTCTACAGATTATACTTCCACATTTTTGTATCCCCGCCTACGGACAGTCGGATCGGCAGAGGGTTATTAACAGAACAATTATTGTAAGGGTAGGTTTATCACTGAAAATTGTATCGTACTTTAAAGCATTATGGTAAAAATGGAACACTATGGTAACAGCTTTCTTACCTGTACGTGACAGTGTTTTGCTTCGAGTGGAACTGTCAGTTTCTTTCAGTTTTTCCCTCTGTTTGGCCTAAAACACTGTGTTTGAAATGTTGACTACAAACACAGATTTTTTTAGTACTTCCGTTGCAGTGTTCCTTCCATATGTACAATTCTATGCCTATAACTTGCTGGATCCTTCACCGGAAACCAAAACTAACTCAATTGCTCTAAACAATCTAAACATAAACATTTACTCTATGAATTCCTGCACCTGGGAACAATATAAGTCAACACCATTAAAAGTTTGCTAAGACGTATTTCCTACTAAAGCAAGGTGGTGTTTGACTCTGGTCCAGCTTATCCATAGCAAACTTTGGACAACAACTTGCCCAGTGAATTTTGGTTGTTGGAAGTTTTCAGCCTTTTTCCTCAGTTTTCTCTAGTCAGGTGGCACCCATTTCAAAAATTATAAAAGTTTTATTCTAAGCCCATTTTGCCAGACTATCATGTCATTCCAAACCTGTATAACTTTATTTCTTAAAAAGGAGAAATTTCAAAATGATGGTCTGTTCCTCGCACAGTTTTCATACAATTTACATTTTATGGTGAACTGCCCCTTTAAAGAACATTTTGTCTGTCATAGCAACAGCGTTTTTCTGAACCAATTGATCCATTTAATTGAAGTATTCAAATCGCACCAAATCATGCAGCAGAATTTCTTTTATTCTTGCTCTTAAGATATAAATAGCAGAACTCTTTACAGAGAAATGCCGGGTTTTCTCCTAGCAACAGGTTCTGAGCAGCAGAAGAAGCCTGCAGTCAAAGCATCCGCCAATATGTATTCAACAGAGACCGAGCAGAGCTGTTTTTCAGGCACTTTTGTTTTTATGACGTCTGAATGACTCAAAGAGCTGCAGTTTTAAGCATGTTGTTACAGTATGTGGTGGCTACGATGTTTGCACTGTTTCCGAACTCCTGAAAACGCCTCGATTGTAGTCTTGAGTTTTCTTATTTAAATAATTCTCGCCCAAGTCATTATTGTTAGGGGCGTTACATTCAAGAAACACGCTTTAAGCAGTTGACCAATCACAACAAACTGATCCAGCCGACCAATCAGAGCGCATTGCACTTTTCAGAAGGAGGGGCTTCATAGAGACCGTAACTAAACAGAGCGTTACTGACAGACTGGGAAGAGAGGTGCTGCAACAATGTAAAATATGTGAAAAGTAATGTTTTTTTTGTTTGTTTGTTATATCCAAGCATACAAAACTATTCTAGTAGACCCCAAAATCAAAGTTAATAAAAGTTCTTTAAAGAAGCAAGTAGCTGCACTGATTCAGATTTTGTTCATAATGTATAATATTTCATATAAATTATAACATACATTGACTTGTTGTGTATATTGTATAAATTATATACTTGTAAATGATAATTTATTTTATTAAGATTTGTAAACTGTATTTATATTGTATCCATTATTTTGTTTTATTTTTAATAGTGTCTTCTTTGATTTGTTTATCTTATTGTTTTTTTGTTTTCATTTTGTTTCGTAACACTATTTATTATTTACAAGCCAAAATAGTTTTTTGTTCTCTTTTTGACAATGTTGACTACCTATGAAAATCTTGTGGCTGTATTTTTCTGAAAGTCTGGTTTACCTTTTGGTCTACAGGTCCTTTTTTAATGGGAGAATCCACCTTCCAATGACTGATGTTACACACTTCAGAATTAAAAATAGTAGAATCCAAAAAAACAGACCTGTAATTCATTCAGCTAGATCTCAATCAGCTGGTAAATGCGATCCAGTCATCTGCAGTAATTCAGTTAAACTAAATGATTGTGGATGACCATTAGTAGTAATTAGTCACACACAAATCGGCTATCAGTGTGAACTAGAACGCCATATTGATCGCGTGCACAGAGAGCAGTTGACCTTTTTCATTGTCTGTCATTGTTGTCCCTTAAGGATGTTTCCTCACTAATCGCTTGTATAAAAGCCAAATTACTGCTATTGATTTTATTGCTGGGTTAAAAGACTAACATGACAACAATGTTCGTTTTAGGTATAAAAAGGCAAACAGATGAAAGTGCATTGTGTTGTGTTGTTGATGCCATGTTTTGTGGAGGTGGTGGAGTAGTAGTTATGCAATCTTGGTGTGCATCATCTTGCAAGTGGTTTCAAAATGAATGGACTGCTGGTGATTTCACTCGTGTGGGCAGCTTACTCTGAATACATTACGAAACCATAATGAAGCCATGATGCTTCCAGAGCTTATAAACCCATCAAACATAATCTATGCAACCCCAAACCTTAAAAATTACCCAGAATGCACTTGTAATGTCTGTTGTTTGTGTAGTATGAGACTGTTTTCTTGCGGAATGGAAAAGTCAAGGACCCTGAGGATGCAGGAAGAAGAGGGCCAGATAAAAAAAAAAAACAAAAAAAAAACTGAGATAGTCAAAAAAGCTGATCTAGCAGGAAGGAGATTATGCAGTTTCTCTCATGTCAATCTAAACCGCAGGCTGTGTCCCTCAGCAGATGTACAGCAGGGTTACACTTGAGATGAAAGTCATTCAGACAAATGAAGGAATGGGAATGGGCGAAATTTCCATCTGTAAGAACTCAACATCTAGCTTGGCTTTGTGCTTAAATTACTCAGAAGAAGAAGGAAAAAAAAAAACTGTTTCTTCAAAGAGACTTGGGACTTTAAAGTGTAAATCTAGTGCATGGATGTCAGAATCATTGGCTTTCATCAGTAGTATAAATGAGGGAGGCAGAGAAATGCGTGTTATTAAGTGTGTTGGAACACAATAAGATCTTACTGATTCGATGGAGCCGTTATGGTAACAAGCACAAATGTTACAAATGGGGATTAAGACACCGGGTTACCCGTAACTCATTTAATCAAGAGGCAGTCGGGTCATTCCTGTTATGCCGGACCTTTTGAAGTCTGTAACTTTTAAAAAAAACTTTTTTTTTAATAACTGTTTAATTGTAACTTCAGATAAAACTTTTAGAGGGTGGATCATAACAGAGTGGAAATTAAACAAAACGAGGCTGTTGTTTAGAAGGATTGAGAGCTATTTTACGTGTGTCTGAAATTTTGATATTTTGATAAACTGCTCTGAAACACGGGTTGAGGATCCAAACGCTGCTTTTATTAGGCGTGGAAAGCACGGGCAAACGGGAAATTAGGCAGAACCAAAACACAGGAGACGAGAGAGCGCTCAGAAATGCAGTGTGACATACAAGACTTCGCAACAAGTGACTGAGTAAACAGGGCTTATATAGACAGCGTTAACAAGGGTAATGACACACAGGTGGAAGTAATCAAACAATAATGAGTCCAGACAATGGGTTATGGGAAGTGTAGTTCAAGGAGACTGGAGGAGTGCCCTCTAGTGGAAATCAAGGGCACTCCAGCTGCTGGATTTAACAGATGATGTCAGCAAACAGGGTGGAATGTTTCAAAGAGAGTCAAACCAACGAATACCACAAAACATTACAACATTCATCAAATTCATTGCTGATACTTACTGATGTGTGTGCTGTTGCTTTCCCAACAAAAAGTCACTTCCTGGTGGATGATGTAGTTAACTAGTTAAAGTGATTGTGTGAAAGTAACAGGGTGGAAGTGATATTGAAGACACAGGGAAAAAATATAGAAAAATGAAAAGTGCAGTGATGTTTATGCTCTGCGACCTTTTGCAGGTGAAATCTAGTCGTTTCAATAGGAATCCACGCAAACTGGAATTTTTTGAGAGGACGAAACATTTACCCATGCAGATTTTGCGACTGATTCAAGATTTTTCACATGAATTTGCCACGTTGACCAATAGATGGCTCCTTAGTTTGAAAGTGACTCCTGTGTGAGCGGTGCTTTATACATCGCTACACTACTGACAATAGACGATGTTTTTTTCTCCTAATGTAACCGTGCCTTAAAAAAACAGTATTCATTAGAAAATATTTTGTTGAGAGATTTGCGTTATATTTCATAATAAAATGCTGGTTTATAGGTAGTGAAACTATTTAGTTAGCTGTGGAGCTATTTAAAATTGACACAATAAAGTGCGATTGAATAATACACATTCTGTCAGGATTATGTTCTGATGTTCCAGACATGCTTTACTAACCAGGAAGTACAGCTGTTTCTGTTGGCAGACTCTCATGTTACAGTATTGTCAGATGTTACCGCAAAGGTTCATTAAAATGCGCTTGTGTTTATTTTGTAGGCCTTAATGTCTCTCTTCAGCTCCTACACGGGGATATGGAGCAGATTCGTAAGGATTACATGCGTCTTTTCACCCGCAACGTCTCCATTACGAAGAGGCTGGGTTTCTCTGATATCATCATTCCAGGTGGGATAATCACGTTTTGTTGTCATTATGCTGGCTTTTTTTTACATCACATTACCATTGAATTTACGTTTATACAAATTAAAGCTCTAGCTTTACGGTGTGTTTTGTCATTCAACGACATCATCATGGTAATGTGGCCGCTCGGTGGCATCTGTAGTAAAGGCTTAATCATGTCATTATGCAGTAAATTAATTGCTTTGCAGTGTGAATACAGGCTTTACAGGAGAAAAATACTATTTTTATTGAATTACCGTGAACTTTAAGATATAACAGTGTCATTTATACCATAATATAACAGGCACATCTACTAAAAATAGTGCAGTCTGAAAAATAATGTTGATGTTGTACAAAATCAGATTGATTTTACAGGATGTTCTTGTTTTGCTCGCTGTCACATAATGTACATACGTACACAACTAAAGGACAAAAGCAGTTGGAGTTATTTTTGGAAAAAAATTGTTTGTATTCTGTTATTTCTTTACATAATGCATTGGTTTGGCCACATTTTATTTGACATTTGCTTTCACACCCTCAGTTGGCGATGAAGCACCTTTGAGCCACGTGTGTTGACAGACTAATTAGAAATGTTTTGTGGTGTTTCTAACATCTCTGAGGAGCTGAAATGTATTGACTAAAAAGTGTGGGTTGTGATTGTACAGGATATACTGTATGTATAAAGGTATATGCCTTACATAAATGCATACAAAAATATTGTACTGAAATACATTGTGGACAAAGTGTTCATGGTCACTTTTCAATGTATCAGGACACAATAGAAAAAAAATCCAAATCCATTTTCAGCAACCTCTCCTGATAGGCTGATTTCAACTCCTGATAACCGCCTGAAAGTGCTGTGCTGGTAGAAACAGATTTACGAGATACTGTTATCTTCCTTCTGCAGGTGAAATAAGAAATGATCTGTATGTGACCATTGAGAGGGGTGAATTTGAGAAAGGTGGAAAAAGCGTGGCACGTAATGTGGAAGTCACCGTGTATCTGCTGGGAGGTGATGGGCAGCTCCTGAAGGTGAGAACCGTGTCATTTGTGTCCTGCATATAAATGAATAAATGTGTCTCTCTCACTTTTAGTTTTTAGATGTTTTATTTCAATCTTTTCATCAACTTTATTAACTTGAGTTCAACTTTTGACTCACATTTATTTTATTATGAAAGAATGAATGAATGAATTATTTAAAAGAGCATTTTTGGTTTTCAACTTTTTGCCCAAAATGTACAAAATCATCCGTCCATGATTACTTCAATAATATTATGCACTGTTGAAATGGTTCACAATATGACTAGAAATATTAAAAATGTTCGGGTCAGTTTCAAGTTCTCTATATCTCTGTCCCAGGGTCTGGTTTGTTGCGGTTCCGGGGAGCCAGGGGTAGATGAGCACCGCTCTTTTGTCCTGTATCACAGTAACAGCCCTCGCTGGGCCGAACAGATCAAACTGCCCATCCCTCTGGAGATGTTTCATGGCACACACTTGCGCTTCGAGCTCAGGCACTGCTCCAGTAAGACTGCGCTATGCTTCACATGCACTTCTTGAGCATTGATTTTACGTCTACTTGTTATTCCACCCTCTGAGATTTTAGATTTATCCATTACTGACTCATTTCACATAACCACTGTTTTCTCTGTTCATGCAGCAAAGGAAAAAGGTGAGAAGAAGCTTTTTGGCTTCTCTTTTGTCCCTCTGATGCAGGACAATGGGAGACCGCTGGCTGATGGGACGCATGAGCTCATTGTCCACAAGGTACTGTGTGTGTCTTTGTGAATCTTTCTCTAAGTATATGAATCTTATTATTATATATAAAATACATAAATTATTATCGTTATTTTTATTAACCGTGAAGTCATAATTTAATTAGCACATTTTAAATGAGCACATTTGAAAACAACAGAAATTGACCCTTAGTTCTGCACAATTCAGAAAAACAAAAAGGCTATTATTAATTTAATATGGTATAATTAGATATAATAATATAATATGCTGTAATATAATAATGCTTATCTAATAATGTATTAATTCAGATTTTATTAATTCAGACTCAAAATGATCTCTGAATCAATACATTTAGAAATGTTTATAAAATATTTAAGCAATATCGAAGTCAGGGGGTTCTGGGAAAATAAATATAAATAAAATTAAATGTATTAATATATGCAATCCAAATTATTAAAATATTAAAATAAATAATATAATGGATACAATTAAATTTACAGAATTTGCCATTACCGATTTGTCCTGAGGTTTATAAATTATACTGTACACTAATGGTGGGTAGAAAAAAGGATGCAGATATATAAATATATGTAAATATTTTCCAGATAATATTCTACGCATTAGCATTAACACACATTAGCATTACACATTAAATGAGTAGTTCACTTTAAAAAAAACTTTTGCTGATAATTTACTCACCCCCATGTCATCCAAGATGTCCATGTCTTTCTTTCTTCAGTCGAAAAGAAATTAAGGTTTTTGATGAAAACATTCCAGGATTTTTCTCCATATAATGCACTTTACTGGGCACCAAACTGTCCAAGGTCCAAAAGACAGTTTCAGTGCAAACTGTTCAAACGGCTTTAAACGATTCCAGACGATGAATAAGGGTCTTATCAAGCGAAACGATCGGTCGTTTAAAAAATAAATAACAAAGTTTAAGTTTTATAAGCTCAAATGCCCGCCTTGCTCTGTTCTGTGATGCACGTTTGTGACTCTCCTGTTCGAACTCGTTCATCAAAATGAACAAATCTTTTTTCGAGTCATTTGATTCATTTAACGACCGAAATGAACGAATTGACTCGGAAAAGGATTTGTTCATTTTGATGAACGAGTTCGAACAGGAGAGTTACACAGAACAGAGCAAGGTGAGCATGTGAGCTTATAAAACTTAAACTTTTTTTTTTTTTTTTTAAATGAGCGATCGTTTCGCTTGATAAGACCCTTATTCATCGTCTGGTGTCATTTAAAACCATTTGAACAGTTTGCAGTTTGCACTGAAACTGTCATTTGGACCTTGAACCGTTTGGTGCCCAGTAAAGTGCATTATATGGAGAAAAATCCTGGAATGTTTTCATCAAAAACCTTAATTTCTTTTCGACTGAAGAAAGAAAGACATGGACATCTTGGATGACATGGGGGTGAGTAAATTATCAGCAAAAGTTTTTTTTTAAAGTGAACTACTCCTTTAACATTACATGTAAATGGTTAGGAAAGGAGTACCTCGCAAAATGAACATCATATTTAGGGGGTCCGTGGCATCAAAAAGTATGCTTTTGAATGTTTGTGAGATCAAAATCCCAGCAACACAACCAAAAATGAATTGTTCTGGCACCATTGCCCTTCTTAAACCCTCTGGTCCTGCTCTTGTGGCAGTCAAAAATGACAGATTTTGTATTTTAATTAAATAAATGTACTATCATATTTTTGTTTCGATAATATTTGTTATTTAATATTTTGTATTTTTAGGGGATATTATTATGATCCATTTGTTACCTGTTAACCACTTTTTGAGCATAGACCTGAAAATGACATTTCCAACTTAAACTGTTGTAAATATTGAATGTTTTGGAGTACAGACTTAAGTTTGGTCTGTTTTTAGCTGAAGTAAAAAAAGTTTAGTTTTTTTAAAGGGGAAAAAAAAGTTATAGAAGTTTGTTTATTATTATGAAAAATGCATAAAAATACTATTTTTAAATTTGATATGAAATGTATTTTTTGCAAAACGTCAAATTCAAAGCCATAAATCTAAACAAGTTGTGTTCCAAATTTGTGGTTGATATTTAAAAAAAAAAAAAGAGCTTTCAGTAAGATTTTCTTTCCACTAAATGAAATTCACTTCCCATTCGTTTCCAATGCAGTCATTTTTGACCACGAACAGTACAAGTGTGACTTTTTTTTTTCAGGACCATTTAACCTTTTCGAATCATGTCCATGATTTTTTTTGTGTGTGTTCACACAGCAAGTGACAAAACCTTTACCAAGTTTCGTACCATTCTGATGAAGTAAAAATTTCAAAAAAATCAAAACGAAAACTTTTTCGTTCAAAATTGAGCGAACAGAGGGTTAATACAAAATCACCCTGATGGTCTCACTGTGTGTGTATGTTATTAACATCTCATGCCTTTGAGCTTCTCTCTCATAACAGTGTGAAGAGACAGCTGATCTTCAGGATCCTGCTCGGTACCTCAAACTGCCGTTTTCCAAAGCCAGCCTCCAGCCGGCCAACAACCAGACAACAAAGAACAGCAAAGAGTCCTTCTGGATCCAGTCGTCTCTCTGCTCCACTAAACTCACTCAGAATGGTGAGACAAAAGTTCCTCCTCACAGTATGCCATAAAACCTCATTTTTGAAATGATGTTATTTGGATTTAAAATTTGCGATTAAGTTAAATCGTCTGTTGTAATAGAAATGAACATCTCGGTCAACCGTTCCACATGATCTCAAATCTATCCCATCCAGGCTGTTGGAAAGCGGTGATTTCAGAAATACCTCTTGTCTTTGTGCCATATGGCCCCGTCTCTGCATCACGACCTTGATATTGTGATATATTGATCTGAGCCCTTCAGCAGGTGAATGTCATGGTAACAGTGGCAGAAAACCGAGAGGTCTGCGTTTGGAGCAGAGATCACAGCGGGCTGAGCCCACACCTGCCTCTGTTGACCTTGGAAGTTCGCCCAGTGTCTCTGCGGCTCTGCCGTGCCTTCGCCCAACTGCACACTTATTAACTGCCATCTGGCTGTTATTTAACGAAGGCACTGATCCCAAGTTAGATTCAGTTTATATTGCATCTATACTCAGCTAAACTTTAAAAAGCCTGAAGCTTGAGACTGATTATATTCATCTTGACCTTTGAGCTATAATGAACTATAGACAAAACCATTTGCATAAGTATTAAGTTGGGTTACACTTTATTAGTTACATTGTACTTACGCAAATAAGTACTGAGTAATATTAATTTACTAAAAGTACTTACTATAGAGTTACGGTTAGGGTTTGGTTTAGGGTTAGTTACTTGTAATTATGCATAATTTACTGTTATTACTTTAGTAAGTACATGTAGTAATGTGTAATACGTCACCTTAAAATTAACCTTAAAGGTGCTGTATGTAACTTTTTCACTCTACTAAAGCATAAAAATACCATAATATGTTTACATATATTGAATAAACTACATAAACAAGTTCACATACCCGTTTCTTTGAAAAACACTTCTACAGCAGGTTATTTTACTTAGAAATGTGCGTTTCCAGGCTGGAATGTTTGTTATTGTTTTGGTCTGAGATACTGCACGTTGCCAATTTTCATTGTCCATTGCGCTCGTTCCTGTTGCGTGTGCTCAATCTGGCAACCCGTGTGAGCGTCGTCCAGTCTGAGGAGGAGGTGGCGGGAGAAACGACGATCTCCGATATTTTGAATTCGACTGCAGTACCTATTTCGACCACTAGTTGTCATTCTTACATACTGCCCCTTTAAATGTTACCTTAAGGTGAATCATGTCTTTATTTCTTTGTTATTCCTGCATTGTCCCATCACATGTAAATGTTTGAAAGGCACCTTTAAAGGTTCATAGATCATTTGTCCAGTTGATTTGCCAGCGGTTGACGGTTGATTCACCTTAGATTGATTCGGCAATGATTGATTTACTACCAGCTGATTCAGGTTGAATCACCAATTGTTGATATGACAACGGTTGATTCACCTACAGTTGATTTGCGAATTGTTGATTTGTGTACCGGTTGATTCACCAGCAGTTAACACCAATGATGATGGTTGACTTGCCAGTGCTTGATTCACCAATGGTTGATATGACAACTGTTGATTCACCTACAGTTGATTCACCAATGGTTGATTCAGTAATGATTGATTCACTAGCAGTTGATTCGCCAATGGTTGATTTGGTACTGGTTGATTCAGCAGCTGTTGATTCACCAACAGTTGATTCGGTACTGGTTGATTCAGTGATTGATTCATCAATGATTGATTTAGATTCGTCAATGATTCACCACTGGCGAATAAACTGTGTTTTCATATCAGAAGTTGGCGAATGAACCTCTAAAAAATGAACAATTGTCAAATCAGCTGTCTGCAAATCAATTTTCAACATATTAACTAGTGATTAATTCATCAATGATTGATTTGGATTTGTCAATGGTTTATTCACCCAACAGTTGATTTGTCAATGATTAATAATGTTAATATTAATACTGGTTAATATGTTGAGATTTGATTTGCCTATTGTTAATTCTTTAGTTGTTGATTTGTCTACTGCTGATATGAAAACAGGTTATTCGCCAGTTTTTAATTAAATAGTTGGTAATTCACTAGTGGTTGATTTGGCAACATTTGATCTGCACTGGGATTTAATGGACCCATCAGTGGTTGTTTCATTAAAGGTTGATGCACTAACAGGTGATTTGACAATTGTTGACCCAATTTAAATGGTTTACCTTCAAAACTGTTGTGTTGTTGAACATTTTCTTGTGTTGTTTTCAGGTGACATGTTGGACCTGCTGAAATGGAGAATCCATCTGGACAGAATCCTTGACTGCCTCTCCAAACTCAAGGACATTGACGGCACTGAAATTGTTAAGGTATAAACCACATACAGCAACTTGCTTTTACCACTGAAACTGCAGAAATAGCATAGAATATTTTTTTTTGACTGTAACATTTGATTCTCTCTGTACAGTTTTTACAGGACACTCTGGACACCTTGTTTGGGATTTTAGACGAGAGTCCCCAGCGGTATGGACTAAAGGTGTTTGACTGCCTGGTGAGTGATGTTTTGTTCAAATATGTGAATGTATAAAATGTAGACAATGCATTGCTCTCAAGTTTCTAGTTTCCACAGATACTCTACATATTTTGACTGCAAACTCATACAAACTCATCCATCTCCTCCGCAAGGAGACAGTTTCTTGCTGTTAATGAGTACAAGATGCTTTCCTCATCTCTCCTCGACTGTGTTACCACGGTTACATGCCAAATATGGCAACTCATAAAAATCCATCTTAGACTTCTCTTGCTATAATCCAACTCCTGTCCTCATATCCTCTTTATTTCAGGCAGAACAAAGTACTTCTAGATCAGAAAGCACATTTTAAATAAACTCCGCATGATTGAGCGTTCTCTTAGGCTGCGTGGGAAGTGTTTTATACAATAACTTTACTTTTTATTTGGCTCTCTGGAATACTTGATTCTGATTGGTCAATTGCTCCATTTTGCAGGCCATTATAAAAAATGATCATTGTCTAGGGCAATTGATTTCCTACAAAGCTGTGCTAGTTTCAAGTCTCATAATTCCACAGCCACCTCCTTTTCACGTAATAAAATAATTTAAACTGAAACCAATATTTAATATCATTCATTTGGTATTATACACCAGATACTGTGTGTTAACCGTTGATTCACCAGTGTTTAATATGTTGATGTTTGATGCACAGAGAGTTTATTAAAAAATGGTTAATTCTTAGTGGTTAATTCATCAACTGCTGATATAAAATGGTTGATTCGCCAGTGTTTGATCTGACAATGGATTTAATGGATCTGCCAAACGATTGATTCACCAATGGTTGTTTCACCAAAGATGTGTGATTCGGAAACTGATTCTGCAGTTGTTTATTCTGCTGATCAGTATTGGAAAATAAACTCTAATAGGAATCCAAAGGGACTTAATTAGCATAAATTATATTAATATTTTTGCTAAAGTTAGCTTACGACCTTACTGGGATGATGATTTTTCTTTTCTCCTCAGGTGCATGTTATAAATCTGCTGCAGGACAGCAAATTCCAGCTCTTCAAGCCCGTAATGGACAACTACATCGAGAACCACTTCGCTGGGGCCCTATCCTACAGGTAAACATTAGGGGCGGGGGGAAAAACGATGAAAAAAACGTATGGTATGTCCGATTTTTCGTTCCACTGCGCTTTTTTGCATTGTTTTTCTATGTAAACGCGCTTGACGGACGTCTTTGACCGCTGTGTTCACGTCTGTTGCAGCGTCTCGCACAGAAAATGCAGCGCACGTTTTTAAGATGCCAGTCTAGTCAACTTTTAAAACGTGTATTTCGAGACACGTGCTCTAGGTATTCGCCTTTGCAAAAGTGCTTGTACAATGAAAAATGTAATGGTAAGAAAAAAAGGAAACAAAACTTTGGAAAACGTTCACAGCTCAAGCCCTCTGAATGAAAGCACTATTTGTTTTATTGCTCGTAATCTGTTTCTTTGGTCTATTTGTATTTTTAAGCTATTAAGTTAGTTGTTGGCATTGTTTCTAATTTATTTTAAATTTAAGCAGTACTTTTATAATTATATATATTTTAAAATAATTAAATATTTAAAGTATTTTAACAGAAATCAATACCCAGGACATCAAGAGCCAAAAATCATAAAATGCTAAATGCATAAAACATTACTTGCATACTTAAACACACAAGAAATTGCAATACATATCAAACCGGCAGCTGAATATCATGTAATATCGAATCAATTAATTAAGGTCGAATTAAGGACTATGACAATTCCCAGCCCTAGTAAACAGGCTACACAACAAGTCAAAATGATGCATTGGAGAATTGTATGAGTTTTGAAACACTCAGAAATACTGGAGCTCCTGTGGTGTTCAGCTGAAATAGCGAGTCATGCTTTTGAAAGAGTTGCGTTTGGTAATGTAGATAGATGAAAGGAGCACAAAGCACGGCGCAGTCTTGCTTTCATCTGTCATAACCGGTTTCATTTTACTGACAATGCAGTTTTTGTCCTGTATGTGTGGTCAGGAAGATGATGTGTGTTTGTGCTGATGGCAAATATTAAGGGGTTTTCAGATTGCATGTGTAACCCAAAAGGTTGACGCATTTGAGTGTTGTCTTTTCCTCCTAATATTTGAGTTTTTCCCACCTCTGCTCTCTCTTTTTCTTCCTCAACACACACACAAACACACCTTCTCCTTTCTGTCTCTCCCTCTTTCCCCCTCATGTTTTACCTGTCTTCTCTCTCTCTGTGTGTGCGGTGTGTTCTGGCCGTGCTGTCTGTCAGTAATGAGGTTGTGTGTTGTGGTTGTGTGTGTGGGCAGTGATGTGGTCTCTCTTCTGTAACGCACTGAAGTGTGGAGCATCAGTGTCAGAGCTGAGGTGGATGTGGGCGGCTTGCAAAATACTCACTCTCGCACTGTTTCCGTCACCCAGTTCCCATAACGCTGTGCCGTGTTTCTGTCCCGTGTCCCGTGTCCTGTGTAATGCGGTTTCTTCTTTTTTACATTTTTTTTTTCATTTTGCATAGTGTGTGTAAAGTGTATATTTACATTTCCTATGATTTTGTGATGCTTACATTCAAACATTTATTTTAGTTTATTTATTTTGCATTGTATGCATTAAGTATATATTTACATTTCGTACAATTTTGTGATGCCTAAATTCATACTATTTTGCTTTGTGTGTTAAGTATTTGTTTACATTTCTTATATCTATGTTTTATTTATTTATTTATTTTTACTTTGCAGTGCACATTAAGTGTTTACAATTTTATTTTATTTTTCATTGTGTGCGTTAGGCCTATGTTTACATAGTATTATATTCTACTATTATATTTAAAAAGGAAAATCCCACTTGATATGTTTCCAATAGATTTCACAGTGTTTGTTTTTTTCACAGCCTATTTTCAGTTTAATGTATGTGCTTTGTAACCACACTCACACACACATACATGTTCACACTGCGCTGTGTTTCCCAGCATGCTCAAAGACACTCTAAGGTTAATCTGCAGTCAGGATGGATGATGTGGTGATGAGGGTCTGTTTGTCTCAGGGTAGTGAAAAACAGAGTCGCTGGGTTCAAACAGAGTGTCAATAATCCTGAAGTATCTAAAGTAAATGTAGCTGATGCTGCCAGGGCATTTACTGCTGTTATCGCTAGAGAATAAACAGTTGAGTCACATTATAGTATTTAAATTTGCAACGCTAAGTAGTGTGAAATAAGAGGTCCGTATTACATTAGTCATTTATGGCACAATCTAGGTGTAGAAATTTGCTCATGAATTGAATCGGATCTAACAGAACAGATTTGAATCGATGTAACTGAACAGACTGAACTGAACTGAGCTAAATCGAACCGGATTGATCCTATCTGAACAAAGCTGAATTAAAAAAAGCAAACAAACAAAACTGAACCGATTTATATCACATTGAATCTGACTGACCAAAACAGAACACAACTGAATCGAATCTAACTGAACGGATTTTTTAATTGACAACTGGCTGAACTGAAAAGGAATGAGTTTAACTGAACTGAACCAAGCTGAGATGAATCAAGCAAAACTAAACTGAATCGAATCTATCTGAAGAAAGCTGAATTGAATTGAACCGTTTCCAATCAAATTGAATCTGATCGAACTGAACTGAACTGAAGGCTGTGTAGTCAGATCTTGGTGAATATAAATAGGATAAATAATATATAAAGATTATTCTTGAGACTATATGATAAGACTATTTTTAAGGCAGTTGATTTTATCACAATCACAAGTTTTACAGTGTGTTTAATTAAGATCTAATTGGACTGCAAGTAAAATCTTTAGGGGGAATGAAAGCTAGTATTACACTGTGGCTGACAATAATTTCAATCCCATGCTGGGAATGTTACAAATTTTCTCCTTATGGCCAAATTACTCTCGTGGGCTTCCAAAATCAACAAGAGGCTCATAAAGACCCAGTTTTCCTCCAACTATCCCCCCCCCCCCCCCCCCCATTTGTAATTAATCACAACGTCCTTGAAGCAACATAGCCAAATAAACAAGTTTAACCAAAAGTAAAATTTCCTCACTGTTATTTCCTCAAGTATTTTTTCCAGGTTTTCCAAGATTTTGACCCACTGTAGACGCCGTCCACAGACTGTGAATAAATGTACACCTTTACACACACTCTCCTTCTCACACAGGTCTTGATGGATTGGACCCGAAGGACGTTTTAAACCATTGTAATGGGTTCTGACTGGCAACAGAGACCATTAAACCGGAGTTTATTTACAAAGTTTCATGGCAGCTGTATTAAGTATTCATGAAGACCTGTGCTCTCTAACTCCACTGATTCATTGTTACCATCACTTGAAACATCTCAGACGTTTCATCGCTTGAGTGTTTAAGACTTCTCATGGGATACGCTGGACCGTTAAGAACCTTTATTGAACTTGGAACAGCATTCAACCTGTCAGAGCCCTCTGATTCTGTCGGTTCCTAAACTTTACAAAACCTGTTAGGTGCATGAGCAAACTTTAAGATATGCGTCAGATTTACTTCATACCCGATGAGGAGTCTTGGAATAACATCTAGCAGTCAGATTTAAGGAATACTTTAATTTTGTAATCTTATCAAGGTTATGATTGTTGATGGAAAAATATTTATAATATTATGAAGACAAAAACTAGCAGTGAAATATTTTTTTTTGTCAAAAACTAAAAACTATATTAACAATTGAGCAGCAAATCAGTATAGGATCATGTTGTAGAAACAGTTATTTTAAATTGTAATGATTTTTTAAAATATTACTGTTTTTAATGTATTTTTAGTCAAATAAATTCAGCCTTGTGAGCAGAAGAGACATCTTGAAAAAAAAAAAAAAACTTTTGAATGGTAGTTTAAACTTGTTTATTCGCCATTAAAACTAAACTGAAATTAAAAGCTAAAATATAACTAAATAAAAACTTGTGAAAAAAAAATAAAAAATCAAGGATGTAAAGGTACCGAACAGTCTAAATGAGCGTGCAAACATTTTTCTTTTCCCTGCAGATGTCATTTTAGAGGCTCCGTAAAATCTTGAGCACTGCCTATGAATAATTTGTGATATTATGCATGTTCCCTGCAGGACAAACAGAAAAGTACAACATTCATACATAAACGGCAAGTTTTAACAAACATCTTTTTATTTTTTTTTGCTCCTGATGTCTGATATTCCCGGCTTGTGCTTGCAGGGATCTGATCCGTGTGTTGAAGTGGTATGTGGATCGTATCATTGATGCCGAGCACCAGGAACAGATCCAGCAGGTTTTGAAGGTGAGAACGCTAACATGCGCTTCATTCAGGATGTATGTCACAGTATAGTATGTATGCAAATCTATGAGGAAACATATGCACCCTCTCTCTCTCTCTCTCTCTCTCTCTCTCTCTCTCTCTCTCTCTCTCTCTCTCTCTCTCTCTCTGTCTGTCTATCATGATAAACCCTCAGCCCCTGCTGGTTCTCTGTCCTGATCATCTAAGCTTTCTCCCCAGCAGCTACGAATACCCTTGATTCATCTGTTCTACCTCTCCAGCCTCTCTCACCCACAGGAACTTATTTTCTTACCCATCATGCAATTAAGCTACAAACATTCAGTCTTTTCTTTCTTCATTCGCCCGTTCTGCTACCACCAGGCACATTCTCCAAATGCATCACACACTCGTTTACACCCTTCAAAGGTGTTGTTTGAAAGCAATTCCCACTTTCTTACCTTGAACCCTTCAAACCTCTTTGGGTACAATGCGTTCTATTCATCATGTGGTATTTCTGCTCTTTCTGAATGAAATGTTTAAAAACAGAAAATGCTCTTCACACTATGTTTACAGTTTTTTTTTTTTTTTTAAGTAATAAAGAAACAGATAATGCATTCCAATATGTTCAGTATATTAAATTATATATATATTAAATTAACCCTGTAAAGCCTTCTCCACCATATTTGATATGCTCATTTCTAAAGGCTCTAAATGATCAACATGATCAAAAAATGGTTTCTGCACAATCTACTACATGCTTTCTGTCGTCTGATTGATAGGTTTTTTTTAGAAGCTAAAAGGTCTTTTAGTATTTTGTAATTTTAAAAACGTCCACCTTCAGGTTGAGGTTCACTTGTCTTATTAATGTGAAATCGTTACAGATTTCTAAAAATTAACGTATAAGAATAACTTTTATAATGTTAGTCATATTTCAAGATGAACTCGTATTGGACTGAAGCAAAAACCATGTTAAAATGCGAGTATCAAATATGATCCATCAGGCTTTTGAGGAACATTTATTTGTTCATCTCTCAATCATCATCATTATATTAAATTGCACTATATATTTTGCCCTCACAAAAAGAATCTCCAGAGCTTTGATCATACAAATAAGCATTTAAATATCACTTACTAAGACTTATTAGTGACATCTGATATTTATATACCGGTACTGTATGCATTTAATGTAAGTAGGCTTTTATACTGCTATAAAAATCTAATTGATTTACATTACAAGCTTTTTTTGACCATATAAATATCAGCATCTGCACCAAATTGCATATTTCTGCTCAGTTCGGGCCTCTGAATAAAACTGAGGTGTTTTTTTTTCTTCTCTAGTGTGAGCTTCATATTCTCACTATATCATACTATATAGTCATAAAAGCCTTAATGTATCAAATATGATACTCAACATAAACATATGCAAAGTCTTTTCTTTAGATTTTGTTTATATTTTGTCTAAAGTTTCAATAAACTTCCATATAAAGAATAGATTTTACTGACTATTATTTCATATGTCAGGGTTTACAGGTTTAAGAAATCATTTTAAACATGTTTTGGATTTTTAGTTCGGATTTCTTTTTAATGTGATTTAAAATATTTATTTCAATAACAGTTGTTTGATGTCGTGTGGCCCACAGGCGTCAGAGTACTTGTTTAAGTACATTGTGCAGTCCCGGCGCCTGTACGCGGCGGCTACCGGAGGCCAGAACGAGGAGGAGTTCCGCTGCTCTGTTCATGAGCTCTTCAAATCCATCCACCTGTTCCTGTCTCACGAGAGTAAGGGTATCAGCCCCATCACACACACACAGGTGAGAGACACTCACACACAGACGCCTGTACGCCTGTACGCCTACACCGGGTTCAAGTTCACACACTTCTTATACAAAAAGTATGCACTTCACTGAGTGATGAGAAAGTATGTACTTGCTGTGTAGTAAGCTGGTATTCCAGCGCTTTTGAACATACTATACCATCATAAAATTGCATCTTTACAACCTAAAGTTGCTCAGTTTCAAGTCCAGTCCAGTTTCAAGATCCAGTTTCTTTTTTTTTTCTCAGCAAAGATCTGAACAATCACATTTTAGCAATTGGACCAACAGAAATCATTGTTTCTGGCAACTATTATTCCTGTTTCGCATGCTGCTTTAAAAATCGTTTGCTTTAAAACGATTTGTGGATTATAGTCTATTAATTGGTGACCTCTGACCTTAGAGAAAGAGGCTGTGGACAATGTTAGCTGAAACACCATCCAGACACCTTTGATCCAGATATATTTTCAGTGTATTTATGGTTTGGAATGCACTAATCTGGTCATCGCTTACCTGTAAACTGGACTTCATATGTAAGCAAATTGAATTATGATTATGATGATGATATAGGGTGTAACGAGTCAGATTACTCACGGTTCAGTTTTTATCACGATTTTAGGGGCTCTGTTTAGGTACGGTTTGGTATGTGCTATGTTCAGGGAAAAAAGGAATACTGTCAAATAAAAATAAATCCACAAGCAACAGCACAAATAAATACAATAGAGCAAATATACAAATAACATAAACAGTGCTTTTCAGGTACAGAAATTGAATTAAGTAATCAAATGTAAACATTCCATATTGTTTTCACTTGTCTTTTATTGTTTGATGAAAAACCGTCAGCAGGGATGTTAGGCTGGTGTCACTTTAAGACATAATGAATGCATGGATCCAGTGCACTGACACTGATACACATGCGTCGTCTTTCTCGACTGTTTACGTTCACTTAAGACATAACCTACTTTGTTTGCTAGGATACTTGCCAAAGCGGGCATGTTGACATCAATTTTGTGTGAATTTCTTCAGGTTCAAAACCCAGGTGATGACGGTGTACATGACTGGTCATATAAGTTTAGGGGAAGTCAGAATGCGTATCCATCGACAGGAACATACATTAGACTAACTCTGTCTGTCTGTTTTACAGGTTGTTATTTTCAACAGACCATATTATAGATGCGTGTGCGTCGTCCGATTTGAGATGAACCCGCTGAGATGAACACTGGGAAGACAGTTAGCAGGAAGTTAGAAGTGTTTATTGAGTACAGTACTTTTTTTCAGCCCCACCCACATTTGTTCTGCTAGCATAGCAGCGTTCAAAGCTCAGCCAGCCCATGGAGAGTTAATCCAGTCTTGATATACACAAACAGAGACGCATGCTGTGCGTGCTAAAAGCCTGCCACACACTGTCACGGCCCGCGAGCTTGGAGTCGGCAGAGCCATGTGTGTCCGTCGGGCAGAGAGACCCGCTCCCGTTCTTTTAGAGATTCGTTTCGTTCCGACGAGCGTTAACGGTGGCACAGTGGGGACGCGCGCACATTCGCACATTCACTCACACTGAACTCGCACACAAGTCTGTTCTTGTTATGGCAGCCCAGCAAGAGAGCAGATTTCAATTAACACAGCCAAGAAAACAAAGTGTCTTTGGACACCGCGGCATAATCCAAAGCACATGCAGGCGACTGGATCTGTGCCATATTCGTGTCACCACAATATTTGTGTGTGTGAATAAGTGCCTTTGCTTACATCTGTTGTTTGACGTCACCTACCGCACCAGAGGAACATTTTCCCAGTAAATCAATGCGCAAATGTGTTTGGAGGAAGATGATAGCGGTTGTACTACAGTGACACAAATGCACAAAATATACATTACACATATTATTGAAGTCGGCATGAAACAAGTTGCGATAGTCTTTTCTTCCCTATTGGGGCATATATTTGAGTGAAACTGCTTCTCGAAAAAGAAAAAATGGAGGGCGGGACTTGATTTTGTCCATCAGAAATTGATTGGATGGTTGTGGTTTGCTATTGGTCGATCTCATGTTGAGTGACAGGTTGATCCCGCCCTCGGTCCGGTAAACACATCATCAGAGAAGAGAAGAGATGACGCTGCAAAAGAGAGGGAGAAGTTATTTTGATTAAAGATTACGAGGGTACATGAATTTTTTTTAAATATTGATGTGCACAGATACATAATTTATTATAAAATACTGCAGTATTTATGCAATATTACATGAAATAAATAACAAGATTTGTCTATTTTGATTTCACGGTGACTTTAAACTTATCTCTTGGGTTCCACCTAATGAGCTTGACTGGGGTTTTTTGTACTAAACAAACACTTAGCGATGTGTTTATTGGCATTTTCTCAGGCCGTGTTCCTGAGATCGTTCCCGACTGTGTGCTGCGAGCTGCTAAAGATCTTCAGCATGAGAGAGGTGGCAAATCTGGCCCGTGACACGCTGAGCAGTCTGCCCGCCCTCGCGCACAACGACTGCCCCCTACAGGCCGTCAAACTGCAATGCATGGCCAAGACCGTGGAGAGCCCTCTTTACATTAACCCGGGTAAAGGATCACTCAGCTTTCTGATTTAAAGCATTTCAAAATGAAAAATTATTGCTGAAAATCAAGTTTAGATCTATTAGAGGCCATCTAAATGCTAGTGTACACTGTGTCTTAACCCTTTAAAGCCTGAAATATGAAATAGTAGAAAAATGTGAATCTCGACCTTATGTGGATGTTTTTATAGTTGTACTAAAAGGAATTTTACTTGCTAAAAAGCATAAACTATCAATCTAACAACAAAAGGTATAGTAGGTTATGTACAACAGTTTTTTTTCCCAGCAAAGTTTGGATCATGATGATCATTTAGGGTCTTTAGAAATTTGACACAGTAGTCTTTCAAGGGTTAAAAGATGCTTGAATCTTATGTATGTGTATTTGTGTGTTGTCAGAGTCGAGGTGTGTGCTGTTACCTGTAGTTCTGCGTCTGCTGCACACACACCTGCAGGAGCAGAAGGAGCTGGTTCTGTGTGCCAACATCCTCACCAGCATGCTGACGCTCAACACACCCGCCACGGTCAGAAACTGCTGCTACAGTCATTTCCTTACTGGTCAATTCACTCGCATCTCGATTTATTAGTTCGTTTCTAGGTCTTGTCCTTTTTTCATTTCTGTTTTTCCCCCTTTGGAATTGCTGGGGGAGATTTGGTACTTTTTTTTTTTGTTGCTGATTTTGTATGGAGAAAATGCAACAATTATATTATGTTCAAAAGTATAATTATCTAAAAAATAATTTACAAATTTAATCATGACCCCCCTGACCTGTATGTAAATTTCACAATATAGTTACCATTTTTAACCTAAATCAAATGTTTATTCAGTGATCCACTACAATAATATAGTCTGAATAAATATTCTATTTAATTCATTGTTATTTAATTTGATTAATTACATCAACATTATAAAATGAATTCAATAAAAAATTTTTATCAATTGACAGCTCTAGTAAAATAATTAAATAAATATACAAAAATGTAATATCATATAATTAATATTTAAATGTGTATATATATATATATATATAATTTGAGTTTTGAAAACATTAAAATGACTTTTGAATTTGTACAAATTAGTTTTTACTCCTTCATATAAAAAATAATAAAAGATCGAATTAAATAAGTTTTAGAAATTTTATTTAATCGTTACCTCCTGTCCTGACCTATAGGCCTATCTATATTCGCAATTTGATTCCTTAAACTATGTTTTCAACCTGAAACTGATGTTTATTCAGTGATTTACATATAATGGAACTTTTGTTAGTAGATAAATATTGATATATGTGATAAATTATTTAATTTGATTCATTCGGTCAGCATATTACAAAATTAATTCAAAATGTAAACATTTAAATCAATTGACAGCCCTAAAATGAAAATCTAAAATCTAATATCATAGGATTAATTTTTTTTTTTTTTTTTTTTTATATTTACAAATAAATGTTTATTCATTCTTATATATATATGAAAAGAAATCTTTTTGTTTCTGTCTGTAGGAGTGTGGAGTGTCTGAGGAGGTGAATCTGGTCATGGAGAGTCTGTCTGGAGTGTTACTCAGAACTATACTGGAAGTGACCAACCGGCCTCAGCCCGCTGCCTCCTCCCTGCGCCTGCAGTACCAGGATGTTACCGTGCGTCTGACCTTTCTATTGACCTTTTATATTTACTTGAGGGTAAGTATTTCAGTATATGGAATAACACACAGATGTGTTCGTGTTTCAGGGTGAATTTGTTGCCTGTTTGCTCGCGTTGCTACGGCAGCTAAAAGACAAAGAGTACCAACAGCTTCTCAGCAGATTTCCCACTAAAGATGAACTAACGGTAAAATCATTTTCTACACATTACCAAAGCACAGCCGTGATAATAGCGATTGCTGTAGTCTAACTGTACGATCTCTTACACTGGTTTCCCAGAGTTTCATCCTGCAGTTATTCACCGTCTTCAGAATACTTATCCGACAGGATATGTTCCCAAAAGACTGGACTGTCATGCGACTGGTCGCTAATAAGTAAGGGCTTGTAAAACCAGGCTTGAAACGATTCATATTTAATCTCATTCAACCATAGAAATGTTTTATTGCTTGACGTTTCTGTTTGTTTGTGTTTAGCGTCATTATTACCACCATCTTGTATCTCTCTGATACCCTGCGCAACAACTTCCTTAATGAGAAATTTGACTTCAAGGTAAGGAGATTTTCCATTTATGTATTCAGTAAGATTTTTTCAAAAGAAATGGATACTTGGAGTCATGAAGATATTTATAATGTTTCAAAAGCTTTCTATTTCAAATAAATGCTGGTCTTTTGATCTTTCTTTTCAGCAAAGAAAAAAATGATCACGGTTTTCACCAAAATATGAAGCTGTTTTCAACATAGATTTTTAAATTGTTATAATATTTCACAATATTACTGTCTATTGTGTTTTGATAAAAAAAAATGCAGCATTAATGAACATGAGACTTCTGGCGAAAACATGAAAAAATTAACGAGCTCAAATGTTAGTGTCACCTGACACTTTTGCCTGGGAATCGAACACGGGGAATAGCAAAAGTTCTCACATTTAATATTATTACAGTGTATATAATGAATATAATGAAACTGTGAAACATTTGGACATAATCTTAATTCTCAAGTAAAAAAAAAAAACTTTATAAACATGCAGGTGTTTAAATACTACAGATTTTCTCCAGAGTTCTGGAATACCAGAGAAAAATGTGCATATACTATATTAAACTCACTAATGATTGCCTGTCACTTTAACTATTTGATTAAATATGTAAATATATTCAGACGTCTCTGGTACACTGTGTACGTGTGAAAGCAGTAGATCTAAAAGCCACGATCTCTCATCTACACTATAAAAATGTTTGATCAAGTACCCTAAAAATGTGCTTCTGACATCTAAATTAAATCAAATATTTCATATGACAGAATCAACTTGTAAGGTCACACCATTAAAAGTACTTTTTAAAGGTCAGGTGAAGGACTGCACATTGCCATTCTCTACAGTGTGCTGTATGACATCAAAAATGACTGCGAAGGAGAATTCTCTTTTCTTCCTCATCTCCTGGTGCATCCTGGGAACATGATAAAAGTTAAATGTTGAATCATAGTCAGCATTTTAATTAGCTGTCTTTTTATCTGTAGGTATGGGAGTCCTATTTTTATCTCTGTATAATATTCATCAACCAGCCTTGCCTCCAACTGGAAATGTTCCCGCCCTCCAAGAGGAAAAAAGTCCTGGAGAAGTGAGACCCCTTCCTGTTCTTTTCCTTTATATGATCAGAATCCTACTGAGAATGAGATAACACATTCTGCGTAATGACACGCCATTACTAGAATTGCTACAGAATTAATATGACTGTATTTGTGTTTTTAAAGGTATGGTGACATGAGAGTGATGATCGGTTGTGAGATTTTCAGCATGTGGCAGCATTTGGGTACGTGTTTCGGTACAAATCAGCATTGATCATTTATGGATTCACATGAACTTGAATATTTGATGGTGTCTTCCAGGTGACTATAAGTTAAATCTCATTCCTACCCTAATTGGCCCGTTCATGGAGGTGACTCTGGTACCACAGATGGATCTGCGGAACGTCCTCATCCCCGTTTTTCACGATATGATGGACTCCGAACAGCAGCGGAGCGGCAACTTCAAACAGGTGCTGAAATCGCAGTGACATGAACATGTTTCAGCGCGCGAGAGCAGCGTGATGTTCATGTCACAGTGAATTATGTGCGGGCGTCACAGTAAAACGCTGTGGATGCCAGGAAATCTAGCTCGTTTATTACTAAGAATGGAATCATAATTTGAAAAGGATTGTCGGCGAGATTTCGAGCCAGATGTCAAATTGAATATATCATTTATTTTCTAAATCATTTTAAAGGTGCCACGTGATTTACAGCAAGTCTGGGTTTTTCATTTGTTATTTCAATTATCTCGCAGAAAGCCTTTCTATATAATTGCAAATATAGCCTGGAATGGTCATGCATGATTTATACATGATGATGTTTTTGACTAACATTAGTCAAAAAGTGGACTTATTTATGACTTAATGCTTTAAGAAGGAAAAATAACATTTTTGATTGGTCTCTAAAGGTGGAGGCCAAACTAATAGACAAACTAGAAGGTCTGATGTCGGAGGGCAAAGGAGATGAGACTTACAGAGAGCTCTTTAACAACATGTGAGTCCGAATTCTTAAGAAATTAATACTTTTATTCAGGAAGGATGCATTAAATTGATCAAAAGTGACAGTAAAGACATTTATAATATTACTAAAAAATGCTGTTCTCCTTTGAATTCATTTAAAATATATATTTAAATAGAAAACACTTGTTTGAAATATTTATAATATTCCACAATATTAGTTTTGAAATATTGAAATACTTTAAAATATAATTTAAAAAATATATTCTATTAAAATATACTAAAATATTCTCATTTTTTCCTTTTTCTGCATTAGAATTCCTTTGTTTGGTCCATATCCGAGGTGAGACCATCATTAAATACTATGAACTGCAGTCATTGTTTTAAGTGAGTTTAGTTCCTGGAATAGATCTGAATACTGCATGTCTGTGATTGTGATTTAGTCTGCTGAAGAAGATCGAGAGAGAGACCTGGAGAGAAAGTGGCGTTTCCCACATCGCTACCGTCACACGGTTGATGGAAAGATTACTAGATTACAGGTAAAGCAGACACACGTGCACAAACACAGACCGCATACACTATACACTACAAACACACTCGGGTTTCATGCAATGTTCTTCCTCTCTTCTCAGGGACTGCATGAAGATCGGAGAGGTTGATGGGAAAACGATGGGATGTACAGTCAACCTTCTGGTTAGTTTGGATATTACTGATATTTTGTCATTTCATTTCACTTAAATGTTACTTTACTTGAGATCAACATTGAAAAATATGACACATTTGACTTTTTATTTATTGTAGTTTTTGGTATTTATTGAGATGACCCTCAGAAAAAAAAGGATGTTCTGCTCACATTGTCCTGTTCTTTTCAGAACTTCTACAAAACTGAGTTGAATAAAGAAGAAATGTACATCCGTTATATTCACAAGCTCTATGAGCTGCACCTGAAGGCACAAAATCACACCGGTAACAATTGCTCAATATATTTGCATTAATCCGTATCCTTTTTATTTGACAGTATATTGATTATGTTGATTTTGTACTGTATCCCACCTCTGATCAAAATATGTGGCAAGTCATTTCTGCACCAATTAATTTTAAATTATTTAAATGTACGGTATGTTTTAAAAAAATATATATTTAATATAATTTATTTTTAAAATATCTTTTTCTAATAATAATTTCTATTATAAATTATTAGTATTTTAATTTTATGAACTGTGCAACTTTTTAATAATAATAATATTTTATATTACAAATGTTTTGTAATTTTCAATTTGTTATGATCTGTGTAACTGTTGCATAATGATAATAATATATATTTTTGAATGATGTGTAACTATTTTGCATAATAATAATATTTTCTATTGTAAAAAATAATATATTCATTTTCTGTCTGTATGATGTGTGCAACTGTGTTGCATAATAATAATGTTGTTGTATAATCATAATTTTTTCTATTTTTATGATCTGTAACTTACATAATAATAATAGTAATAATAATTTGTAATTATTTTTTTTCAATTTTATATGATCTGTGTAACTGTGTGTTGCATAATAATAATATTACTACTAATAATAATAATTTGTATAGTAAATATATTTTAAAAATAGTTTAGTTAAATTATTTTTTAATTTTCAATTTTTATGAATAATAATGTTTTAGTTTTTTTTTCAATATTCGGTTTTAAAAGCTGTGTAAATGTGTTGCAGAGGCGTCGTATACCCTCCTGCTGTACGACGAGCTGTTGGAGTGGACTGAAAGGCCTCTCCGAGAGTTTCTCACGTACCCCATGCAGAGCGAGTGGCAGAGGAAGGAATGCCTCCATCTCACCATCATACACAATTTTGACAGAGGGAAAGTGAGTCCATCTCTCATTTTAAGATGCAGTCCACCCACCATAAACTCATTCATGTGGCTGATAATGCTGAATGTTGAAGGATCTGGGCAGAGAAGTAAAAACCTGTTTAGATATTTGCAGTGACAGTGTGACTGGAAATCCTTTATTTCCAATAACAAATGGCTGATGATCAGCGTTCTTTTCTTTCTACATACTGCCATCTTGTGGCTGAAACTTATAGCTGCAATTATTCACCTCTTTGAAAAGGGGTCCTTGTTTATAACTAAAAATATACTTTAATGTATGAAGTATAATTGTTATTTAAAACTCAACTCAACTTTATTTCTAGAGCACTTTCAAAAACCACATCGGGTACCAAAGTCCTTGTACATAAAAATAACAAATACATACAACCAAAAATACGTCGAAATTACAAACTGAACTCTTCCTTCCAGTGCTGGGAAAACTGCATCATACTGTGTCGAGAACTGGCCAATCAGTACGAAACGTATTATGACTACAGGAACCTCAGCAAAATGAGGGTGAGTATTTCCTGTTTATAGACCATTTTTCTATGTATGCATGTCATTTTTTTAATTTGCATTTATTTTTTATTTTTGTACACCCTAATCTTCAGTTCAAACGTCTGCTTTTTGTTAGCAGTGGCTTTAAATACAGCAATTATTTGAACTAGATAGAGTTGTTATTACAGTATGTTCATTATACTTATGGCCAATTGTTTTCCTAACGAGGCGTTTGGCTTCGACTGTTAAACTTCCCCATTAGTTTTTTGTTTATTCTGTTACACAGTCGATTGCTTCACAGATTGTGGCAATAATTTGTCATATTAACAGTTGTTTGTGTTACATTGTGCTCAATGGTCTGTTTTATTTGCGTTCTTGATAGATGATGGAAGCCTCTTTTTATGACAAAATAATGAACCAGCAGCGCCTTGAGCCAGAGTTCTTCAGAGTCGGATTCTACGGCAAGAAGTTCCCCTTCTTTTTAAGGGTACTCTTTAACCATATTTATATTACATTCATATATATAGCATATGTACTATTAATAATATTATATAAATGATTATTATTTTAGGTAAATATTTTACAGATGTTGTCTTGTTAATAAACTGCCTTAAAGATGTTTTTAAGCAATAGCTCACCAAATAGTATATACAAAATATAATATTAAGGCTTATTTTTGGAAGTTAAATGTGTTGTCTTATTCATAAATTGTTTTTGGAGTTTTTTTAGTTCATCCAAAAATAGATTCTTGACAGTACCTGGTCACAATGTTGTAATTGTGGATTGCAATTATTCAAAAATCTCTAGCATTTATATATTATATTTATATATATTAGCACATATAATATAATATAAATATAATATAATAAAATATTATTATTTTAGGTAAATATTTTAGATATCATTGTCTTGTTATAAATTTTTTTTTTAAGCAATAGTTCACCCAAAAATAAATTCTTGACAATCTTTCCTCACAATGTTGTATGATTACATTTATTTCAAAATGTCTACTTTTATGTTTATGGAACAAGTACAGTCATGCAGGTTTTGAATGATATGAGGGTGAGCAAATTATGACAACTTTTCAATTATGAAACTATGAACTATCCCTCTAATATTAAAATGTTGTCATCTTTATCCTGTGATTCAACATCATGTCCTCTAGGGGGCACTTTTCTTCCAGATCTCACTGTAATTCATCTATGATTTGCAACATTTTCTTTTTATTAAGCTATTTGGTTTACCAAATACTATGTTTCAAATGACAATGAAGGGGAAAATGATGATAAATTAGGATTGAATTATGAGAGATTTATTCTATTCACATTCAGTCCCTCAAAGTCTGTATTGTCTAGTTTCTTCCATTTTCCTCATTACTTCTGTCTGTGTGTGTTGCCGCCGAACAGAATAAAGAGTTTGTGTGTCGAGGGAACGATTACGAGCGCCTGGAGGCCTTTCAGCAGCGGATGCTCGGCGAGTTTCCTCACGCCATCGCAATGCAGCACGCCAACCAGCCCGACCAGACCATCCACCAAGCGGACGCGCAGTGTATCCTTAAACACGTTTTTGTTGATTTTACTAAAGTATAGCTGTTTGTGATCAAAGATCAAAGTGTAGGATAAATGAAAAAAGAACCGATTCTGAACTGCCTGAAACGAGTTGTCAGTAATTCCAGTCTTACTTCCTGCACGAACTTACATAGGTTTGTAACAAATTTGTATAATGCCACCTATGGTCTTCAGTGTACGCTCGCGAGCAACATCTACTTTGACCCGCCCTCTAACACTGTAGTTATAGCTGAGGTTTGGAAGAGTTTGGTTCGTGTTGTCGACATGTCAAGAAGATGCTGTTTTCTGCATGCACTTCCAAAGGATGAGGACTCAGGCTCTAATTAAAATGGTAAAACTGACATTGTTACTGTTAGAATCCCTGTGTACAAGATCCGGAGCTAGAATTCAGATATGCTAATGAGCAGTGTTGTGCCTGAACGCGTTCAATGAACGATAGTTCATGAACTCGTTCATATTTTGTGCGAACGTGAACTGAACGTACTGAATTACTGCCTGATGAACGTTACTGTGAACTCGTTCATTCTGGTGTCTGTGAGCGCACGCTCTCTCAGTTTAACTTCGTTCAATAGGGTGCCAGATTTCAATAGAGCCTTCCAGGCGAAAACCCGGCTAAAACACACGTAAACAGGCCTTAATATGTAGCGAAAAAAACACCCAATCTGGCAACACCAACCACCAGTGTCGCACCCGGTCGCATGGCGGCCACCGCATGCGTCATCAAGACAAAAAGCAGCATGTAGTCAGTCGACAAAGCATCGAGCGAGGATGATTATTTAAACGAGTTTTATGACAAGGTCGGTGAGGATGGGAAAAATCTTACATTTCTGTGCAAACTTTGCCCGTCGATAAAATAATTGCTGTCTGTGGTTGTATTGTATATGGGCTGTGGCAATAATAAAAAAATAAAAAAGCTTGCAGCACCATATGGAAAAAAAGAACTATGAACTAGTTCATTTTTTGAAGTATGAACTATGAACTGAACTAGTTCATTTTAAAATTTGTGAACTGAACTTTGAACTAGTTCATGTAGAAAATGAACTTTCCCAACACTGCTAATGAGCGTTTAGTTTCTGACATGCACTGTAATCTGTAGACCAATCACAACAGACTGCGCCATCTGACCAATCAGAGCAGAGTAGACTAATCAGAACAGACTGGGCCATCTAACCAATCAGAGCAGAGTAGACCAATCACAACAGACTGGACCATCTGACGAATCAGAGCAGAGTAGACCAATCACAACAGACTGGGCCATCTGACCAATCAGAGCAGAGTAGACCAATCACAACAGACTGGACCATCTGACGAATCAGAGCAGAGTAGACCAATCACAACAGACTGGGCCATCTGACCAATCAGAGCAAAGTAGACCAATCACAACAGACTGGGCCATCTGACCAATCAGAGCAGAGTAGACCAATCACAACAGACTGGGCCATCTGACCAATCAGAGCAGAGTAGACCAATCACAACAGGCTGGGCCATCTGACGAATCAGAGCAGAGTAGACCAATCACAACAGACTGGGCCATCTGACCAATCAGAGCAGAGTAGACCAATCACAACAGACTGGCCCATCTAACCAATCAGAGCAGAGTAGACCAATCACAACAGACTGGACCATCTGACTAATCAGAGCACAGTAGACCAATCACAACAGGCTGGGCCATCTGACCAATCAGAGCAGAGTAGACCAATCACAACAGACTGTGCCATCTGACCAATCAGAGCAGAGTAGACCAATCACAACAGACTGGCCCATCTAACCAATAAGAGCAGAGTAGACCAATCACAACAGACTGGACCATCTGACTAATCAGAGCACAGTAGACCAATCACAACAGGCTGGGCCATCTGACCAATCAGAGCAGAGTAGACCAATCACAACAGACTGTGCCATCTGACCAATCAGAGCAGAGTAGACCAATCACAACAGACTGGCCCATCTAACCAATAAGAGCAGAGTAGACCAATCACAACAGACTGGACCATCTGACTAATCAGAGCACAGTAGACCAATCACAACAGGCTGGGCCATCTGACCAATCAGAGCAGAGTAGACCAATCACAACAGACTGGCCCATCTAACCAATCAGAGCAGAGTAGACCAATCACAACAGACTGGACCATCTGACTAATCAGAGCACAGTAGACCAATCACAACAGGCTGGGCCATCTGACCAATCAGAGCAGAGTAGACCAATCACAACAGACTGGCCCATCTAACCAATCAGAGCAGAGTAGACCAATCACAACAGACTGGCCCATCTAACCAATCAGAGCAGAGTAGACCAATCACAACAGACTGGACCATCTGACCAATCAGAGCACAGTAGACCAATCACAACAGGCTGGGCCATCTGACCAATCAGAGCAGAGTAGACCAATCACAACAGACTGTGCCATCTGACCAATCAGAGCAGAGTAGACCAATCATAACAGACTGGGCCGTCTGACCAATCAGAGCAGAGTAGACCAATCACAACTGACTGGACCGTCTGACCAATCAGAGCAGAGTTGGTTCTCGGAAAGGAGGGGTTTAGAGAGACTGAATCCTTTATCAAACCATTTCAGACACTGTGAGAAAAGAGGTAATGCTGCAATGTGTATAATTGATTGATTGAAGTTTATTTCGAGCAAAATAAAATAATATATACATATATATTAACACACACACAAAAAAAAAAAAAAAAAAAAAAATAACATAGCACAGCTTATCTCCCATATACATAGATATAAATATATACACATATACACACATATTATTTACTATAATATCTATAATGTGAAAATTCAAGTGTTTTTTGACCTTTGATGAATGTAAACCTATTGTAGGAGACCTTCAAAACAAAATTAGGAACCTTTAAAAAGGCACTATAGGGGCACTTTAAACCGTATGTTTTTTTTTTCATTTTTTTTCTTAATGAAAGTCACATTAAAACAGTCATAAACGTTTTTTTTATTTTTTTATTTTATTGAATGTTCCAAACAATACACTTATAAAGTATGTTTTACTATTGTCCCAGATTTTCAATCTTAAAATATGAAAATCATGCTGTAAAATCTTTGCACACCACTGTCTCGGTATTTCTGAAAAAGTTTGTCCTGTAATTAA